>NW_021137412.1:600000-921069 GCF_004193835.3 Ostrinia furnacalis | reverse complement strand
GTTGAACTTTAATCTTTTCTATTGATAGCCCAACTATCCCTTGTGATAAGGAAAAAAACTAGATTGAAAAGTATCCTCATTTGTAGAAATGGCATGAGAAAAAGTAATCGCAGGTGGCAATTTTCTAAAAATGCACAAAAACTTAAAAATCTTGAAAACGGTGATATTTTTACTGGGGTCAAAATTGGACGCTAGGGAGACCATGGTGAGGCCTATCGATGGTTTTAGGGTTATCCATTGTTTTTGGGACACCCTGTATAATATAACTTAATGCTACAGAATAATATTCAACGTATTTTAAAATGTTTCCAATCTGCGTCCCATCCCATACATTACCCAAACCATAGCGAATGCATTAGGAGACGTACACACTGTCCCGGTGTCTTTCAAAGGGTCTAATGGCATTAGGGCACGTACACAATAGCCGATGAAGGATTGCGCCCTTTGACTGATGAAGACGGATGGGGGCAAAGAGTACACGACTAAATAATCGAATTTAAAATATTCGATTGACGATTGAATCGTTAAATTGGACCAATTAGTGTTATTATAGACCCTGGAGCCAAAAGGTTTCATAAAATGTAATTGAGTAAAATTTTTATTCAGTAAACTGGGTCATTACAGCTTAATTAACCAGAAATGAATAACATTTTTAAGAATCTTATGATACCTACTTAAGCAAGTAAATTTAATATTTGCTGTGTCATTCAGATAGGCATAAGACCGAAACTGAATATTTATTTTAACACCACTTGAACTAACAAAACGTATTAAGATCCGAGAAACAATTATAATTAATATTTATAATATTACATCAGTCATTCAACGCCTTTATAAACACTGACTATTGCCATCTATCGGTGTTGGGACGTAATCACAATTTTTGTACAAAACAAAAAGGTAGGTTACTTAAGTCTACGTAATAATAATTGCTTAAATCTTTGCAAGGTTATTTGAAAACCTTCAAAAGTTTTAATTGCCATTTTTTATTTAATTGAGAGGCCCTTCATAATATTGTGTTTTTATAAGTTTAGAAGCGCAGGAAACTCAGACTATTATTTTAACATAATGATATTGAGCAAAAATTCATTCCTGAACAGGGATAACTAGTGTTGCTAGTAACTATTTTTAACTTTTACTAAAAAAAGTGCATTGGACAAACCACAGATGACTGAAATTCGACGCTATGGCATGAGGCACCGCAAAAAGTTTACAAAAAAAAGTTACGCAGACCGTTTGGTGCGGTTTCGTGTGATTTATGAACCCGACAAATGAAATAGGTCATTTTTTTGGCGCGAAAAAAATGTTTGCGACCTCTGCCCAACTATGCAGTAAAATTAAATTAATTGTATTTGTTTTTACTTAGTCCTCGGTCTTTACTTGGCAGAGGTTTATTAATTTAAAGTAGGAATGGAGACTGGATTTAAAAAATAAACACAAGATTCCGGTGGCTTTAAAAATATCAGTTGGTTTTTTAAATATTTTTTGGTAGTTCGTATTATTTTCTTTTTTCATTCTACACCGGCTTTGTGTTTTTCAGGCAACATTGTGTATCACAAAATTTTAATTATGTTACAGACAGAATCAATTATTTTACTTATTTTTTTAAATCATGCTTATAAAACAACTATAAAATAAATAGGTAGGACAAAAAACACCTAACGACATCTATTGCCGAATAGATAAAGCAATTTAGAAAGAGCTTGAAATTAAAGGAAATCCCAATTTAATATTATATTGATTTTACGATACCTACAATTAATTTCTGTTTTGACTAGGATTTTATTTTTGTGGAAAATATAGAATTCAAAAATTTATACAGATAGGTACTCTTAGACTCTCTTAGTTAAACCTACCATTATTGTTTAATTATTATGGAGATAATACTATTTAAAAATATGTTTTTATAAAGAAAAATAGCAAGTAGCAACATAAACATAATATTTCAGGAACTTACAAAAATAAATCAAAAACCAAATAGCCTGACTAATCAATTTTTCTATCAGACAGACGGTTAAAATTAATAAACGCCTATAAAATCATGGGGGATATCTACTTCATATAAAAATTGACACTCGACAACTTCCGTACTCAATGGGCCCATATTGTAACCCTAAAATAGTCATGGTTTATAATGTACCCGTATGTTTGTGAAAGTACTCCAGAGGGCGCTACGTGCGGTTAGACTCGTTACGTTCAATAGAAAGTCGGATTTTTATTCATTATGCCGATAATTTGATAAAAACTCATCCGGGCTTTGCTTAGTGACAAATAAAGAGACAGGGATTCTAAAAAAATACGGTGGCCATTGCGATTTTTATCATCACAAATCTTAACTGAAGTAAGTAAATGGTTTTTCTACACATGAAACGTGTTCTATCATTCAAATCTGTTATTGTAATGCCCTCAAGCTATTTTATGCAAATAAAAACTGAAAAAGAAGTTAACGTTTATTTTTATTAGTGTGATTTATATTTTTTTTAATAGGATAGAATTAGAACACGTTTGTGTTACTACTTGTTTTACAACTTTGTTTTCTAGCCGCGCTCACGATTTCAATCGCGTTAATAAATGTAGATACGTCAAAAAAAAATAGGTATAGCTGGAATACGACTATTTAAAATACTGCCAGCAAACAAAATAACTTTACTTTATTATATCAGCGAAGACATACTAATTTGAAGGCTGTAAAAAATAAGCAAAACTCTTTTGACATGAAATTATGGTTTGACTATGCAAAAAAATAAAAAGTAAACATAATAATGAAAGTGACGGGGTATTTAATACTCCCATGGCCAATCAATGGTCGATTTATAACAATTTTTTATCGCAGCGGGACGCAACGCAAGGGCGTCGAAACGTTTTATCACGAGATCGCATGCATCTGCCGATTGAAATTAATGATGCAGCTTAAAAACACATTACTTATTTGGTAGACTAATCTAAAACACATGTCTGATAAAACACACAAATCTGCCGAAGAATTCTGACCTTTATCGACCAAAACATAAGAGGCACAAAAATTGTCAATACACGCAGGTTAAGTGCCAAGATTGACCACTTAACTTTAAAAAGCCATGAAACAACATGTGACGAATATTCTGCGGGTGCTTTTTTGCGAGAAATGTGATTTGTATAAAGAAAAGAACTCGAAATCCCATTAGTTGAAGTGCCGGCACCTAAAGAATCTTAAAACATTTTTGTGCACTAAGTAGGTGAAGTGGGCTAAAATAAAAAGTCGTAACCGAAAAAGAGACTTAAAATTTTAAAATAACGGTAACGTTGTAAAAAAAATGAGTAGAACAGCTGCATTGAAAAAAGTAAATAAGAATAAACAAAGAAAAAATATTAATTGGGAAAATTTCTTATCTCTTATTTCTTCTTCACACTTAAAATTGCTGAATCTAGGGTGATTAAATTGATGCAACATTGATGGATACGCAACGTTGATTGAAATCATTACAGTCATGGTAAGTTACAAAACTATAACGCTCGTAACTAAAAATACTTAATTCGTACAAATAAAAATTCTCTTGCTAGTATCAAATCCGTGACAAAATTGTTCGAAAATTAGAACAAAACTTAATAAAATTACACACCCCAACAAAAGGAGTCCCAAAACATTAACAATTAAGATCAATCCGATGTGACGTTAATGCGCGTTGTGGCGGCAGATGGCGCTGATAGCATCGTGCGCACGCGCCGCACTGTCGCATACGCATGCGTATGGCAGCTTAATGTCAAAATATAATTTGAATTAAGATTGGAATATAATTTGTTGCTGAGTGATTACCCATTGACTTTTTTCTTTCTACTTTTTTTCCATCGTTTCTCGAGACAAAATTTTCTAAACAGTAGTTGCCGCACGGAAAAGGACCTTGGTTCTCCAATCTTTTATGTCGCTTTTAATTATTTATGTTACGATGATTTCTTAATTATTAGAGATCGCAAAAAGTACGCTGATTACTCACAAGCCGGTAGACTTTGTCCTATCTTTCTGAAAGGTAAAGTAGCTTATACATTATGAATATTATAATTTGTAATTACAAATAAGGCACCTTTTGCCCTCAATAAAATATATGAGCTGTCAAACATACGCGCCTAACGGTGGCTGTCCTAAACCGAGACTCCCTGCAGCGCTGTCACAAATGTACAGTCGGCATTAATACAATTTCACAATATTGTTTAAAGACATGATAATAATCTACTAAAGGCTGAAGTACCACGGCAATCACAAGTTTTTTCAATAAACCTAATAGGTTTAGTTCCTTTCAGCCAATTGACGTCCACAGCTGGACAAATACCTCCACAAGATTAGTTTCGTTTCTGCTAAGAAAACTGGAGAGTGAATATGTCCAGATGATGGTTATTACTGACTATTAAGCCCAAAGTTTGTCTCTTCACATGAAATTGTTTTGATTTAATGGTGTAAGTGCGGCAAAGTGAAAGGCACTGCTATAGCATAATACTGAGCTTTACAGTAAAGAAATTGTATTGTCTGTCTAAGCGAACCAGATTGCCAAACAATATTGGTGCAGACTGTACCGCCTTCTCATTTTGTGTCACTTACGCACAATTTATGCGCTCGCACACAAAAGGATCGCCGAAGTTGTGACAGCACCGTTAAATTTCGTAATCCTAAGTTATTAACAGCTGGTAAATACTTGAGTCTCTGACTCTGACTTATGTGAATACAAACAATACTAGTATTATGTAATCAGAAGAGCTAAACATTTACATGCATCTTAATATGAAAACCAATCCAATTGAGAACCTCCTCCTTTTTGAAGTCGGTTTAAAATGCATAATTTATGGAAACAATAATTTTGATAAATAAATGTTAGGTAGGTATAGAGATAGATGTGTCTGCCTAACCTACTAAGTCATCCAATGCTTATCAGGCTTACTTCTTTTCTTACCCCGAGATCGCAGATTCGATTCCAGTTCAATACTAAACATTTGTTTGTACCTATGGATGGTCCCATCTGTTAGGTAAAATGATATTGTGGGTGTTTTCTATTATAAAAAAATATTTAAAAACTTTTATTCTGTAATGCCTGCTTACCTTCCTACCTATAATTTTATCATAATTAAACACAGGCACGGGTCTATTTTTACCTCTCGTTCCCACAGCTGCAACTCCTATGTAACCAAGATCTACAGATTGAATGCCAATAAAAACCCAGGTAATGAAATGTTTGTATAAATAGCTACTCGGAAGACTCACAGGCACTGCCTAGTAATTACTATACTAGACAATTACGTTGCCATGGAAACCAGCTGTCATCAAAGTATCACTTCTCCCATTTGAATAAAGTGCATTGTATGCAGATGAACCGGTGCATCCAAATTGGATTCACTTAGTTAATCCAGGAATTTACATCGTGACCCTTGACTACTTTCACTGGTGTTGTTTGATAATGTATGCGAAAATTAACGATTGGTTTGATAATAGGACTCTTGGCCAGTCGATCTATGCTGGTTTTCTACATACATAAATTATATTCAATCCGTCCGTCAACTGTCTAATTTCAAAATGGTTTTGATCAAATGTCTCCGGTTTTCGATGTTTATACATTTTATAAGACTAAGTATTTAAACAATATTAAAGTCTAAACACATAGAAAATTGTGTATATTTGATCGAAAACTGATTAAAATTTGACAGATGAAATTCGGATATGGACAAGGATTGGTTATGGAAAACGGGCGCTAGTGTTTCAGAATCATATTAGGTTTAAAAGGTCATAGCACACTTATCAACCCGGAAAAGGATCAACATCGTATCGCCTTTCGCCGTGCTGTCAACCGCGAGGCAATGCGTTTTCGTCACGTTGCGGATAAGTGTGTATTGCAGTACAGAGTTTCATACAAAGAATACTGAACGCCTCGAGTTGATACAGCTAATCTCCGTTTTCGAGTTAATAAGTGTGCTTCGTCCTTTAGTCAGTAAAACACCAAAATGAGTGCATGTCCCTAATTATAATTTCACAGCAGGGCTTAACCGTCAAATGAAGGCGGGTCAAAATGACCACAAGACACTATCGGATCAGTCCGTCCCCATCTTGAAGGCAATGCCATGCCAATTAAAACGTTATTATTACTAATTCATTAAGGTTTTTAGGCGCATTTTAGTGTATGACACCCTCGTATGTGTTTTAGGGTACAAATGCAACGGCCGTTTCAAGCCTGTATTGTTTTTTACTTTCACAAAAAAATATAAGGAGAAGTTTTTTTTAATTTTCTACTTTCCACATACTACACGAAAAGAAATAAAGTTAAAAAATAAGGATTATAGTAGAATGTAGTACCTATAACTTTTAGCTTTTAAAATATTTTGTTTCATCATATGAATTCAGTGACTTTCTTTGTTAAATGTTTGCAAGTTTGTAATCTTGTAAATATGTACAGACGACGGCACCTTAAGGTGACCACTGCGGGTTCTTGTGTTAGTTGTATTAGGGGCGAGTTTGCAACAAAAATGGGTAGACTGATGTGCAGTCGTGTGTACTTACATAGCAGCTGTATGCCATTTACACTACATCTGACTACATTGTCACCACATTCTGGAGTTCAAATTAAATATGTAACCATAATGAAATGTCACTCGGTCATTCGGCGCGTGCGCAGGGCGCGTGGAGTTTCCTAATTAATTCAGCGTCCGTCCGCCAGGTGGCGTGGCAGATGGTTTCATTTACATTCGGTGATACCTATTACATACCACAACATTTTATGTGATGACATATCGCTGGGTGATTATCTGTCCAAAAAAGATAATAGGGACTACCCTTTTATAGCTGTGGATGGTATGACTGATTGGAGTTAGGTATGCTGTAACAAAATTTTCTTCCAAAATGTATGTATCCTACAATGCAACAACAAACAGTACAATAGTAAAGGTTTGACCCTAGATTCGTGGATGAAAGTTATAGTGCTGACAATTTTATGTTAACGTTCAGGAAATGGGAATGAAATCTGTCAATCAGTTATTAATCATAGCTGGGCACCGTTAATCAAATAGTTAACTTCGTTAATCGTTAAACCGTTAATAAAAAAATTAACTTCGTTAAACGTTAAAACGTTATATTTCGCAAGATTTAACGCAAGTTAACGTTAATCGTTAATCCGTTAACACATGATAATAAAACGAAAAAAATAATGGTTCAAATAATTTCGAAAACTTGTATCGCGCATGGAATTTATTCCTCTTTTAAGTTTGCGCTACATGCTTTCGAAATATTTGAACCTTGCATAAGTAATTATTTTTTTCGTTTTAGTGCAACTGCATTTCAGAATAAAAGCTTGTTTTTAACAAAGTTTTTTAATATCATAATTTTATTTTACACTTTTTATCTCAATCTCAGAGCACCAAAGTGCTCGAAAAGACAAATCCGACAAACCCAAACTCGATAAGTTTCCACCGTTTCGTTTAGAAATTCCTATGGCCACCTCCTGACTCCATCATCAGGACCCTGGACATCGTCTAGTAGTTACTAAAGTGCTCGAAAAGACAAATCTAACGAACTCAAATTCGATGCGATTCCGCCGTTTCATTTATTAGTTCATATGGCCACCTCCTGACTCCACCATCGGACCAGTTCAATGGTACCATAACATTGCATTGTCATCGTACTTACATAAGTACACCAAATTTCAGCTCAATCGGTTGAGAAAAACTGGTCATAAATTCAGTTGCAAGATCCACACACAAGTGAAGTCATTATAAGGTTGTAATTAAATGAATAAAAAAATAGCATTTTTATCCGACTGCGCTACAAGGAGGGTTATGTTTTTCGAGTGTATGTATGTGGGTATGTATGTATGTATGTATATTTCTTTGGCATGGCCTACAGCCTAAACGGCTTGACCGATTTTAGCGTGAGAGGTATCGTTAGATTCCTAAGTGGTACACCTAGGTGTTCCATGGTTAACTTCTTGTGCCCCAGGTTCACCTAGGTGTTCTACTATTCAAAACAATTGAAAATAATGTACCCGTAGTTCACCTATTTCGTGAAATACAAGTAATAAAGATCCTAAATAATTCAAAAACTAAATGTTAAAATTAAATTATTTTAAAAACCCTTTTATTGGCATGTGTCACCATGTGTGCCAATAAAATGGATAAACAGATTTTACTGTTGTTTTGGGTTCTGGCAGTTCTGGATTCAGTTCTAGCGTTTTTCATCGTGCCTGTAAATCTTTTTGGTAAATAGTAAGGTACTGGATTAACGATTAACGGACTTAGGATAATTTAACGGAAGTTAACGAGTCCGTTAACATTTTTTAAAGTTAACTTAAAAGTTAATCCGTTAATAGAAATGTTAACTTCGTTAATTAACGATTAACGGATTAACGAGTTAATGCCCAGCTATGTTATTAATTTAACAGACATACATTGTTCAATAGAAATAAATATCATCTATGAGAACAATGGAATTAACCAAAATCAAAATTAAAACCCAACACTCACATTGACCGCTATAGCATTACTAGAGGGTTAAAATTCGCTCCAAGTCAAAACCATAAAAACCCAATCTCCTTTAACCCCTCCAAGTCCGCATTAAAAAATAATAACGATCCTTTACACGCTTTCAGAATCAACCCTGTAATTGCCGCTATCTTTTCGCATCTAAGACAAAGGACTATAGGGTCGCTCACACCCCCAAGGCGTTACGGCCGGCTGGCCATAGAGCAAGCCAGGTGTATACCTTATTGATGCTTTAACATCTGGTGTAAGAACTTAGAATGGGGCAGAGAGCAATACTGGAGGCAATGTGTATGGAAGCTCGGTGATAGACATAGAAAACTATCGTTAGATCTTCTTGTAATACTATTGAAAATATGTATTTTTTTAAGAGAGTTCTGACTTATTATGCTGGTAAAAAGGTACAAAAGATGTTGAGATATTTACAGATAAATACTATCAAGACTATTTTGGTGCGATCCTTTTAATTTGCTTACTTTCTATTAATCTTTTGTGATTGCCGACGAATAAATGAAATAATCTGTCTTCGTATCTCGTATCGTATTGTAACTACAGCAAATATATTTTTAAATAAAACATATTGTACTATACATTATTTGCAAACTGCCACTTCTTGTAGATTCCTATCTCTACTTTAAGGCCGTGTCTTCATTAGATCCAAGACATCGGAGGGTTGACCGGAGTAAATTACCTTTTTTCCAATTAAACCCACACCTGGGGTGTGCGGTACCCTCCAAGATGTTTATACGTTCGTTAGTTTTTTTTGAACCCCATTGCGTAATTTATCACGTCATCTTTAGTTTAAACCGTTTACCAGAGGTTAAGAGTTTTGACGAACTCTGATACTGATTTATTTGCCTGCTGTTAACTCTTTTAGGGATTTAATTGAAAGTATTCTTAGTACTATATCGAAGTAAAAGGTGGTTAAGATGGAAAAGCGTAAGACGTTATCGGTGAACCACCGGCGTTAATTGGCCAAATTCTAAGCTTTCAATGACATTTGCCCCTAGCGGTATACAAGCAGTCGCTGCAACTGGATTAGCAGAACCACCAAGCCAAGTGACTGGGAAACGAAATACTTGATATCTGACTATTCCAGCGCCATCTAGTCTTGAAGTTAGAGTAACTGACAAGCAATAAAGCTGCGATTACGCTTAAATGAAAAGTGAAAACGGAAAAAGCAATTTATAAGTATTTTATACATCAATCAACGCTGTGCGTTCAGAGCTCTATTCAATGCTGTGCCGATTTGCTGCTTCACTTAAGCAAGCATCGTTTGTGAATACGGGCGTTACTATATCACGCACAGTTTTATCGACTGACTAAATAAAACGCGTTAAGGTAAAGGTATTCTTGGGACAAATTTTATTAAACATCATTTATTACAGTAATGTTCACTGATGTTCAGGCATGTCTGTTAATGTCTACAATTTTACAATTACTTTCGTTTAGGGCTGTGGTCAAACCCTCGACCAACATACCGCGTAATAAGACGTTAAGGTCGAACCCACCCCCGCGCTCGATGCGTAAAATTTATACAACACCGGCAAATTAGGGTTATTGAAGAAATTGTGACGGTATTGTACCATTTTAATGTTTAATCAAGTTACTGGATTTGCATTTTGATTAAGTGGTAACTTTGACCGTTGTAAAAGTTCAAAATGGTCGTTATAAGTCCAATTTATTCATACAACATACTACTATTTCTTCATTATGGTACTTGGGCTAGTCTATTCTCTGGACTTAAAGATTCCTGCAATGATTTTCCATAAGGAAAATAACACTGGTCAGTTTTTTCCTACTCAATGATAAATTCTAAGACTAAGTTTTCTTTAAAAGCACGATGCTTTTCTGTCCTTAATAAAAACATAAACTATTATTTTACAGTTACGATACAGTCATAATTTTTATCCTTCGAGCTTCGCGCTAAGGTGTCGTGTGTCTTTTCAAACCGAAACTTCAGGCGACATCTATCGTCGGGTAGCGTGAACCAAATAATATTTTAATAGTAATTTTCTTAAACATTAATAAATATTTAAGTGAATTCAAATGCTACTTTTCATCCGATTTTACTACTGACCACAGACAATAATAATGTCTTTCAAGAAAGGATTAGGATTAGTCTTGATTAAGTAGATCGTTTCGTTTTCAGCCAAATGACGTCCACTGCTGGACAAAGGCCTCCCCCAAGGTTTTCCACAATGAACGGTCCTGCGCTGCCCGCATCCAGGCTCTTCCCGCGACCTTCACCAGATCGTCGGTCCACCTAGTAGGAGGCCTGCCCACGCTACGTCTTCCAGCCCGTGGTCGCCACTCGAGAACTTTCCTGCCCCAACGGCCATCGTCTCTACGAGCTATGTGCCCCGCCCACTGCCACTTGATTTTGGCAATTCTGCGAGCTATGTCGGATTAAGTAGATACTCAGATTATAGAAGGGAATAGATGTGAAACGGGGGCGTGGCGCGTGTCTCCGCGATATGCCCAGAAACGAACATCGGCCGCGACGCCAGGTTAGTCGCGATTCAGTCGTACTGAGGAAATGTTCTCCGATATTGTTGGATAATGCGTCGTAACGTGCAATAACATAAGTGAAACGAAGAACTACAGGAACAATGAAGTCATTTACCACATGTAAGTATTGCAAATCCATTGGTATTTTGCTTATAAATAAAAAAAACTAAACATTTTTACGAACGAATTCAGTGCCGTGACATTTACTGCGATATCGAAATTAGTGGTGATAAAAATTCAAAATGATCTGAGAGTAGATAGGTATTAAACTCATTTTGCATAAGAAAGAGCAAAATTTATGGAGCTTCATCCTTGCTTATAGTCCTTGGAGGTCTATTACCTAAAGGTAGGTACAACCTGCAAGAGCGTATTGATACGTAAAAAAAATCTTAAATTTTTCTATTTCCCTTAATTAAGTATTTATTTAAAGCAACCTCTTGCTACAGCTCAAATCTAGTGCAGATGCTGCCAGATGCGCTGCAAGCTGCGCAGACAATAGCCAATCAACGCGTGCGCAACATCACTCATCCACGCATTCCAAATTTAAAATTGTAAGGCTGGGGTCTTGCTGTAACGGCAGCGGTTTGATGTCACGTTGAAGTCCCTACTGGATAAAAATGGAAAGGAAGGTTTTTCATAAACGTAATTTCTCTATTAGTGGTTAGCTGGCTTCGACAAGTCTATTAGTAAATACCATTTTAGAAGGAAGAAAAAATAAATTAAGACTCGAATTTAATGTCATAAAAACAGACATTTTCTAAATTCACATGAAATATTAACCTATGCCAGGGAAAGTTGAAGAGATTAGAAGACCAATACCGACCAATCTTATAGTAGACAATTAGCTAGGGAAAAGTAGTATTAATAAATTACGCAGCTGTATCATCGTAATTGCAGCAGTGCTGAGGTGCTATCTCATCACACACTAAAATTATTTTTGTTTAATGAGATTAAATTGTTTATAATAATATAAAAATTAGAATATGATTGACAATAATATCAAAGTATAATAATTTTAATCCACATTTATGATTTACCAAAACGCTAACATTTTCATCACCGCAAAGCTCACGGCCGAACCGCAGCTTTACATCAGAATAACCCTTAAAAATGCAATTACGGTCACTTCTCTGCGCTTGCGTCGAAAAAATGACCAATTTTGCGCCTGCTTTGCATACAAATGGACATAAAATGAGCCCTAATGCGTTTTTATCGCATTTTTATATTTGATTCTGTAAACACAATGTTTACAAAGTCAGTCTGGATGGCACGGGCTGGTTTTTGTTACATCACAATTGGACAATACAAATCTGTGTGTATACGGGTTAATTTAAAACAGGTATGAGATTTTGGTAAAATATTTATATAGCTACGTTTAACAAAGGTATTGTTAATTTTTGACACAATGCGATCTAATCAAGGGCTTGAAACTGTTTAAATATCCATCAGAACAGAAAATAGAAATAAATTATTCATTATTGTAAAAAAAATACTAGGTACATTGAGGTATTCATTGTTGATTTTTACATCGAGTTAATGCGAGCTAAAATTATCTTTGTTAGTGAATTACGCCTCATCATTTTGTAAGAGCAAAGTCATCTTGAAGAACTCTGATCGTTAAGTTCAAGAAAGGAACAAGCTATTTTTGTCTTGACTAAATAAATTAACTGCTCTTTTGGCTCTTCAATCATCATAGAATAAGACATAAAATTTTAATTTTTAAGAATATTAGCAATAGTACCTATACGATACAATTTATTAATTATTTAAGTTTTAAATTGTCTTTGAACATAAAATAAGAAGATACGAGTACACACCACCAGCTCCTGAATATAAAAACTTGAGAAACCTTAAAAAATGTAATATGTACCTACTTCTGGAACTTAATTTGTTTAGTTTTGTACAAACCAAGAAACAGTGGCAATCTTAAGTAACTTCGTAAGCTCCTTCGAAAATTGTTTGCATCGAAACTTTAAGTGGAGCTTTTTTGCTAAGAAAATGCTTTAGGCGTTGTGTGTTTGCATTTACAACAAATGGGAACGTTTTAACGTTTGTTTTCTTATTAAGTATTTACTTAGTATTTTTCATTGAAATATCTTTTTAAGATTGGTATTACCATTGGTTTGAGAGAGGGACACCAAGGAAGAGCTTTACATACTTTTATGGAGCGAAAAGAAGAAACAAACTCCTGTCCACATCTCAGTTTCCTTGATCACTAAATTTCTTTGATAATAAGCAATGTTCTACTATAGTTTAGTTTGAGATACCACTTTTGAAATAGTTAGAGTCGCTCTTACAGTATTATTAATACCTAATTCTAATTACCTAGTTTGGTAATTGATAATTACATTAATTAAGTACCTACATTAGCTACTTACGAGTACTGACGTAAGTTATCGATGAGATGATACCTTTTTTTAAGTAATTTCATAACCCTGATTCATCTTTACACACAAGTCTCAGCAAGTTAGAAATTCTTACATCATCTTTAGTAAAGGTGAGGTGATATTATGTCGGTTCCCAAGCCAGATCCAGCGCATAGCAACAGTGAGTCATTGCAACGATGCAGTTGATGAGTCACCCTCTCCCTCAGTAGAACATACGATTTTTAGGGTTCCCTGGGCAGTGTATTAAGCCCAGCTCCCATACAGTGATTGGAATAAATTCAGTTTCTTTGAACGTAATTTAATCACGAATGTTACTTCCAGGGACAGAAAAAGTGGATAAGGAGTGTGAAACCTATCACCATATCACCAATTGGTGTTCTTCATCATAGTATTCGTAGGTAATATAATTTCACATAGTTTTTCGTCAACTAACTCAAACGATCGATCTATAAATAACTTGAAACATCGAATTGCTAATGGTGGGAATCGAACCCATGAGCATGACTACTTTAGGTGAACCCGTCGAGATTTTCAAGTTTTATGATTAGGATTTTCAATAATTTTAAAATTTGCTATATTAAACTTTAACAAAAATTAATAAAAAATGATGCTTAATAGCTCACAAATGAGATACATTTGTTCAACTTATTCAATACTCAATACTTTATTGACTTATTGCGACTTTAATTTTATTATGTAAGGAACCAAATACAGAAATGAGAGTTCTGTCTTGTTTCACATTTGGTATGCTGAAAATGTGTGTTGGGCGTTTATAGGAAGTCGTTAAGTATTTGTGGAGATATTCTTCGTGATTTTGACTGAAGGGTAGCGTGAGAATGGGCCAACCAGCCACTAGTTAATACTAACGGTTAGATTTTGGATCCAAGGTTAACTTAACTAATACTGAGTCTAAGGCTAGGTAGCACCATTTTACTTTAACTTTAACAAACGTCAAAAATCTGTCAAACTCTATACAAAAGACACCGGTTAACGTTATAGTTACGGTTAAAGTTATGTGGTGCAACTCAGCCTTAGGTTTCCAACAATGATTACCATGATTCTTAATTTTAGAGTAGGTACCTAGGTGCTAGTTATTAGTGTTTTAAGTCTTTGAAGTATACCTACTTATACTAAAGGAAGTAAAACAAATAAAATTTAGTTATAAATGAAAATTTATTAAACAATTTATCTTTTCAAAAGCGTATTTTTACATTATTATAGTACAATAATCTACTACTATACACAATAATTCCTTTATTTTTCACCAACTTCATTCATAATGATTTAACATTTCGTGGTATTTCATAAGTTAAATAAAAATTTATTTCGCTGTAGTATAGTCGAAAATTTGTGTTGCAAAATTTATTTATTATTTACTTATTACCTTGTGTTTAAACACTGGAGACTATAATATTTAAGTTCTCAAAATATTGTGTCCGTACCTATGTGTGATTCTTAAACAATAATATTTATTTAAATTAAAGATAAACCGCATGTTTCATGCGGTACTTAGTAAATAATAATTAAAATATTTTTTATTTGCAACTTAAATATTTAATTTGATGAGGACACAATACAAAATTTATAGGTTTTATGTTCAAATCAATATAAAACGAATTAAATGTTATTCGCTGAAAAAGTTTCAATAATGACAAAATTGATATTGATACTAGTTACAATAAAATAAAGTATTATGATTAACAAATACATTGCTTTTAAGTTACACTGACTGAAATTACAATTCATTACTACAATGTTAATTTGCTCAAAATTAACGTGTTTATTTATTGTAGTTTCAAATAATGTTACAATATTTTTTCTAAAATGCATCAGCTAAAGAGAGTTTAGACACTGAAATGTGTCTCTACATATACAAAAGTTGCAATATTTTATACCTTTTCTTTCTACAACTAAGCTTATACTAAAGGACATCGTTATTAACATAGGAAGCTGTTTCTATTCGTCTTTCTTTGGACGAAAGAAAAATTATTGCGGAGATCACAGACTAGATTCTACAGGGCCTTAATATTTCGTCATTTATTATGTTAAATATAATTTTATTACAAAATATTTTATATTACAATAGAGAGAGACGTGTAACAAAAGATAATTCGGTATAAATTATGCGTTACATTTCGAATGTTGAAGCGCAAAAGTGTACAAGTAAGGAAACCCCAAAAATTACATAACAAAAGAAATAAAATCCACAGTGCAAATATGTATAATATAGACGTCTCTCGCTTCTGTTTATCATAGAGGTATTTATTAGTTATCTAACTAATTTTCTTTGTCACTAGACGCAGCATCGGCGTGTTTCCTCAGAGTCCAGTAATCTGAAAATAAAGAGAAAAATAGGTTAGTTATGTTTGGAAAATATATCTTTTAGGTTGAGAAATAGGTTCATAAAAATATAACATTGTAATGGTTTTTCGTTTAGGACTACAAGCAGTCCCGGGATAGCTTCTCATAAATGGCAAATGTTTGTGTTAGGAACACGATTATTAATGTCCAGAGACATACATAGTTACTTGTTCATAGTTGTCTCTATGACGCATGCAAAATATATTTAGTGTCCATAGTACCAGTAAAGCACTACCTGGTATATCTAAGGTAGAATAAAATAGGAAAGAAGACTTTCTGATTTTTGTACTTCAGACTAAAGTAGTTACTACATATTTAATCTTAGAAAAAAAAACAAAAAACTAACTAACTTCTAATATCTGGTTAAAATAATATGCACATAATGTTTTGGGTTCCATGCAATTAAAAATGTTCGATTTAAATTTCCCATGCCAAATAATTTCCTTCTGCAGAATTGGTGATTGGATTTCAATTAGCGACCGAAGCAAAAAAAAATATAGTCTTAATTCAAACGTCATAGCGACCAGTTTCTATCAAAATAGCCATAAAGGTAATAGCGATTAACTCGGTTTTCATAGCGACTGGTCGCGATTGCCTTTTGTAATACAACAGCCAAATACCTAAAAGTTTTCGGAGTAAGTCATGCGATGCCGGGACGCGTGAATACCCGGAATTATATCGGATGATCCCGATTTGGTTTGGGTTGCTTTTTAAATAGCTACTTCATAATCTCTAAAATCGCTTCGGGATATTTTCTTGGTGAATAGAGCCTTCAGGTTCAGGTAAATAATTTGTTATTGAGTCAATTTTATCGATTCATAAACATAAAAGATTAATTAAGACCATCAGCCAGAGTGAAGCGTTTAAAAAATGTATGAAAATTTTAGTTTTTGAACGTTTCCCGCTAGGTGCGCTGTACAATCCGTCATACATTAAATGTCATTTTTTGACGTTTGATGTAAACTCGCACTAGGCCCTCAGTTTTCTATTTTTTCTACCTTTAAGACAACTTTTTCAATAAAATATTCATTGATTTTCAAAGATGATTCTTCAGAGTTCCCTTGAGGCTCTTTTAAAATATACATACAAACTAACAAGACAATTACTTTCAAATCGTGAGTTACAAACCTGTTTGGAGGTAATTGAACCGTAACTACGAACTACGAGCTCCAGTGCAGCGTAGACTAATAAGTAAAAAATATTACCCCCGTAAATTACGCTACAAAAAACCAAAGCGTTCTAACTCAAGTAGAGGGAGATGGCATTAGCCGCAAATAAAAACTGGTTTCCCGCTCTGCCGACTGTTGGACACTCACAGAAAATAAAAAAAGACTTAGTATTACAACCGTATTTCACAGGAACGAAGCGCATAAGTCGCAAAGATTTATTTCTCGGGCTTGTGACTAGAGTTAGAAACGATGTCGTTAGTTTGAGTTACTGTTTTAGTGACGTTATAGTTTTCAGAATTAGCTATACTTTAAGGTACAGAGTGTAATAAAGTTTGAAATATTTCATGTTACATAAACATATAAGTGTAAAGACAAGTTAAGTAGGGTAATACGTCACAAAATGTAGCATTTTGTTGCAGAAATATTTTCTACAAAAATATAATATTAGAGTTAGTTAATAGTCAAAAGCTTATAATATTTTCATCCTATCCAACATTGGCATTACAATCCAAAACACCGATAATCCCTCATCTTTTTTTTTCAGTTAAGATTTATTAATAAAAATCTCGTTTAAGTTTTTTTAAATAAAAACAGACTTACGCACTTCTGCACCTCAGCCCCGTTTATTGAGGTTGAACCGGCTACCTGAGTTACGCACTACGCGGCATTCGAGCGCTGTATCTGAACAATCGAACGTGCCATACGAGGAAACTGATAGTCATGCTTTTATCTGATGTTTCGAGTTAGGTCATTGTACTAGAAATTAGAAATAAAAATTTGATTTTAGTTTGGTTTGGTATTTTTACTTTGATATCGTTTAAAGACATTACATTGAAATTACTGCACAGTAAAATGAAATCAATAAACTGTCTGAATTTCGAAATGAAGAAAGAGGTGCAGGTTAGAAAAACAGCAATGTATTTTCTTCCATCTTATTCAGGTTGTAATCAAATTATTTTTTGAGTAAATCGCAAATCTGAAATCACACATACCTAAGTACTTATAATATTATGAACAATATCATAATTTAATAAGTTTTGCTATAACATTGTGGTCTACCAAAAAATCGGAATTCGATTGAGTATGTTCAGTATTTTCCTTGATCCTATAATAGGCGTTCTTCCCTTCCTTTTCAGGAAGAATGCATTCGAAGAACTTTGTTATTTTGGAAAAAAACTAGGTTGCTTTACGATGCCGCTATTTTGTTAGCTTTGTAGTCGTAATACTTTCAATTCGAAATTAAATAAAAGATTTATTTATTTTATATTGATTATGAAAAAAGAACATTAAAAAACAAAACAAAAATCAATTAAAAAAACAAAACGTAAGTAATGCTACACCGCAGGAATGCTCAAAAAAGTGCCGCGTACATTTTGGTCGAATTTTAATTTATTTGCTTACAGCACTCGCAGGGTATACTTTATACGCTTTTATTAGAGTAGGCGCACACCGTTGATTTTTCGTCGGCCGATAGTTTAGTCAGGCAGTTGATCAGTACGGGCATGTATGGGAGTGCGCACACTACGCCGATTCGATTTGGCCGATTCTTCATACAAATTAAAATCGGACACAACTATCGGCCAACTAAAAATCAATGGTGTGCGCCTACTCTGAATGTTGCAAACAGGACTTATGAAAGTGAATCCAACCACGGGTGCCTTCTGGGAACCCATAACACAGACCACGCGTAATTTCAATACACTTCGTAGAATAAAAACGGTTCGGCATTGCAAATAAAAACATGCAAACACTGTGTTTGTTCGCCCCTTTGTGATTAATCTTTTTCAAAATACTTTTTGAAGAAAAAAAAATGGTTTTGATATCTTGTTGCGCTTTTAATTATTTTACTAAGTTAGTTAATTGGTTTTACATTTTCATAAAACTTAAAATAACAAAAAAAGGAAATAATGTTGTTTATAAATGTCATTTAAAAAGCTTATTATGTTTTTAACAAAATAAATAAGTTCTGTTCTTTTTAAAGAACAAAGCATTAAAAAAATTAGCATCAAAATTATTCGAGTTCCAGAACATTGATTATTCAAAAAATAAATCTCGAATTTCGAACGCGTTAGTTTAAGGCTTTTATAGTATTTGGACCACAGATATAATTGAGTTTATGCGGTTGTTCACCCGGCCGGCTTACCTAACGGGAATGGGCTATGGTGCTGAACTAAGAACAGCTTTTAGCGAGGGGAGATAAGGTTTAAAATGGAACAACGCTACGGTACGACTTATACATAAGCTTAACATAGTTGCAGTACACGAATGTTGGTAAACAGAATAATGTGTAAAAGAGTAAATACGTCAGAAGGATTTGTTTATCAGGGTGTATGGGATAAATTAGACAAAACTTACAGTGACTCAACCCATTTTTCCACTATTTTCCGATAAAAAAATACATTATAATAATATTATCTACATAATTTTTCACTTTTCAGTTATTTATTAATGTACTCGTATTTTATTCCTAGAATGTAGTTTCTTAAATGAGGAAAAAATAAAAAAAAAAACTGAGAAAATCTATTTCCGGTTAGAAATTAATTCTTTTATTTAGGTGTTGTAAAAACCAACCTCATTTTTTTATATTCCTATTTTACAGATAGTTTCCAACTAACTTTGATTTATTGCACTTTATTGATTGATAATATTAAATCAAATGTAGGTAGTTATTTATTTCATCGCTTTTATGTAAGAGTAGGCCTACTGCAAGCTACTTTGTTAAACAAGTCGAAAGTTCCCAAGAAATTAGTCATTTCGTGAATGAGGCTAAGGGACTGGAATCAAGAACCTCGCGAAACCTACGACTGCTTTCCAATGGCCGATTGACCAACTTACAGGTCGATACCAGAAGAAACAGATACGATTAGGAAAGAAGAAAAAATCATCGTTTAGACTTAAGACTGCCTGAAATACCAAGTCAAAGAGACACGACGAGAAAAGAAGAAAAATCATCGTTTGGTAAGGGTCTTTAGAATTATGACAGTATCGTATTTTAAATGCTTCGTAGATAGTTGTAACTGAGCTCACATTTATCTTAATTTTTCTGTATGACCTAGGGTCGACTGGTACAGAATGCTTTTTGCAATTCAGCCCACCAGGTGCACCTTGGTTGATATCAGACTTATTTCTTTTTTTTAATTGAACTCTGTAAAGTAAATTCTGAAAATGAAAATTCGGCTTTAAATTAAAAAACTGAAAAAAATAATTTTAGTTTAGAAATGTATAAACAGTAACATGACAATCTCTCATAAACCTATCAGCTATCGTTTTGTGCATCTAACTTCCCAAGATGTCCTATGAAATATTTACAAAAATCAGTTTTCAGTTTCCTGAAAATACGTAGAGGGTTTTGAAACGCAGAATTATGAAAAATAACAGGCAAGATCCTAGTTACCTAAATAAAAACATAATAACCGACTGGGAAAGCGATTTGTTGTTTTTTCTGAAAGATTGTTTTTAAACAGTGCCCAGTGTCATAATAATATTATTTTGTTCATAAAATATTTGCTCAAGTATTAATCTGAATCAGATGCGCAACAAAAATACTTTTGGCTTAGTTGGGTCTAAAATGGCGACATTGTATGTTTCATAATCTGCACCAGTACCTTACCCAGTAGGAAAAGTGTTTTTCTCAAGCAAACGCAGCGGCGCGTGCGCTTATCGTTATCGTTTAGCCCGTGAAACAAGGAAGTCTTGGGTTGTGTATGTATGGACGATAGCACACATGATTCGGAAATGATTGGTATAAATGATAAAACACCTCTACTCTCATTGTTGGAAACTTATGCCCGTTTTCACCATCAATCCCTAATAATTTTTCGGCCGTTTGGTGTAGTGGTTCGAAACGGACCACTATTCCGGAGGTAGCGGGTTCGATTCCGTACAAACATTTGTGTGCATGAACATATTTGTTTGTATTGGACTGGGTGTTTTCTATGTTTAGTAAGTATGTATTTCCAAAAATATAGTATTTAAGTATGTTTATATCTGTTGTTTGTCTAGTACCCAGTGTAAAATGTCCAAGGATATTTATTTTTATTTTTTTAAGTGACCCCTATGAAATCAAAATTCCAGTTATGTGTTACCTTAGGGCTCACTTAAAAATTAGGAATTGATAGTGAAAACGGCCATTATTAGACTCACTATTCTTTACAAGGAATTTCTCTCCTTTCCTCTCATTGTTGGAAACTTAGACCAGATTTAGACCCACTATTGCTTGCCAGGAAAAGTGTTTTCCTCAAGCAAACGTACCGGCGCGTGCGCTTATCGGTAACGTTTAGCCCGTGAAACAAGCGCGTGCACTATCAGGCCAGTCGCGGTCGTCGACCCGCTGCACTGTGAAGGGTCACGCTTGGAAAAAAGTACTTGCATTGTCTTTTAGAGATGGGTTTCATGGGACTTTACATTTAATTTACGGTCGTGGATATTAATGTTGTTGTATACTGTCTAAAAAGACATTCGGGCATTTTACTAGTTGACTCAGCGTCAAATAGTTCCGAGACACCCAAAGTGGGCAAAAAGTTGACAACATAGGTAACCTTATTTCAATTGTAACAAAGACGACGCGTTGCAAACTTTGGCTACTTTGACGCTGACTGTACATCAAACGGGGAGGTAGGACATCGATTCTCATGACATGTTATTCCATAATGGAAGTTTTTTTATCGATACCGATATCACTGCGTTAAGTACTTCTCTAAGAGTGGATTCGACCAAACAAGAGTAAATATTAATATCAGAATAAATCATCAGTTTTGACATATTTCCATACTGAAACTGTCAATGTGCCAGTTATACCCGGAATTATTCTCGGATAAAAGTTTGTTCGAATCGGGCCTATGATGTATTACGATAATATGCTGTTCCATCATCAAGCCATTTTCAATTAGTAACATTATTTTTAATTAATAATAACGTTATATTAACATGCCCTAATAAATAACGAGAGCATTCAATACAATTAATTTTGAACCGTTAAATAAAGCTATTAGAGTTTTTAGTATTAACGGACATTTTCAAGATCATCATCATTTTAATCATTTTCTTCGTATGTGACGCTGACCGTACTATTAATTTAACTAACAACGTTCTCATTACACTAGTGACCAGTATTTATCAAAATAGGGGCTAAAATCAAAATACTACTTCCTACTAATATTATAAATGCGAAAGTTTGGATGTCTGGATGTTTACCTATTACTCTTTCACGCAAAAACTACTGAACGGATTTTGAAGAAACTTTACAGTATTATTGTTTATAACCCAGAATAACATATAGGCTATAATTTATGATGATCAGTGACAAACGAAATTTCACGCGGGTGAAGTCGCGGGATAAAGCTAGTTGTAAAATAAATCCAAAAACTGTTAGAACCATGAATCCTGTTATTAAATTAACCACCGTTTTTCAGTCTCTAAATCGTATTCTTAAAATCCACACACATTTCTTCTACTAATCAATCATTTTGCTCAAATCGTTGCTACACTGTGGGTATAATTTGCAAAATGCCCGGGAGTCCATAGGGGGCTATTTTCGTATCGCACGCAATGCCGAAATCCTGCTAATTTTAGCGAACGGTTCGAAAAACTCACTGATCACGAAATGTCAAAATACGATTCAAAATGTTTGGGATTGGCGTGAGCTTTACCAGGCACAGCCTAGGGGCAAAAGGGAATAACAGTACAGTTAAGTAACTTAAGGGTAAAATAGCATTAATTATCACTACATACATAATTATAAGATTCAGCTTTTGCCCGCCGCGCGGCTTTGCACGTGTGAAATTTTATCCGTCACAGAAAAGCTTTATTTTACGCGTCCCCGATTTAAAAACCGGGTTAAAAACTATTCGAAATCCTTTCTCAGGACTCAAACTATCACTAAACCAAAATTCATCAAAATCGGTTCAGTGGTTTAGGTGTGGCAGCATAACAAACATAATTATGTACAGAGTTACTTTCGCATTTAGAATATTAAAGTAGGGAAGTAGGAATCTCAACGTGTAACCACAAGTGTGACTGAGTTTCTTGCGCTGCTTCTCAGCAATGGCCCATTTAGTGTCCCGAAGCAGTATTATTTTGGTAGGGGGTCGTGTAAAAGTGCTCTTTTAAAGCCTACTTGCAAAAATAAAATGTTTTTTTTATGAGTTTATCTTATAATTTCTTGTCAGATTGTCTGATAGAAAACTAAAAGTGTGCACACTGGTCTACAAACCTACAACCACTACCTACCACAATTTAAAACCAACAATCAAAGATGGCGTATCTTACTTAGCAACAAAGCCCTTTACAGCAAATGAGCCAATTAAAATTCAGTTGGCAGTGAACGGCACCGAACCGGGGACCGTGACGGGACACCCCACGTGTGCAACCACCGTGCCCTATGGGAAAGTGCTTGGCCTTCGCTCCTAGTTCCTACCAACCGGAGAAACGCAGCTGTAGTTTTGAATATTCTAACTTCTATTTTGAAATTAACGTACGTTTTGTTTTAATTTAATTAAAAAAAACTTAAAATTGTAATTACTATTTTCTTTTTTTGTTTATTTTCGACGTAATTTTTCAGTTGTAAAACATAATTTCATTTTGGAAAACGAAGTACCTACTTCAAACATTTACGCTTCATAAGAACTACTAAGAAACGCTTGTACCTATGTAACTTTTTATTATTATTATATTAAAACAATTAAAAGTAATAAATAGAATATCTTAGATTTAATTTTTCAGCAACAAAACGTCTATTTTTTTTCCTGAAAATTAGTTCAGCAGCGTGATCACGAAAACGTTACTTACAAACTACCTAAGTAGTTATACTGTTTTTAACTCTACAGTTTTTTTCGCATTTAAAATAGTAACACCGTACTAAATGAATAAGATTTTCTTCATTTGATTTGCTTATTTACTAAGTATTGAATACATTATAATTCGTTAATTTAACATAAAGCTCTCTCATACTACATAAGCGTGTATAGTCGGCCGTTCATTCGTTCTCGGCATTTTTTCGGTAACCACAAAATCGTTATTTATTTTCAAGGAGGATATTCGTGACTTCCTTTGGGATGCCATAGACAGTAAACGTGCCCTAAGGACTCAATTTTGAAAGTTTTCGCCGGGCTTAGCGGTAACTTTTTTTGGAGAAAGCTTTCAAGTTTTGTGAATTGGTTCTACTTATTTCCATTTTTAATATTTTATTATATTACAAACCGACCGGGGAACATTTTATATCACATACATAGGAAATTCTACGTCACGCGTAGGGAAGCTTTGAAAGAGTTTTCAGTTTAGTTACTGTAAAATTCAGTATTTTAGTATGTTTAAATTATTATTTTTTTGCAAAATTGACAATGCGATCTTCAATTCTCTCTAAAGTCTCTGGCCAAAATGTGGGAAGTGTAGGCCTAATTCTATATTTGCCTGTTAAATTAAAAGTATCGTGCACGACCTGTAGTGGATAAAAATGGCTTCTTCATCAAACACCAATGACAGTTCACGCGACCTGTCATTTCCCTACGATCGCGCCGTGATCGCGTCGCGATGGCGATCCGCACGCGTTGGTGTGATTGAAGCATTAGGCGAAGAATGTGACCATATTATCACAAACGCTACATCTAGCGAAGTTACGCCATTTCTAGACTACGTTATCGATTCAGACAAATCGGTTCGCTGCCAGTCTATCTGTCTACTTCCTTGTATTGTTCCATTGTGTTTGTACTTCGAATAAGTTATAAAAAATGCTTTACTATTTTTTATGTCCGCCATTTGTCACCTACTTAATCATTCTGGTTGAGTTTTGAGGCGGTAAGTTTACTATTGTTATTTTTGTTAGTAACCCTTTTCTACAATTACAATTAGATACCATGATTTGATGATAAAACATATCCCACCAAAAACATTCTGTAAAAAACTAGCCAAGTCTCGATGGAGCTGCTTGTTTATCTCTAAAAAGTAATGAAATCTAGACAAAGTCGTGCCAAGTCTATGGTTCTTTACTGCGATTTCTTTATTATTATAGTTAATGTTGTGTGACTTGGCCGTTCAAAGGTACAAAACCAGGTGCTCCATGACACCATTGCACCAATCTGTTGCCAGAACCGCTACCCATTGACGATGGAATATTGCCACTTGGAAAACGTTAATTTAATAACCAGTCATTTTAGGTTTAATAAAGCTGCGTATTTCAATAATACTTATGCATGATTATTGATTATCTTAATAAAGATTGTTCAACGGCCAAGTCACACAACATTAACTATAATAATAAAGAAATCGCAGTAAAGAACCATAGACTTGGCACGACTTTGTCTAGATTTCATTACTTTTTAGAGATAAACAAGCAGCTCCATCGAGACTTGGCTAGTTTTTTAATAATTGTTTTAATAATAACTTAACCTTAGCGAACCTCACGATATAATAAACGAAATCAACCAAATTCAAATTACACAACATTCAACTTAATCGACGGGGGGGTCTAGAAAGGAAAAAAAATCTGGGCGCCGCGGTGCAGAAAATCGACGCTCAAAGTGCTAGCGCCATCTATCTGGACACCGCGGTGCAGAAAATCGACGCTCGAAGTGCTAGCGCCACCTAGCGGTGAGCGGTACAGGCGAACACCACGGTGCCGGTGTGGCGCTAGTAGTATTGATTATGAATGTTGTGTTACTCCAGGTCTTCGACTTTCCTAGTTTTTATAGTTTTCCCTTTATGTGGCCATTAAACCCTAACTCTGTACCAAATTTCAGCTCTCTGAGTTTATGGGAAGTACTAGTTCTATTTTGATGATCATCAGTGAGTGAGTGAGTGAGTGAGTGTCATAAATGCGAAACTTTGCTTTCGCTTAACTTCGGAACTAAATGACCTACAGACTTGAAATTTTGGATTTTAAGTATGTGATTATAGCTTACTAGATGACGAAAATTTCTGCGTTCTGGTCTTATCCAGAGGTTCTCAAATAGGGGCCTGAAAATGCGGCGAAATGGTTCCAGTAAAGGATGGTACGGCAGTGTTTGCTTCGCGCTCGACTTGGCGGGGGCACTGCCGTGCCCCCAGATAAACTTGAAGGAAAACAAAAACTAACATAATGACATGAAATCGCTCTGTTTACTTTGTCAGAACTGGTATAAGAAGACCAAGCATTTTAAGTTAAAATGTAATAGCTAAAAGAATCGCCGACTATATTGGCTTTTTTGGTCTTAAAGAAGGTATTGAAGAAATGCAACAGCACGAAAATCTATCAGACAAAATACATACAGCCGAACATAGAATCTCCTCCTTTTTGAAGACGGTTAATAAAAACAATGGAGTAGATGATCTAGAAGATATTATAGAGATAGATATAATTAAAGTGAGGAGTGATTATACAGCAGAATGCCATAATTGGCATTCACCAGATGAAATTGATCCCGAAGCAATGAGTCATGCGCACACGCAGGTCAGGTGTGGTCATATCTATTTAGTGGTTACGTCAATAATAAGAGGCCCAGATGGGCTACTTAACCGTCCAATGTCCAGTGTTTTAAATTTAATGCTAGGAAGTGTAGCAAACATTCCAACATTGTGTTAGTTCATTGATAACAATCGTTTTATGGTTTTTTTTATCCACAACTCACAACGTGGAAGCTCTGGGCCTGTCTCTCACCTGATGGTAAGTGATGATCAGGCCGAAGGTGAAAGCGAGCTTCACCCGGAATCCTCAACCGCGGAGGAACTTGCTATCTTACCTAACTCAATGCTGTTAACATTGTTGTTATGGCAACAGGCTTAGGTAAGATGGTAGTAGCTAGCCAGTCGGACTTAGAACAAGCCCTACCACCAACCAAACCGAACAGAAAAATCTGCCCCCACTGGGAATCGAACCCGGGACCTCTGCGTCTGAAGCAGGTGGTCTTACCACTAGACCACAGAGGCGGTTAAATAAATATCTCTACTAGAGTAGATCAACACCTTATTGGTGCAATGAAAAGAATTGTTAATGACATAGAGCTTAGGCACTCTACTATTCGAGAAAAATGATGAAATGGATGACTGCAGATGAAAAAGGGGGGTTTCTTTCATGTTAGTGAGAGAATTGGGAGTTAATCCATTTTGGTATACTCTAACGGTTACTTACTTAAGTAATTAGAAGCTAACCGCAATTTCATTGAAACTTAATCTAAGTAGATGGCTATAAAACCTTACTCTGTTACTGAGAAGGAAGAATCTATTACGTTATTCCCCGTCTTATAAAAAAGTTCCATTCCTAAAATCTTTATGAGGAAAAGTTAATTTTTTTGGGGAATTATTACGCTCAGTTTTCCTGGTTTTCCGCAATTTTACAAGTTTTGTCCTGTTGGAAACAGTATAAATTGTTTGTCCAAATCATGCAACAGCAATGTTTGTTTAGCGAGGATATTCGGGTCAAGTAGCCGCACCCATACAACACCTAGACTTAGGGTTGCCAAAAAAACAAAAGCCGGACTCAGTGATTAATTTGGCCGGACATTTAACCCTTAAAGCCGGACATTCATTTTCTTAAGCATGACACGGGGGGTGCAATTAGTATCATACCTCATGAAGTTATGACTATAACCCATCCACACATCCTATGCCCATTTGTGTGCTCGATATTATACTGTGGCTCGACTTTTGACTGGCGCATAAAAAGCCGGACAGGCCGGACAAGAGAATATTTGGCCGAACAAGTCCGACCAAAGCCGGACACCTGACAACCCTACCCAGAATATTTGTTTGGACTGCCTATCGGATGCATCGTGCAACCTACTATAGCTATCGTTATCATAGTAAATATTTAGGTATACATTTCAAATTGGGTCTCTGAATGGCAAAATTTGCTCGTCGATAACACCAATTATTTTCAAAATGTGACCGGCTATTAAAATATTTGCTTTACGATATTAAGGAGCTAAATTTCTTGTTATCTAAGCCGATAAATTTTAATGTAGAGCCAAAAAAATGGTTGACGAAAGCTCCAAACAAAGAAGCGTAATTATAGGTTCAGAATGATTCATAGTAAGTTCTTGTTTTCAAAACATAAGCCAGAATATAAATAATGTATTACGTTATTAATCCTGACGATTTTTCCGGTGACGAATGAAAGCACAATGGCTCTAACAATAAGGTTTAAATTAGATGAGGATGCTCTGAACAGAATAAGTTTGGGAGGAAGGAACTTTGTGGTGTAAAAAAAGTGTAATGGTCGGACCTTAGATGACGTAAGCGGTCGTTGAACTCTTAAACCATGAACAAATGGATAGCACCATCGGTCATATTCCGATTAGATGTACTTTAAGATAGAGAAAGCAATGGTTGAATAACATTGTTATAAGGAATTGAATAGAGACTTGCGTAAATGCTGTAAAGTCATGAGTGATTGATTCAATAAAATAGATCTACAATGAACTCTACGAAGAGTTAAAAGTAGTTGCTGCATTTTACGGCCTTAAGCGTGCGGTTTTACTGCTTCAAAAATGATTACAGATTATTCAATCCTATTAAAGAATAATATTTTAAAGATGAGCACGCAGTAAACCAAAATGTGATGAAGCCGCAAAAAAGGAACATAATTCAAGAAGTTCTTAATCCAACCAAACACACTACAAACTAAAGACAGAATATAAATGCTTACAATGTTTGAACAGGCTGTATTCGATAAACTTGCTTGGCCCACTTTAAGGAGCCTATTGTGCCCCACTTGGGCAAACAACAACACAGGTAACCGATTGTGAACCCGTAGTATCTAACACAATAGTCACATCACGGCACATTGTAAAAATATGCAAAGTGATTTATGAATTCAAAATGCAAAGTGCAACAGATCAGGTTGCTACGAGGAAATGAGCTGCAAGTTGCTTGCACCTATGATAAATTGGCGCTTAAATATGGCTCATGAATAATTTATTAATATTCGAAAATAACTCACCAGTCATTTGCAATTGTCTTCTGGAGGCGGGAGTTCGAGGGGTGCGCGGGGTCCGGGCTGCCCTCGGCGTGCGGGGGGTGCGCGGGGTGCGGGGAGAGCTGCCAGCACTCCCGGTCCTCCTGGAAGGAGACCCCAACACCCTCAGGTCTGTGTTCCCAACACACGCCAACGCTTCCGCGGCCGATCTGATGGGACTCCTCGAGTTCTCCTTATCCTCATCACAGAACTTCACTGGCGAGTCCAATTTGGCGGCTTTGAACGGGCACTCCGTCTCGATGTCGAAGTTGAATCTCCTGATGAACCGCTTCCTTTCTCTCGCGTACTGTTCCTGCATCAGGCGATTCGTCTCGTCGCGGTCGGGCGCGCCAAACAAACACTTGCAGCTTCCGCGACGCCTCCTCGGCGTGTTGGACACGTTCCTCAAGGCTGCCATGCCGACGGACATCTCTAGTCTTCTCTGCTTGGGTGTGCGACCTCCGGCGGCCATAGCAATGTGTCAGGTGAGCCTCGACTGGTTCGCGAGAAACATCTGACTAATCTCCGGAGAAAACAGCTGTTATGTGCAGGTAGGGAGCGAGAGGGAGGATGCGGGCGGTGATGCGTGCGAGCGGGGGCGACTATGTCGTTTCGCACCTGGCGGATGGGCAAAACGCGCCAACTCTAACCTAAAATGCGCGCGGTGGCGTGGCCGCGTGCTCGCGCGCGCTCTCGTCGATTACGACTGAGCGTTTCCCGCGCATCGCGGCCGCCGCGTGCGCACATTTCGGCACTTGGCGCGAACGCGAATCCATTAACAATGGAGCCAAGGACGCTTTTTGCCAGTCTCCGAACACAGGTGAAGTAAAGGGGACCGAAGAATTGGCGCGTAAACTACTTTTCTATTCATGTGACGATTCAATAAGTCAGGGTTGGTAGTGGCCAGTGATTTATTTTTGGATGACGCCGTTATCTCTGGTGATAATGATTGTGTAAGACTTGAATAGCGCGTCATATTGACATTGGGGCTGGAGCCTCAAATTGCTTCTATTTTTATGTAGGTAATTCGTGAGTACCTATTATGAATAATGCTAATGATTTGATGATGATAAAAGGTAATCTAGCCAAGTTTCCACGTGTAACTATGGTCAGGAGGAGCATCAGATTATAATTAGTAAGTAAGTAGTACTGGTAGTAGGTACTATGATGTTAATTTTGTCTCAATTCCCAAAGGAAGATCTATCAAGGGCTATGGGACATGTGACTAGGAATACACAATTTCGTTAAAAAAGAAGAAGAAAATCAGTGACAGAAGGCAGCCAAGAAAAAATCATCTTCAAATAGGTAATTAAATCTAAATATTTTTTCCATCTGATAAGTATCCTCTTTGTGCTTAAATTAACCCAATCTTTTTGCCGATAGTAACAAATTACCGATTGACAATATTTCTACCTGTTCCTTTCGGAACTTTGAAATCTTTTATCAGATGGCGATCAGTCAAGTTTTTTACTGAAGCCCTTTTTTGGATCTGAACTTTTTATGACCTATTCAAGGTATATTTTAGTACTTTTTAATTAGGCTCGCTTGATTTATGGTACGGGTGCGATCGTCATCCGTTGAAACAAAAGAAATAATCGCATAGAACTACATGACCTACCTAGTCCAATAATCGTCTTTGAGCAAAATTATAATAGGGCACAACTTTAGTTTTGTCATGTTCTCCACGCTTTGCACTGGAGGGAAGTCGAACCCTAACTTCGAACATAGGAGTTCTTCTGATTAATTTTTTTGCGGGTCCAATGACAGTTTAACTTTCCCCCGGGACAAAATTGGCCTCCTCTAGCCTCGTCTCTTGGATTTGCCCACAGATTCTTATTCTAGGAGTAAGTTACTGCTTTATGATGCTATCAGTGGATGAACTCTACTCCCCTTAAATACACACAATTCAAACCTACTTATTCTGCCAATAATTTGGAGTCCATTACTACATACTGTTGATTTTTGGAATCATTGAAAACTGACAAAATACATAATTCCTACGAAAATTCCTAGAGACTAAAGTACCATCTTAACCATCGTAACATGCAGCTCTGTTACGATGGTTAAGATACTTAATTTCCAGATATCTTCATTATCTACCCTACAATTAAAAACTAACGAAGCACAAATTCCCAATGGCTTGAAACAACACTCATGGTCTGAGCATTTCAATAAATAACTTGTGTAAAACATCAAAGGTGCTTATTACTTTACGAACCATTTGTTCGGCCCAACACCCTCACATTAAGACGTAGTTGCGTTACGCTAAAATCCTTGTCAGTCGGTACGTCTCAAAAAATCCGAGGCCCTTTTACAACCTATTGTTCTAAAGGGCGCGCTAGTAAAAATCATTACCATAAATTGTATGGTGGACGTAACACAGGTAGCCCATTGGTTAAGGCGAGCTTAAAAAGCTACTTTGGAACCAAAAGCACTGATTGTCGGGCCGCGTAAGTTGTAAACGGTTGAGAGAAACCGCACAGAAGTAAAACCTCTTGCGGGTTGTATTGAGGAATATCTTTAGGGATGTACCTACACTTGAACTGAATTCCAAGTGAGCATTTTTTTTGTTCCAAATAGCCATGGGTGCAGTTAGTTGTTGCAAAGCTGATCACTTGGGGAATATTCTTATTTTACCATAAAAACGCCTGCATAGGATAGATTTGGCTAGGCTACGATTGATGCATTTGCAGGAATACTCATGAACTAAAAATACTCGCAAGTAAATAATAAAATGATAATGTACTAACTAAACAAAATTGTGAAAGCGAAATTGTGTAAGTAAATATCAATCATTTTTTCAGGAGAAAATATGGACAAGTAAAGAACCTATGGCGCTGGATGCAGATTGCAGGCCGCTACCAACCGGGCGATGTGGAAGTCATTGGGAGAGGCCTATGTTCAGCAGTGGACGTCCTGTGGCTGAAATGACGATCATGATGTTGATAATGAAAGATGATTAAAGGAATTGACTCCATTGGTCAGTTATTTCAAATCATAACATGACAGTATCGCGGGTGACCTCTAATGATTTATACAAGCGATGACATCACTTTTACCTGGCAATCAATTCCAGTGCGGTAATGATCACGATTCGCAGTTATTTTTGTTTTTTGAGATTGAATAAAGAAGCGTAGGTATTTATTGTTTTTTGTGTTAAACGTTCTTCCTATTTTCTTTACCAGTCTGTATAACAATAAGATTTAACGTACATTTTATTATAATTTTAGCATTAAGTATTTTGCTAATTTTCAGTTGAATTTCAGTGAAATGCTTCAATGAATTTGGTCTTCCGGATCCGAACCAAAATAATTGTAATGTGCTATGGCAAATCATAAAGTAGGTACAGTCATCACCAATTCCGACTTGGATAACATTTTAAATAGCAGTATCTACGTGTAATGGGTGAACAACAAGATGTAATAGTTTTTAGTTGATGTAGGTACCTACCTACTGTAGTCTGTAGACTGAGTGATCAGACTTGTAGCCTTAAGTTTTTGAAACCCATTAAAAGTTTGTGGAAATCCATGGGGGCTTTTGTCCAGCAGTGGACGTCATTTGGCTGAAATTAATGAACGCTAAAAGGTTTTAGCACCAAACCAAAAAACTAGTATAGGTATAGTGTTGTTGAATTAGGACTACGGCGAATTGCAAAAAAATATAGTTATAAAACAATCTATCACCATAATTCAATTCCTTTTACCATATGCCACATGCCACACATCATTACTGTTAATAACCTAAATCAATATGTTACCGACCGCCACGCGCAATATCTAATTATATCAGAACCAACCGTCAGTTTTGTCATGCGATGCCAATGACTATCGGAAATCATTACAAAGCAAAATTAATTGTAATTGAAAATGCCAGCCAATATTTGGGGTTACACGCCGTGAAATTATAGGCACAATCAATAATAAACAATAATTTGCAGCATGCACTCTAATGTCGCTTTTGATTGTTTTGAAAATAAAATGGACTCTAGTAAACTTATTTTATGGTGTAGAAAACTCTTATTTTGTGTAAAAAAAACAAGCTACAAGAACAGAATTAATATTTTTGTATGAGTATCATAGATAGAGCATAAACTTATGGTAGAGAACTAAGACAGTGACCCTATTACAAGTTACTATACATACTTTAAAACAAAGTGTGGTAGAAAATTTTAAAACTTAATAATGTAGAGACTGACAAGAATCGCACTGCATTATTGTTACAATCAGAAAAGTAAAATTTAATTTTTTTTTATCCACAACGAGGAAGCTCTTGGCCTGTATCTCACCTGATGGTAAGTGACGATCAGGCCGAAGGTGGAAGCGAGCTTCACCCGGAATCCTCAACCACGGAGGAACTGGCTATCTTACCTCTAACTGCCGGAACACAACAATGCTGTTAACATTGTTGTTATGGCGACAGACTTAGGTAAGATGGTGGTAGCTAGCCAGGCAGACTTAGAACAAGCCCTACCACCAACCAAACCGAACAGTAAATACCTATTGACACACATTTAGACCCTATTTTTTTTTTGCAAAAGCTGTTACATTTATATCAGATCCCATTCTCTACAAACCTGGCAAATATATTTAGAGCCGAGCATATTTATTATGTTTAAAATTACTTACCCACTTCGGAATCAAATAAAATCGGAATTCTTAACCTTTTCTAAGTACTTTCTATTCAAACAAAGCAATAAATTATACTTAATCGTACTAAATTCATACAAATAACACACCTTGTCTCTCCTTACAATATTAGAGCATTGCTACAAAAAAAAATCGACAGCACATCAACTATACATTTAAGTTGCAAAATCGTATCTATCACAACTACATAAAGATGCTACAGTGTAAAGCTTGATGTGCTTGATACAATATTGCCAACAATCTTGAAAACGCCGAAATTATTTGGATTCGGTGCGCGGGCGCCGGCAATATGGCGGAAATGGTCACAATAAGGACTTACACACGTCTTCCGGTACGGTCAGCAGAAAAACGAAAAACGAAATTTAAAATGTGCACTAAAAAGTAGAAATAAATATTGAATTTTTCGAAACCAATCAAAAAAGTTTACAAAATATATATAAAAAAAAAGAACTTTTGAAATCTGTAAATAAACAAATGTATTTAAGATTAATTTAAAATTTTAAATTAATTTATCAGTTCGTTATCTCGCTATCAAGCTATCATTCTAAAGTGCCTACGATCTAAAAAATTCACAAAAAATAAGATTTTCGCACTTCTCTGATACAAAATACGGTTATTAGTTTACTCTTGCAGTTATAAATTAACTTTGCAACTTGTTTTTTATCACTATAAATTGCAATTTATACATTCTACAAAACTGCACATAATGTGTTTAAATTGATAGTAAAAATAAATTGATAGGTGGGCGAGCTGGAATTTTAATGACTTATTAACACTAGTTTGAGACCGTGGCTTCGCCTGATGCGCCTTCTTAATAAAGGAGACTGAAACTTTTGGGCCCTAAATGTAACTAGTTGATATATGGTCTAAAAAAATGGTCATATTTTTCCATACTAAACTACAAAAAATCAGCCTATTTTTCTTTCTGGAAACTGTGTAATAAGAAAAACAAGATTTTTAAGCATTTACTAGTAAATCGATTAAAGAAGTATCGATTTATGTAAATGAGATCACACAATAAAATAAAAAAGGCACGCTTGCTTTATTTTAGGCGAATTACGTAAACAAAATAACTAATTGCGTTGTTGCTATAAATATATTGAATTATTTTAGCTCATAAAACATTTATTAAATGAATAAAAAAACATAAGGTACAAATCCAAGATGGACTTCAGGCCGCAAACTGCAAACCTCTATGAAGTCTGCAGAAATCGCCGCAGCTGCAAGCCGCAGTGGGGATTTCATACAGATTTTCTGTTTGCGGTTGCAGTTTGCGGTCTGCAGTCCATCTTGGACTTGTACCTTTAGGCCGCAAGCTGGACGACTGCAGGCACGCGCGCGCTTGCGTTGTGTGTACCTATGGGTTGCGGTTTGCGTGACTTGAGTGACTCATATACGCCAGAACTCGCGTCCGTAGTCGTCCAGTTTTTTGTGGCCTAAATATAACGTAAAAATACCTTTTTCACCTAAATAACAGCTGATTTCTAAACTAGAAATCAGCTGTTTGTTACATAACCTCACTTTAACTAAACCCCTAATAATTCTGCTCACAGATAGCCAAAACACGCATAATTTTTAGTGAACATCTGCAAAGTATTAAGCTATTAATTTACACAATTTTTATCTTGTTACATCTTGGCCCAGATTTGTATGTAATTGTTTCCATCTCCTTTACACGCACTGGAGACCTCACCCGGTTTTAAAGTTTATTTTTCCAAACATCAAGGCAGGCTGTATCCTTTAATTTCTGTCTACCTACATGAAAATTGTACTAAAGCTTTATTGTGAAAACAGACAGACAGTTGGTTAATTTTCGCAATAGTAGATATTGATGGTTATATGGATTTTGCAGTACTCGTATTTTAGAAGAATTACTTATACAACGCAAACTAAATATTAAGGTAAGGTTTAACTGTTATTAAAACTTCTTAGTAAGTAAATGGATATTTTACAGTGAGTGATTAATTCTTTTTTTTTTTTCAGAATAAATTGGACACATTTACTGTTTCTTTAAAGAGAGATGCAGTGCTATTAGTCATTTAAGAAATTCATTGATAGAAAAAGAGTTCGAAATAGAATTATTTTTTTCCAAGAAGTGATTTATAGGGTGCCATAAAATAATCATCTTAGGCACCTAGTTATAAATTTTTAACTTCCTTTACCTGTAAATTGTGTTGCTGACCGTACCCCAGTCCTACCTGTGAGCTTCGGAAGTGGTGGTGTATTGTCTCACGCCCTGTTCCTGCGACCTGCACACTAATGCCGATTGTGCTTTTTTTGCTGCTATTACTTTTGGCAAAAAAAGCGCGCGGGCGACGACACCGTTTTGTCACTTGGTTTTGCAATATCGGCAAGTTTATTCTTTGTTTGTTTGCCATTATAATAAAATATGGGTCTTCTGCTTTTCTTTTATTCTAGCACAGATTTGGGACGCGCTGTCTGGCTAGAATAAGGATGGGTCGTCTTCTTTCATCTAATGGATAGTTTTGGAGAATGATGAAGGTAAAGGGAAAGCACAAAAGATCGCAATGGGTCCGAAAGGTTTGGCGCGTTAAAATAATACTATTATGCATCTCTGGAATGTAACCTGTAGGGACACTTTCAGTTTCGTTTGTACAAATCATTGCAAGTTTTTTAAATTCATCTCAAGTAAAATATAGATTGAAATAAGTATTGATTCCGTTCTTTATGTTTGATGTGACTTCAGATGCTGTTTTTCTATTCTATTCTTAGATGTAATAACTTGCAACCCATACGACACTAATAGCAAGTACACTATTTCATTTTGGCATAACCAGTGACTGTATAATGAAATTATTAATTTTACGCATGATGTTCAATAAAATAATAATTAATACTTAAATACTACTCAATTTTACAGCAAATCTAGCGTATTTCCGCATAATAAATATTTACTAAGATATAACTGCGTTCAATGCTCTTTTTGTACTATTGGCACTTCAAGCTTAACACTATGGCAACTTAAGTTATTTGAAATAAGTTCTATTTTGTAACAAACATGTAAAGGCACTGCACAAAAGCACCAAGAGGCAGCTGATGTCAATACCAGGATGTACGGTTTCCTATCCAACAGGTTTCTTAACATCCTCTCATTAAGGAACTTACCCGTTCGACCACTTCTGGATAAAAAGCACCACTTAGATAATATCATTTTATTCACTCGTACTACTCGCAGTAGTATTATTCTATGTTCGATTTTACTAACAAACTAGCTGTGCCCGCGACTTTGTACGCGAGAAAATATTTTTTTATGGGACTTTAGGACTTTAACTGAGAGTTCAGAAATTGTTTTAAGTAATAAAAATTGTGTAATTTTCACAAAATGTAGCTATTTTATTTATACGTTTTCAATAAACTTCACGCAAGCAAACTCGCGGAACAAGTTTGTAGGACACCCAAAACTCCGTAACTGTACTTTGTTTCAATTTACAACAAATTATTAATCTTATTCATGAGGCTGGACATTAGCATCTTATATTTTAGTAATGGCCCTTGAAAAGTAGTTTTTTAAGGGAATCTTATGGAAAAACACTTCATATTCATGCGATCTTATCATTTTCATGTAAATGCCATTTAAGGACGTCTTATTAAATATTAAGTAGCCGCAGTTAAGATTGTAGTTAAGCTTACATTTTTGTGGGACGAACTTCTGAAGGTGAAATTTAAAAAAAGGGAAGGATACTATGTTATTGATTCCCTTATGACATCTTGTTGTTCTGTTGGTAGAAAAGAGTTTGTAGTTGGTAGAGCAAGATTCTCTGGAATTATAAGTTTAAAATTTGTTTTCCGGACATTGTTAAATAACTTAGTGTATTTGTTGAAGTTTGGGTTGGACTTCAACCATCCTGATTGTCCGAAATTAGATTCCGTGCTTCGAGGGAGCTTAAAGTTTTCTGTAGTGGCATGAGACACCTTTGGCTGTCATAAAAGTATTTTATTTCAGCAAATAGGCTTTTAAAAAGCGCTTTTACATGTCCCAATATCTTCACGGCAGTAAAATATAAGTTTGCCATGGGTGATGATATTTTTTTATTTATTTATAAGGCATACCAACAACAATTAAAATGGAAAGTAATGTATAAACTAATAATAATTTCTCAAATGTTATAGTGTCATGCTTCTCAATCTGGACTGTTACTTAGCTTTATTATTAGTTTTTTTTTTTAAAGATATAACTTGGAATTGTCATTCTCACTAAAATGTCTCTGGGGTGGTGGCGTAGTGAGGCGGGTCGTTACATTCCCTCCAATATGGTCGAGTGAAGCGATGGCTGGTTCACTCGTCATGTCTGTGAACAGGCGCTGCTTTCGGGGACTGGTCAATCCAAGTTATTCAAATTTATGTATGCGAGTCATTTCTACTAGTATCTTAATATGTAAGTCTAGATATTAGCACGTCACTACCTTGTTTAATATACCACGCAATCTTGTATACCCATTCTTATAAGATACACCATACAAGAATGCATGGTAATTTACCATTGGTAAATTCAGTGAACTGCTCCTGAATCGAATGTACCTACTACTACTATTTATATTTATTTATATTAACCGGCAGACAGTGGTGACTGAGTTTGTTGCGGCGCTTCTTCTCAGCACTTGCCAAATGTTGGTCTCGAAGCGCTGGTAGGGTAAAAAGATTATGAGACATGTAGAGGCTCCTTAAGAGCAAAATGACGATTTGTAAGAACTATTTATTAGTCTAAACAAATAAAGAAATTTTGACTTTGACTTTGACTTTGACAATTTGTTAAAAGAGTTAGCGGAGCGATCACGAAATTGACTCTGACACAAAATGTAACTTTGTCTGGAGTCCCAGGTCCCTTCATTGACGATATGAGAGGTAGAGATGGGCTGCTCTCGACATCCTTTTGAAGACCTTTCCAATCATCGATCGGCATTTCCACCTTTAAAATCCAACAGTTGAACAGTTCACTCGTACGTGCCATAACAACAAAACTAACATCTGTTGGCGTCACTTCAAAATGAATGATCAATTATATCCGTTCCTTCCGATTTCTAACACTATTCATAATGTCTAACCGAATAAATTATGGCTCGAGCCGGCATCGATTGTTGATCTCGAGGATTATTTACAGATGTGTAAAACACCTTTAGACCCTTGGAGACCCTTTAGAGTATCCCTGCGTTATCCTCTAAGGCTGGGTTGCACCATCTTACTTTAACTTTGACAAAGTCAAAATCTATCAAACTCCATACAAAAAATACCAGTTAACGTTAAAGTTACGGTCAAAGTTAGGTGGTGCAACTCAGCCTAACAGTAGGTTGATCATAGTAGGTACTTTCTAGTTTTTGATTAACTTTTAGGATAATTCGTGTCGGTCTCATCGTTGTCCTCTAGCAGTTGTATGAAATTAAATATTTACGAGTACCTACCTACATTGAAGTGGAAAGAAAAAGGGTCAGTTTGAGTCTTCAATATCTTCAAATAAAGAGTAAATTGATTCAAGTTTTTTAATTTTAATAAATGTCATGTTTATAAAAATGCATAAGTAAGTAGTTTTTCCACTATGTTTGGTCACTACATGTTTACATTTTGCATAAATAAAATGCTAACTAGGTAAGTCTTTGTAATATCTTTTTGTTACAGCTACCTAAAGAAAAATAAACAACATAATCTCTGTCCAGCCATAAAAAGTGTATCAATACCTACTAAGCTTCTTTTTTTTACCACTAAAGTATGTGATCATCCAGGACTTAAGCACAATCAAGGTAAACACAGTGACACCACTAAGGCTGGGTTGCGCCATCTTACTTGAACTTTAACAAACTTCAAAAATCTGTCAAACTGCATACAAAAAACAACGGTTATCGTTAAAGTTAGGTACTGTTAATGTTAGGTGGTGCAATTTAGCCAAAATGAGAAGACTTGAGAATGTTCAAGTCGCTACGAACTATATATTCTGACCACAAATTAATAATATGAACTAACTAAGTCTGTGCCAAAGTTAGCGACGTTGAATGGTAGAACCTACTGGATTGATTTTGATGACTATTAAATTTTTTTATAGGCTGATTAACACGTTGAGTGCGAAACCAGGTCTATAGACCTTGTGTACGTCTCGCTTACCGTGCGGCTAAGAAAATTATAGTCTTCCTTGTCGTGCGAAAGGCATAACTTCAATTGGGTCCGGTGTAGGAAAGTGATGAATATATTATATCTATGATGTATTCTTAAAATAGAATCTAATGATGTACCTACCTTAATACCAGGTTTTTAGACCTGGTACCGCACGGAAGTAATAAAATGTCTTCACAATGCGAAACCAGGTCGAAGCACCTTGTACCCTGCGCACCTGGTACCGCACCCCACGCTAGCTTCGTGCAGCCAGTGTTGCCTCGCATTCGTAAGAAACGCACATGTCGACATGGCGTCAAGAGAAACAAACAAAATCAAAACTGCAAATTGATTATAATTTAACATGCTACACGATTTATTGCTAATTTAAATAATGTTTTTCGTGACAAACATTTGAAGTTGTAACTAAATGTTATTAAATAATATGTTTTCTTTAAATATAGCTTATTTAAGTATTTATGCACGTATGTCTTATTTGTAAAATATTTAGACTAAATTATTAAAACATCTTTGTTTGTTACTTTTTTTTCAGCCAAATGACGTCCACTGCTGGACAAAGGCCTCCCCCAAGGTTTTCCACAATGAACGGTCCTGCGCTGCCCGCATCCAGGCTCTTCCCGCGACCTTTACCAGATCGTCGGTCCACCTAGTAGGAGGCCTGCCCACGCTACGTCTTCCAGCCCGTGGTCGCCACTCGAGAACTTTCCTGCCCCAACGGCCATCGTCTCTACGAGCTATGTGCCCCGCCCACTGCCACTTGATTTTAGCAATTCTGCGAGCTATGTCGGTTACTTTAGTTCTCCTGCGGATCTCCTCATTTCTGATTCGATCACGCACGGAGACTCCGAGCATAGCCCGCTCCATCGCCCTTTGGGTGACCTTGAGCCTTCTTATGAGGCCCATAGTAAGCGACCACGTCTCAGATCCGTATACCATCACTGGCAACACGCATTGGTCAAATACTAGATAGGTAAGTAAACCCAATAAAAACCTAAGAGCACTTACTGCATACTCTCTGAAGTGTTAGTTCAAGATGGTCAAGCGCATATTTAAGTGCAATAATTTACAACTGATTGTTTCGTCCAGTTTGCCTTAGACTGCAGCAGAATACTAATAAACTCAAAGCATATAAATGGCACATATTCTTTACTGGCAAGAGAAGAATAAAAATCAGGATCGAATGGAAATTCAAAGAAAAGAATTAAACGTTGCCATAGCGCGGAACTGAGAAGGTTTCTGGCCCTTTATTGTCCCGAAGCAGTGGTAGGGTTAACAATGGGACGTCTAAAAGTGCTTTTTAAAAGTCACAAATACATATTTTATTTTGCATTTCTCTACTACCTACCGCAGGAAAGTTCTCAGATGCCTGTAGTATAAGTAGCCTGAAATCGTAAATAATTAATGTACCTATGGTAAAAGCAACTTTGCATGTGAGAGCTAGAAGAATAATTGAAACAAACGATTACTTACCTACTTATAAAATCTATTAAACTTCCTCAGAGTCCTCTCATAAAACTACTATCCTCTTGTTGTTTGTTTCTCTTTTTTCTGCTAATAACAATTAGGTACTTACAATAACTTGAAAATTAAATATTAATGATACTATTCGACCCTAACACAAACGGACGAGGGTGAAAATGTACCAAACAATCACCATTTCCGTCAGAACCAAATGAAAGCACGTGTCACCAAAACAATTACCTACAAGTATCCATTGGACCGGGACCACTGGCTATCCGCTGTAAGGGCAATCAACGATGATCATTTAGCTGTACAGTCAGCTACAATCAGTTTTACAAGCTTTTGAACGAGCTTTCGAGCTTCGCCCGCGTGGCCTCCTTTCAAAAACTGGGATAAAAGCTATGCTTTTGAGATCTAAAACTATCTCTATCTAAACTATTATAATGTCCCTTAATCGGTTTAGCTGTTTAGGTAAGCGTGAAAAAGTAACAAACATCCATCCTCACAAACTCACTATAATTTTAATTACTCAGAAAATTATGCAACTGAAATATCATAATAATTTCAGCCACAGGACGTCCACTGCTAAACATAGACCTCCCCAATGATTTCCACATCGCCCGGTCGGTAGCGGCCTGCATCCAACGCTTTCCTGCTACCTCCATGAGCTCGTCAGTGCTCATTGTGGGTAGACGAGACGTTCCACGCTGCATTTTTCGGTAAGTACGTCCGGTACCTCAACTCCAGAATCTTGCTGCCCCATCAGCCGTCAGTTCTGAGTACCTATAGGTACTATGTGCCCTACCCATTGCCACTTCAGCTAATCCGTTGCTAATTGAAATATTATTGTGTAAAATATGTAACTTAAAATGTATACGACTGTATTCTGATTGGCACGGCAATAATTATTGTCGTTGTCCCACTATTAATGTTGTCGGACAACATGCGCACACGCACGCCTTCGACGCACGTGCTCCCTTTATAAGGGTGATAGGTCATTTGTGTGATTAATTGTAATTTTTGTATTGTCAAAACAGGTTTTTATGTAGAGTATAAATTTCCATTTTTGTAAATTAAAAAACCGTCTATAATTTGAAGAAATATGTTAAAAATCCCACTGTAAGAGATGACAGCACATAAATCGAATCCTTTGTTCCAAAATAGTACCTATTATAACTACATACTGGGTGTTAGGTAAATGGTTATATGAGCCGACACTAGAAATGTTCATACAAAATAAAATTCATAAAATCAGGTTTGTATGAAAATTAAAATGGTGATATCAATTTTCTGACTTCACTATACCATTTATATGCATATTATTATGTTAACATGGGCTAGTATCGGCTCATATACCCATTTACCTAACACCCTGTACCTGACCCTTTGTTTGCTAGACTTAGGTTCGATTCCCACCTCAGGCAATTTGGAAGTACTTAATTGAACATTTATTTTGAGCAATGTAACTCCTCGCTAAAGTTTAATAATTGAAGATGCTCGCTTTTAATGTGCTGTTGTTCTTACAAAGAACTCATGGGTTTTCAGAAAGAACATGTGAGCACCAATTGTAGCCAAAAGCAGGTAATTTGGCCAAAAATATTCCTTAAAATAGTTATTATTAGCGGAGTAGGGGAACCTGTTGAACCTTGGACAGAGTTGTACCTAAAACAATTGTATATATTTTTTAAATTATGAGGTTTTATGAAAAGTTGTCTAGGGTATTACATACGTTATTTGTCAACATTAACGTGAAGTTAGCTAAGATTCGCCGACGCCGTGCAAGTACAAGAAAAAATGGTAATTTAATATTTTACACTGACGCAGTGAGATTTTGGAGGTTTACTTCATGTCAATTTATGAAAAATGTTGCATGTTTGACAAAACGGTTATAGTTAGAACATAATCTTTATATATCTAGCTACTGGACGATATGAGTTTCAGATCCTAAGCTCAAATGGAAGTGGGTTTATTAAGCTTATTAAGTGAAGTAGTCGTAATGTTGTACCTTGACCACCCAACTAGCGATGTACCTTGGTCACTGATTTTCATTACGTTTTAATGAGAATTTTATTGTACTAAAAAAAACATATTATACTGTTATAGAAACAATGCCCCGAAGACCTCAAAATAGCAATTTAAAGTCTGTTTTTGATATATATTTTTTAATTTCTAATGTTTTTTTAAATTTACGTTTAATGTATCTTCATATGACTTTTTTAAGATTATATTTGTTGATAAAGCGGTTTTAATGGATATTTTGCTAGAATTTAAGTTAAATGATAAGAAATAAAAAAATCTAGATTGAAAGTTAAAGCCACTCCAGCGCGTATTTTGTCCTACACGACATAACATTATCAACATTCAACAAAATTTTCTAGAAAAAATGTTGAATATTGTCATATTTTTGTTGATTGTGTAAGGCTAAACATGGACTGGAGAGCCGGCTTAAACTTAAGTGATTTGTTGCCAAAAAATTGTGAAAAATAAATAGTACAAAAAATATGGATGAGGATCTTTTTTAAAAAATACTTTTACTTAGATATTGTTGCTAATAACTGTAATAATTGGTATTTCAAATAATAATTTAACAGAAAATTAACAAATTGAAGCGAATATAAGCATTTATTTAAATTTAAATGGGTACAAAGTACACGGTCCAAGGTACATCTGGTTTGTTGTACCTAGGACAGTTTTCCCTTTTTTTTTTCTAGCAGCTAGTATGCCCAAATTTTTAAAATTATACCCAATTTTATGAATGAATTATGTAGTTAATTAAATGATCTTTAAATATAACTGCACTAGACAAGTTTAACTATCACCATTATTTTTCAAAAAATCAAAATTCTAAAAACTGGCCTAAGTACAACAGGTTCCCCTATCAAAAACCGCATCCTCCATCACACATGACGCGAAACGTGGCGGGAAAACGAATACTGCCCAGGGCTGCCAAATACGGGAAAAAGGAATAATAAATAATAAAATCATCAAACTAATATTATAAAGATCACGATCTGGTGAACTACAATCTAGAGAGACGAAGTCGTAATATCGCCCATTGTTATTGTTTAATTTAGCTTAAAGGTCCTTAGATGGCTTTAATTCTTTCAAGTTACGCAATTTTACGTCGAAAGAAAAAAAAATTGGAACGGACATTTATCACAATATCTTATCTACTCTTTTCTCTAACTTTGCTAATGTATAGGCCTAATAAAATATTCAATAAATAAATATTTTAATTGACAACCCTACTCGGCGAACGTCGGCGAATTGGCGAATTGTCCCAACCCTTGCAGCAGATGTGGGCCACGCACGTGAATGGCTATTATCGAGAAACTTATATTACGAAATACTAATGTGGATACACCACAGTCAAAATTTCCTAACAAAAGCCTAACATTTTTATAGTTTAGTTCCAAGATTTCCATTACCTATGTGCAATTTTCTAATTTTCCTCTATTTTCAGCCTCTTCAGCTATGCCAGCCATCCCTGGAAAAACTTGTCAGGCAGGAGCAGGACTTATTTAGGTAAGGCCACTTGCTGTTAATTTTATTTAGATTTTTATGACGAAACAACTGAACAAAGTATTAAAGTTTAGAGATTTTACTATTGATGTAGTATTTTTATATTAGGAAACCTTAAAAACTTTCAAACAAACCGCTGGCTTTGTTGCAGTGCCCGATTCGAGATTTATTTTAAAAAATATGCAAAAAAAACCTTTGTCGAAGCATTTTTTTTCTTATGCGTATTCATTCTTTTACAGATAGTAAAACAAATTCACTTTTAGTACATTTTTAACTATTAGTTTACAGTTTGTTAATATTTAACCATTAGTAGCAAAATTTAACAATTAGTTTTATTAACCACGAATCAAAAAATTGGGCCTTAGTTGTTGGTTTTGGATTTTGGGGCAGTGAGTGAGTAAAAGGTTGCAAAGCTGAAAAAATAAACTTAAAGGAACCCACGTACGTTTTATTATCCGACATTTCTACAGACGCAGGTAGAAAGTTAAGTATTTTTTAGTATCGGAGGAAAAAGAGGTTTCATTTCATGTATCAAAGGACTGTTTTTTGAGGCATATCCATAACATTCTTTAGCACAAGGGCCAAGCGAACAGGTGTCCTTACAAAGGCTCTCAGATTATCCTCGCTATTATACGTTTTGCTGTGTTCGTGTGCATTTGGTTGCAGCCAGGATGCCTGCAGGCGAAAATGAAGTTTATTAATTTATAAAAAAGTTTGATTTTGTAATGACGTTAATGTATAAAGCTAACTTCTGCAAATGGTTATGAATTATTGTGATTTTCAAAAAAAAAGTTACAGTATTCAAGTTATTTTTTATTATAATTAGATTGCCAGCCTAGATTTTTTATTTAGGTTAGAACAGTATAGAGCAAGCTGAAATAAGTATTGGTTCATACTTTGAGGTCATTGATGCACGGAATATTACGGTATCCTTCCGTTTGGCCAAATTACTTTTCGCCAAATTTCACTTCGCAAACAACTTATCGCCAAAGTTTAATTTCCCAAATGAACTTTTAGCAACTGTACTTTTCGCAACTAATTCATTTGGTCAAATTATCATTTGGCAAAATTTTACTTGGCAAATGTCTATATAGCAAATGTTTTATTTTGCCAAATATTATATCCCAAATAATTTGTTTGGTCAAATTGACACTTCACATACTTATTACCCACAAATCAAAGCATACGATCATGGTTTTCACAAGAATTTTAGGCAAAACAAAGAGATTGCAGAAAATAGGATGGTTGCAGAAAGTAGGTATTGCAGAAAATAGTAGGTTAGGTTAGGTTAGAACAGTGACCCTTAATGCGCGAAGGCGAGCGAAGCGTGCCGCGGCAGCGGCCGCCGAGCGCCAGAATCACCTCTATTGTTAATGAATCATTTGGAAATTTCGATAAAAAGAATGAAATAAGAAAATTAATTTAGAAGAAATTTTATATTAACTACCCACTAAACAAAATAATAACCACAAGCTAATGTGTATTCATTCTATGCACCAATCAAATTATTTTGTAAATAGTTTATCGTGAAATATTTTTGCCAAATGAAACATTTGGCAAAACATACTTTGCCAAACAATAATTTGCTAAACAATAAAATGCCAAAAACGACATTTGCGAATTAAAAGTTTGCAATAAGTTGTTTTGCCAAATGAGAATTTGCCAAATGAAAATTTGCGAAACGTTGTTTGCGATGTGATAATTTGGGAAACGTTTTTTGGCCAAACATTAGTAATCCGAATATTACACATTATCAAAGGGTTTCACATTGTGGCCATTTTTTTTGTGAGCGATAGGACCTTTCTCCGACAGTGGCGCCAACTAGTAAGCGCAAATATGAAGGGCCCTAAAGCCCTTTCAAAAGTATCATGACCAAATTAGTATAGCTGGCCCACTGCTTATTTATTAGACTTACTACTAATATTAGATAGAAATACTGCAGGTGAATGATAGTAAATAAAACAATTTTTGATTTTGTACAAAACGATTTATTTAGTACCGACAATGAGCTTATTGTCACGAATAAAATAAAGTTGTACATATACATACATACCTACTACATAAGAACAATTACATTAAATTTACATTTACGTATAATACAACATTCATACAATTTATTTTAAATGTTTAGAATTTTAGGCAAATAAGTTACGATAAGTACGTTTTTAGAAGACGATCCATATCGACATAAAAATATGTTCATAGTATAAATGTTACGGTTAATGTGATAAATTGAAAATTATTAATAATAACCGGTTATTATGAATAATTACCGACAGTCGCGGTAAAAGTGATAAATTAATCACATTTAACAGTGATTATTTAATAATTCAACCTTAGTACTAACAAATTTCTTAAAAGAGAACAACATATTGTGTACGTGCTCGTGTACAGCCAAACTTTTGAACGTTTTGATATCATATATTAATATAATTTGGCATAATGAGTTTGGAATGTTTCTTGCATAATATTACTTTTCCATGATGCCTATAACATAATGTTTTGATTTAAAGTGAAAAATAGGTTAAGGTGCGGCGGGGGTGGCCCTTGGGCCACCCCTAAGCCGCCTATTTAGTTTTATACACACATAAATGACCTCATATTAATCACATTAACCAAATCATGCGGTAATTATTCATAATAACCGGCGATTATTCATAATTTTCACATTTATCACTTTGACCGTAACATAAATATTCTTTTAAACACATAAAGGTGTAAAGACTAGACTCTAGTCACTAGACCATTTGTAGGTTAATAACATTCTTGCCAATGGTTAGAGTAGGCGCACACCGTTGATTTTTAGTTGGCCGATAGTTGTGCCCGATTTTAAATTGTATGAAGAATCGGCCAAATCGAATCGGCGTAGTGTGCGCACTCCCTTACATGCCCATACTGATGGTCTAGACAATGTGCAAATTATAATCGCAAACCAGTCGAAAAGTGGTCGAAAGCCCCTTTTTTGTATGGAGTTTTGACGGATTCGATTTTCGATTCGATCAAAAAGTGCGTTTTGTCTAAGGGGGCTGATCTACTGCCCGACTAAACTATCGGCCGACAAAAAATCAACGGTGTGCACCTACTCTTACAATACAGGTAAATTGTATGACGTTTGGTTCGTGACAGGGTGAAATACTCGACATAGAGCGGCTCGTTGTTCTGTTACAAGTAAATGCTCTAGTGACGAGCATTTACTTGTATTTACTAGTCTATACTCACCTTTTGAGTGATATTACTTACGCCTATTTGAATTGCACGAATAAAATTAGAAAATATTTAGAAGCTGTTTTAAAAAACATACATTTATGTTAAATAAAATAAACCTGCCGCATTTTGGCAGATAGGATAGTGTTATTTTTATCAGCTTTGTAAAATTGTTTTTGCCAAATAATTATAAGAATATTATAATAATAATACATATGTTATTTAATTATTTGCTAGATTAAGCTTTAAATGTGAGATTTGATGAACACCATTTATTTTTAACATTTAATGTTGTAACATAATTTTAGTCTAAGTTGTAAGTAATAATATCTATACAGCGCCAATTTGTAGAATGGGTAGTGCTAATTGGAATGCATTTTGTATATACGTAGAGCTGTTGCCGGCCTGAAACAAGGATAAATAAATAAAATTAATACGTATTATGAATTTATTTATAAATTGAATTATTTATAAAGTGTGAAACTGTCAAGTTATTATGTGATATGGAAACATATGTTAAAACATTTAAAATTGTTTGTTTCATTTAATTTACAAAACAATTTAAAAGGTTTGATTTCTATAAGATTTTACTGTAGTTTACAAGTACCAGCGACTTGAGACACACTAGAAATCAATTGTTACCGCAGTCTCATGCGACCATTTAGGATCCCACGAATTAATATTATATAATTCTATTTTTCAGATTTGATTCAGCCATAACAAACTCATACAGAGAAATCATATTATAGGTAAAATCTGACACCAACCAGAAGCCGAAAGCTCTCATTGATAATTTCTATCAGCCATTGGCTTGAAACACGTTAAAATTACGATCTTAGTCCGTTAGCAAAAAGAGAGCCTTACAAACTTACCTCTAAAAATATATTGGTGATGTAGTTGTTGATTTGTTCCTTGTTTTCACTATTGATGGAGTTCAATTTCTCGGTGAAGAGAGTCGCCAATTCACTCACATGTTTGGTCAGCACCACTGTCATTCTGGAAATAAATGAATAATTTTACTAACAACACTTCCTGTACAGATTGAATTTATTGTGAGTTCAAAGACAAACTGCTGTACTCAGGGAACTATTGGTGGATATGGGTCAGGGATGTTATTGATATCCGTAACCGTAACCGAAACTTTCGGATATCCGGAATAAAAAAATAACCGAAACCGTAACCGATTCAAAAGTTTCGGATAGTTTCGGATATGCAAAGGAATAACAGCGATTTACCTTTATAATACTGTCTAGTATCAATTTTTATTTTTTTATTACTTTTTATTCGATGTAAAGTGTGCGGCCATGAATGAACTGTGTTGAACAACTATTGCAAATTGCATTCTAAAGCACAGTTATCCGTAACCGTAACCGAAACTTTCGGATATCCGAAATAAAATCATATTCGTAACCGTAATTGAAACCGGTATAAAATTAATCCTATATCCGTAACCGTATCTATAACCGAAACTACATATCCATAACATCCCATTCCCTAATGGGAATATGCCTACACAACGTCGTTGTTTCCGGCAGAGTACAAAACAGGACCACTCCCAGTCTTCCCGTGGATGTCGTAAAAGGTAGGTCAAAGCTTCCATTTGCTTCTGTAAATTGGAAGGTCGTGCCAATAATAATAATAATAAATAATAAAATAGTTTATTTTTCTCATCATAAACTTATAATACAGAGCACAGGTACATTAACATTAAGTTTCAGTCACTAGTTTGTGTGAGACTGATGCCTGAGCTAGGTATAAAATACCTGTGTTACAGGACATCAGGCTCCCACCACTCAAAACGGCCTAAGCAGTACACTGAATTCAGGTCATTTAGAGCAGTGGACTCTAAATGACCTGATGACGATAACTGTTGGATCTATCTAGTAAGTTTTCTATCCAGGATGTCTTATTGCTCACCACAAGGTGGACAAATGATCTTCTATAGGTTGCAGGAAAGTTCTAGAGTGGCGACCACGGACTGGAAGACGTAGCCTGGGCAAGCCTCCTACTAGGTGGACCGACGATCTGGTAAAGGTCGCGGGAAGAGCCTGGATGCGGGCAGCGCAGGACCGTTCATTATGGAAAACCTTGGTGGAGGCCTTTGTCCAGCAGTGGACGTCATTTGGCTGAAACGAACGAGGTTGCAAGAATGCACTGGATGCAGGCTTTCGACCGGTCAATCTGGAAACCATTGAAGTGACATTTGTCCAGTGGGGCTGTGGCTGAAATGATGATGGTGAAAATAATGACGATGAAGATGATAGTGATAATGTCTTAGGGCGTAAGCGCATCGACCTCGTCAGCGGTGGAGCGTTTAATAATGATGATTTTCATCATCATCATCTCAGTCATGCCATAGGACGTCCACTGCTGAACATAGGCCTCCCCCAATGCTTTCCATGTTACCCGGTTGGTAGCAGCGGTTATGATTTTAGCAAATGATAATGACGATAATGATGGCGGGACAATATATTTACTGTGTTAGCGCATCGGCTTCGTCAGCGGTGGAGCGGCGCGGCTTGACCAGCAGCATTTCAGCTGCCTTGTGATACGTTAGCACCGCCAGCGCTGTGCACTGAGCTAAGCTGGACACAGCAGGCCTAACTAAACGCTGTTCACGTATTTTCGGGTCTGTCTGTCACTGTCGCTCATACTGGCATCTTGCTTTGCGTGAGAGGGATGGCAATATTCGAAACTTGGGATAACTTAGCTGCTATTGACTGGTGGATCTAGTTCTTTATTTGGAATGTCTTAGAGCTTTGGAAGGTTGCAAAAATGCGCTGGATGCGTGCCGTTTACAATCGGCCAATCTGGAAATTATTGGGGAACGCTTCTATACAGCAGTGAACGTTATGTAGCTGAAATGATGATGATGATGAGATGCGTAAGCGCATCGGCTTCGTCGGCGGTGGAGCTTCTGTTGATGTTGATAAAGATGAAGGCAGTAAAGATGTTGATCTTAGTGTGTAATCGCATCGACCTCGTCGGCAGTGGCGCGTCTGATGATGATGATGAATGACTTTCACTTACTGTGTTAGCGCATCGGCTTCGTCAGCAGTGGAGCGGCGCGGCTTGACCAGCAGCATTTCAGCTGCCTTGTGGTACGTTAGCACCGCCAGCGCCGTGCACTGAGCTAAGCTGGACACAGCTCGCTTGTAGATGCCTTTCTCTAATGGTTCTGCGGTCTCGAGCCATTCTAGTACGTCTGTGTACTGCCTAAAATGCAATAGGTAAAGCTTTTTAAACAATGAAGCGATGAAGAATCAATCCAATTTAATCTAGGTATGAAAATTGAGTTGGTTTTCAATTTGCTGTAGGTAAGTAATTATTTTTTTTGTAGCTTGGAAATAATTAGATAGTTAGCGTACAAATATTCGTACGCCTGCTTGCAGCATAGGTTGTTACCTAACTAATTATGCTAATGTCGATATCGATAATGATTACCTATTAAGTAGGTCAACCTTATCTACTTATTCCATATTTTTTTCAACTTATAAGTAAGTATAAGTATAAGTAAGTAAGGCCCCGATGGACATGAACTCGCGCGTACTACAAAACATTTTTTTTATCCACATCGAGGAAGCTCTTGGCCTGTATATCACCTGATGGTAAGTGATGATCAGGTGAAAGCGAATGTAACAATGTAACTCTGTCGATCGAGCGGTAGCGTTTCGTACGCGACTAATCAATTATGAGTTGGCAGAAATGTGAAGTCGTAACTCAGAATTGAATAGAAAATAAAATATGGGATTGGGGATCTTCTTGAAAGCTCATATAAAGAATGTCAATCGACTGTGGTGTCAAGCTGTGGTGGAGCTCCCGATTGAAAAGGGCGCTTACTTAACAAGCGGTTGGAACTGCAGCTTGAGTCCCAGGTCTTGTGTAGCGGTTTGGAGGCGCTCGTGGAAGACGTCTGGCTTGGACATGTCTTCTGATGCTGGCTCCTCGTCATCATCATCCTCTTCTGGCATCTCGCATAGTTCTGTGAATTTTGGGATTTCGCTTTTAGATGAGTAACAAAATGTATAATATGTATAGCAATCTGGCCAGTGTGGGGAGAGTGGGCAGAATCTTTCATTTGCCTCTGGTAAATTAGAGAAGTTTCCCCAAGTGGACCGACGAACTGGCCAAGGTCGCGGGAAGTAATACCTACTTGTAATACCCACTTGTAATACCCATGTTCGCAAATTAAATATATTTGCATTAGAAGTACCTAGATGCGGGCAGCGCAGGACCGGTCTTTGTGGAAATCTTTGGGCCTTTATCCAGTAGTGGACGTCATTTGGCTGAAACTATAAGACAAGTCTGGGGGTAATATTGACATACATGACGTGAGCATATAAATCTGAAGGAAATCTGAAGTCTCGCTGACGTTTGACGCCGCACCCATACCTCAGGCACTAACTGAGTTTAGCCAGGCCTGTTCATCTCCGTGAGTTTGCATGGAAAACAAAACACGCGCGACGGCACCTACTGGGATATTTAATCGACAGGACACTCACGAGCAAGTATTGACGCACGTGTGTTCATCACCCATTTGCATTGTAAAGACAATAAACATGTATGATGGAAAGTAGAAAAAACGGTGGTGTAATTAATACTGTGCAGTATTTTAACTGCCTGAAAATAGAAACACAAAATATATTCCGCAGTTTGGCACCCATTTTCCGCAGTTTTCCGCCATTTTCCGCAGTTTGGCACCTCACGTCACATCATTTTACCGAAGTCAGCCCTATAGCTTCGGCGCAGTGCCGATCACTGACGTTTGTCAACAAAATGGTGCTTGACTCTTGAGACAGGCTAAATTACACCATATTGTTAATGACATTGAGCATACATTTTTTAAATACCTTCGCGAAGTAAAACTTCTGTACGTAGTACTTATTATTATTCTGTGGTCGTACTCCTGCTGAGACTAAATGACCTGATGATCAAATAAAGCATCGAACCTGCGACTTGCTGCATGGTCTCCTTGATGTCCTGTCTCTTGGCGGGGTCCAGTCCACGCATGCGCTCGTCTATCCGAAGCGACACCTGGCGCGACAGCATCTCCAGGGCTTCCAGGTGTACGAGACCTGGAATTTTATAAATAAGGTGCTCTTTGTAATTAGATGTTTTCCCTTCAAGCGGGGAAACACAACAGATAGAGAAGTAAATAAATCATTTATATGCTCAGAAACATGGTAATACAAAATGGTGTTTTTATGCGGTTATAAGCGAAAGCTTGGGGTTTGATGGGTTAAAGCCGGACGTAAGGCGGTGAGCGAGGTAAACATTCACCAATGGTATTGCAAAAAAGGTCCGCTCCTCTTTGGTGTATAATTATGATATATTTTCAGCTCGTTTTTTCTACATTCTGATTAATTTTTAACTGTAGCCTAGATTTGAATAGATGGTGCTGTGTAAAATTTTCAAATCAACTTTATGTACCTAATACGTACATCTGCAAGCAGACTGAACACATGCTCTTACCATAATACTGTTACTTTTATTACTGTGTTTTTGGAATACATATGAACGTTTGACCTAATTTTATGAGAAAAGTAGACTAACCTTCAAAGTCATCAAACAGCCGCTCATAATGGACCTCCTTCGCTTCTCTCTTCTCCTCTCTCAATTTGTCATCCTCCTCCGCTTTAGCCTTGGCCTCTCTCAGGATCTGGGAGAGCACCGGCTTGTCACCAGAGTCCAGACCAAGCATGGCTCTCTTCTTGGCCAACCCTGGGTCCCCATCTTGTAAGACTTCCATTGTCTTCTTGCCGATCGTTTCTAGAGTGTCAAGACCGCCTGCTATTACTTTTGTACCTGAAATTTTAAAATTAACTCCGATGCAATAGTATCTACAATTTGGTATTGTTTGTTTCAGCCAAATGACGTCCACTGCAGGACAAAGGCCTCAATGACTTACACAACAACCGGTCCTGTGCTGCCTACATCTAAGTACACTCCCGCTACTCTCACCAGATTGTCAATCAGCCTAGTGAGAGGCCAGCCCTTACTATGTCTTCTGACCAATGGTTGAATGCATTCATTGCAATTATGTTCAAAAAGTAATCAATTGATTTAAAACAGAGACTGGCCTATATTCTGTGATCACAAAGTTATTTCACTTTACAGTCAAAGACAGGGGTCTTATCAAGTATTCTAGGAGCATGTCTAAACCTTATATTATTCAACCTGATTTTTCCCAAGAAAAAACTTGTAATTTTTTGTACATTTACCTGTGGTCTCAACAAACTTGGTAACACCAGAGAAGAGACTGCCAAATGGAAAGGCCGCTTCACTCGAGACAGGCGTTTCAGCCTTCTCTTGGACTTCACCTGGTGTGGTTTGTTCAGTTTTATTGGCTGCCTCAGCCTCTCTCATATTCTTTCTAGCCAGTTCTTCAGGGTCTGGTGCACCGATGCCTGTTTCTAGAACTGTTGTTATTCCCTGGAACATTAGTATTTTTTTTTAATTTTAAAGTAAATTAAAACTGATAACTTCAATAAACTGACTTAGAGACCTCACTGACGAGCGACATTATGTCGGCAACTGCTTGCGATCGTGGTAGGTGACGGCGAGCGACTGTAAGCGACTGTCGGCGACAGTCTTCGACTTACGCCTTTCACTGTCGTGACATGTTGACACTCTCTGACTGCACGTCTTCGAGAGTCGCGATACATTGGCGACTGTCGGCGACCATCGGCGGTATACGGATGCGTCGGCGACGGTCGTCTAATTTGAATATCTATCGTCGGCGACCATCAGCGACATCATAAGCCGATAAACTGTCGTTAGTCTGTGAGCTCCCTTAATTTTAAATTAAAATTAGAGTACAGATAATGGTGGGTGATACCAGAGTAAATACAAATGAGTAGGTCATCTTCATAGAAACGCACCGAGCGTGGTTAGTATGTGAGCGCGCGCCAATACGTATGCGGCGCGCACGCACACACTGACAAAATTCGGGGCAACTCACCGCTAATCAACGCCACAGAAAAAGTAATAGTCAACGCTAAATTTTGTCAGTGTGTGCGTGCGCGCCGCATACGTATTGGCGCGCTCACATACAAACCGCGTTCGGGCGTTTCTATGAAGATGACCTACTCATTTGTATTTACTCTGGTGATACTAACAAGCATATCTTGAAATGAAGTTATGAAACATAAACAATCATATTGATAATGAAAAATCTTGTAGCCATTTTCTGACTATTAAATCAGTGTTTAGCCACACACTTGGTCCAGATATACTGAACAGCTGTCCTTTTTGGCACAGTCAAAAGGGGCCTACAATAGTATTATAATTTGTCTTGTTTCTGTTTTTAAACATGAAACACTGTAATGTCACATAACTAGATTTGGTAAATATAAATGATCAAATACAATATATACCTGTGAAACTTGATTGGTCAGCGTTGTGATGCCAGCAGTGGCCGTACTGAGCAGCGAGTCTACGCCCCACCCCCAGCCCCAGCTGTTGCCCTTAGTGCTGGTCGACGCGAGCCTCTCGGTGACCTCCTTGATCTTGGCATCGGGTTCCTGCTGAGCTGGTTTTGCTGGTTCGGTCTGAGGACAAGTTTTGTTATTGTATGACAATAAATAGTAATCAAGTAGGGTGGTTGATCGCTATAGTAATTAGCCAATACATAGTTATTGACCAACTTGCCTAAAATAAAAAGAAACAAGCCTAATGGGAGTTATTAAGAGAGGAAAAGAGACAAATATTTTTCTGAGCAATACGCAGTCCAATGTAGTAAATATTTTTGTCTCTTACTTATACAATCCAATATACCAATAACTATGTATAGGCTAATTACTATAGCAATCACCCTACCTATTTTATTGTATATTGGTGTGAAGTGTTAAAATCAATATAAATGGGTATGGCATGACTTAGTAGCCCAGATAGAGCAAAAACGATAGAAAGGACCGCAGAACAACTTGAAGAAATCTAGATACAATAGTGGACAGATCTGGGCTAGTGATAATGATGTAGGTAGAGTAATAAATAAAAATCTAAATAGAAGTGTTAGATTATTTTTTTTGTCCTAATGTTGATTTATTTAATATACTTGGGAGATTCATTGTGATAGATATAACAGGTTATTAATAATTTTTATTACCTTTTTGGGTTCATTGCTGGTAAATTCATCCTGCCCCCAATCATCAAAGTCGTCCCAGCCTGTGTCCTGTGATTTTGTGCTTTCTTTAGCTTTAGGTTCATTTTCTTTTTTAGAAACAGCTGTTTTGCTAACATTATCGTCTAGTTCATTGTTATCTATGTCAAAATCATCCCAGCCATCTTTTGTTTCTTCCTGAAAACAGATAAAGAATATTGTAAGAAAGAGAGATTTAGTTTGCTTTACTGAATGACTGTTTTCCACCTATTTAAGAATAATTGAGTGAAAATCATACAGTAAATGCCCAGTTACTTTAGCTTGTAATAGGAGGACACAAACTAGTGATACTGTAGGACTGAATTGAGTCAAGTAAAGACAAACATACAGCAAGTAAATTAAGTAAATATGGTGTAACCACACCAATGTTTAAAACATTATTTATACCACTTACCTTAGGTTTCTCGACGATGCCACCTTTGCTCGACGTTTCCTTAGGCCCCAAGTCCGATTCTAATGCATTGTCGCTATAATTTGATGAAGATAAACGTTTTTTTCTTTCCTTTCTTTCCATATGTGTCTGGCCTTCGTCAGCGCTCTCAAAATCTTCGCTGTCACTCGAAGGCATTGTACTATTCTATCAGGATGACTTACTCGCGAAATTTAAGGAATTTTGTAAGATTACAAATAATTTTACGACTTTTGTAAAACACGTATGTTGTGACAAGTCAGCTCGCCAGCCAACGATCATGACAGCTAATGTCAAAATGACATAATTTACGGGGACCGTTCGAATCTATGGAAAATGTTAGATTCAATAAATTCAAATATTATTTACAGTATTTTCTAAGTAAGTAAATTAAAAATCCTAAGGGAATATAATAAATACTGTATAGTTTTATCACTTTTCATAGTCTAGTATAAAAATCGAAAAAAAAATTACATTGATGGGATTCTTATGACATGAACAAACTCTGCGCATGTGTTTTACTACCAAACGTTTTTTTGACTGCTTTGAAACTGGCCAACAAAAACAAAAGAAAAATGATGTTTTCTTGCAATTTTAAAATTAAAAACAACGTGAAATGGTTTTGTTTTATTGGCATTCTTTGTGTTAATGATTTTCTTTGTATCAGAATTTTAGTGTTAATCGTGAAACTTTTATGGGGTAAGTTTTAGTATGAAATTTTGTGTAGAAGGTAGGTAGGTGGTAGGTACTTTATTACCTAGTAATGTAAGTATAATATTATTATTCAGTAGCTAAGTTCTTAGAAAAAAAAATAGTAAGTGTATGAGTAGGTAAGTCAGTTAATAGTAGGGTAGGTCAACTTAATTTTCATAGGTACTTAAGTAGGTAGGTACCTCTACCTACCCCCTAGTTTTAAAATGGCAAAAGTGCGTCGCGTAACATAAGACGTAAACAGAGAATTCCCTTAGAATTCCATTATTCGGCTGTGTGATTTATAAATGTGACAAAATGCTTGGCGAGGTTAGTGAAAAGGAGGGCCCTGACCCGATCATGTAATGTTAGGGTGATATCCCGTAGTTTCGTCATTCTCAGAATTTATTATGTCAGTCCAGAAAATTACGACTAAGAAGCTTTTCTGTATTCCAGTATGATTTCTTACGAATGGTCATTGGTCCCTCTTAGAATATCGGGTGGTTTCTGAATTGAATCCATAAACCGGGGTAGGTACCTATAGTCATACTCGTCGTAGGTATTCCTACTGAATTTATCATCATCATCAGATTTCGGTCTCCACTGCAGGAACATAACTCTCTAATTTGGTCTATTCCACTTTGATCACCTGGCTTTGATCACCCAGGTGATCAAAGTGGACTTCAGGCGACAATTTGGTGTCCTTTGATCACCCATGGATGAGATGACCTGGGTGATCAAAGTGGACTCCACTTTAATTAATATTTTAGTTTCCTTTGATCACCTATAAATAAATTAATTTCACCTCATCTGAATAGTCTTATGTCTAATTGTTGTACTTACACATTTTGTTTTGTAAAATTTTTGATATTTTCTTAAAACCGCAACAACAAATTGGACATGCCTATGTGACTATTCAGTGGTGTAATTTATTTATAGGTGATCAAAGGAAACTAAAATATTAATTAAAATGGAGTTCACTTTGATCACCCAGGTCATGTTATCCAAGGGTGATCAAAGGACATTAAATTGACGCTTGAAGTCCACTTTGATCACCTGGGTGATCAAAGCCAGGTGATCAAAGTGGAATAGACCTCTAATTTACCTACTTCCCACGTTGGTCAGTCGGGTTGGGGAGATCATGGCTACAGGTCTATTCTACTTTGTTCATCTAGGTGATTTTATCCATGGGTGATCAAAGGACACCAAAAGTGTCGCCTCTCGCCTCGAGTCCACTTTGATCTGCACCTGGATGATCAAATCCAGGTGATCAAATTGGAATAGACCTGGCTACACAGGAGTTACAGGGGTGGGAACGAGAAGTGGGAATAGTCCAGTAATACTTAGATTATTCGTAATATTTTTAGCCTTAGCACTACTTAGCAGAGGCAAATTCCATATCATGACATTTAGTTGGTGTGATGATTATTTCCCTTGTATTAATGAATCATCCAAATCAATGGAGTTTCGTGCTGTTTGATACATTTATGTTGCTGACAAATCCATCTGACGATCCCTTTTCCAAAGTCTTCTAGACAGCTTTGACGAGTTCGCGTCTAAAGTTGTTTACGCTCATTGTAGAGTCATACATAGGTCCATAAAATGCTTCAGTCTTCAAAATCCTCTAGATAATTCTTATTGAAAGCAATCGGTTTACTTTTGGACTCATTTACATGTATGAAGTATTTGTTATTCTTGAGAAAATAGCGCTCTACCTTTTCTCTTATATTTTTTCGAATATCAATCAGTTTGTATCAGCAGTATTTCTACCCTATTCTATTGATCCTATTTTACAAAGTATGAAGGTAGTTAGTAGTAGGTACCATAGAACTGTTTAGATGTAATTTTTAAACAATATCGAAATCAAACTCCTTTCGTTTTTGAGAAAATGATCCGACAAAATCCCACAAAATCACAAACTCTACCTGTTAAAACGTTTTACCCTTGTTTTTTCTCAATTCATTCAGTAATCCAGAAAGTAAGCAGGTAGATACGTACGTAAGGCAAGCCAATAAAATATACGCAAGTAGGTACCTGTTGCTGTCAAACCATCTGTTCAGGGTCAAATCGTTTGGCTCTACAATAATATCAGAGGTGTAAAATACATTCTAACCAACACCTTGATAATTTCAAAAGTTATAAAATAACAAACATGTCTGCATCATTATTCTTTGCATTGATTTATTAGCAATATTGGGTTACTAAGTAGCGAGTTCAATGAGATAAATGTACCTACTTACGTATCGCGGCGACGAACTATCTGTCTGCAATTTGTATGTACCTACGTCTGTACATACGCTGTGGAATGCGCTCTGTACACGTCTACGTATAGCTATGTACACGCCTGAATCGTAAATAGATTGAATGGGTAAGCATAACTACCTACTTTTTGCTCACATTGCCAGTTCGTTTCGCGCTTTCCGAGTTCGCATAGTTGAAGCATCAGTTAGTGATTCGGTTCTGGTGAACCACTGTCGTGTGTGCCCTCTGTGTATAATGTAAACATTAGCCTGAGGAATGCATTTAGACAGTAGGTGTTGGAACATTATCATGAGCTGTGATAACGTGGCGGCGAGTCGGCGCGGCTCAGTAAGCGACGAGGGGTCGCGTGGAGCGGTCGCGTGTAACTTCGCTGTCGGACAAGTGACGTACGAAAGCACTCTGTGTTCGCGCTCGCGTACGCGCCGCATTCCATCGTGGGGGCCCTTCGCCGCCATTGGCCGATCCCGCGTGACGTCACTCCTCGTAATGAGGTATTCAACATGGCCGTGTAGCTAGTTCGCGAGTGTGTTTCGTTATTCGTTTGAATGGATTTAATCAGTGAAATATGCCAAGGAGACGAAACGGTGAGATACCCTTGCCCGACGGATGGGATTACGCGAGGGACTTTGACGGAAAACTGTATTTCATCGATCACAACAGTAGAAAAACGACGTGGATCGACCCGCGAGACAGGTAAGTTTTCCAAAGAGAAGTGTTAACCCGTAAGAGCCCCATGTCAAAACTTTACATTCCAATGTGATTTCTGAAGTTTTCTGTTTGAATTTGCATGTGGTGGCGTCAGTGGTGAAAAGTGCAAACGTTATAATCCGCCCTGGTGAACTTGCGAGTGGTAAACATAGTTCTAAAATAGAATAAATCGTGAAAAACAAACTGTTCGCTGGTCGCGCCGCTGCTGCGCTCTGGCAGCAAACACGCGCAACTGTTTCGATTTCACACGACATTCCACAATTTAGTGACAACAAATGAGCTAAACAAAAATTATGGTTATCATTTGTTATCCTTCGGAATGTGCATTGTGGCGTGGTTGTTGTTGAAGGGTTCGATTGATAGCTGAGCGTCGTCAGTGCGGGATAAATGGGGCCACGGAACTGGTTCATAGCAACGTTAGTGGCCGAACTGGCGCAGAAATAATTCGATGAAGCGTTTATGTGTTAAGCATGAGTGTGGCATGCCTAGATGGTGGTTTCGTAAGGTACACGCGTGTGTGTACGGAGCGATAGCTCGGGCGGTGGGAGATGGAATGCAACACATAGGCGAGTCGCGCGGTGTGAATGACAGGCCATAGAATGTGGCCGGCCTGAGCCCGCGGCGATGGTCGCGCCTTTCTAAAGCGGCACAACGCCCCTCCCCTAACCCCGCAAGCTCCCCCTTCACCAACCACCGAGCTACAGGTGCCGTAAGACATCCCTATTAAATACCGATCATGTCTCTAGCCGTATCTATTTACCATAGTTTAAACGACACCTGCATCATTGTCTTAAAATGTTGACCTTATAAACTTGGCACCTGCACTGAAAAATGCACCGATACAGTTAAAAATGCTAAATGGTCGCGTTGAGATGTTAACGAGAATATTTTGCAGATCTCTTGTGGATAAAGATGGAGTGATGGATGTGAAGAAACCTATGCAAAAGGTTAATATTTCATCAGAGACACATAAAATTATGTAGAACCATCGAAGCTTTTGGGTTTCGAGCTTTGGAGCAATGCATAATACAGATATCGTCAATGTAAATAAAGCTTTATAGAGCAGTGATAAAAGTGATTCTGATCCTTTAAAGCATTTCATTGTTAAAAGACACAAAAAAGCTGAAGAAATAAAATTCCAATCTGTTAAAATATTTGTGATATTTAATGTTAAACTTGAAAGAGCTACACAAAAAGGTCCGGCCAAATATTACGCACTAAACGCGTATGTGGATTAAATTGATTAAGCTTAAGAAGGCAAACGGAGAATCTGGTTCCAGTACATTGACACCACAATAAAATTGGCCGCTGACACAGGAAACATAAAGTGGTATTTTTATTGAACCTTTTGGCAAAGTGCATTCCACAGTATCAGCACCGTGGTCGGTTTAAGACTAAGATACTCGAGCTAAATATTTGGAAAAAGATATAAAAAATATTTAAATGCTAAAATGTTTACAGTCGATGAATAAAATCAGGCTAAAGCTGAGAAGAATGCGCTCTGAACGGATAAACTTGAGTTAAACAGAGTGCATTGTTTTGAACAGAATGCTAAGCAGGCACTCAAAATGGCAGTGACAGTTCAGAATGACCTAGAAGTGGAGGCACCGCGGATGTCACTGACGTCTACTTGTGCAAAACGCGCACATAATAAACCGAGCCACTAAGCCAATTTATTAACGTCTAAAAATAACCCGACCACGTCTCTGGCGCATACACCACACTATAACCTTATACGAGGGACCTAAATGCTCTATGAAAAATGTCCGCCAAGTATGGAGCCGCGTGTTTCTGCCAGAATGCAATTATTTACACGAGAATGTTTTAATTTTAGAGCTGGTTCTTAATGCAGATCATCCCGTTTCGAATTCGAGATTTCTGTGATTGTTTATGGAACAAAAGTTTCGCCCGGGTCTCGATGTGTCGTCGTTTGCTCCGATAGAGAACTTTATGGTGCTTGCACGCAGGGGCTAGCATTTGCGGCGATAAGTGGCATCTCTTATGAGCCTGTAACTAGGCGTTGCGTGCGAATGAGCATTTTGCGGTTTTCACAGATCTAAGGAGCAGTGTGATACGTAAACTTATGGGGCGGTTGAAAAAGATGGGGCAAAAACTCGACGATACAGAAGCGTTCGACAGCTACGCATTGTAGATCGAGGAAAAACCGCTCATTGTTTCTCTAGGCAAGGAAGCGGGGAAGACAATGATAGCGGCGATTAACAAGCGAATGGGAACTTATACCCGTGTACGTCGGTGTTTATTACTTTAATTGTATCGGTTGAATGCAGTTTCACTGCGTCGGTACATTGTTTGGCTCGCATACCAGTGTTGCGTTCTGTTCATCGTTAATGCATAATTCTATGTTGCGAGTGAAATCTGAGTTAGGTATGCCAGCCTGGCTGTAGGGAAATGCATGTGGGAATCGCCTGGATGCGTATACGAATAGGAATGTCTTGATGTCTGACCAATGAGTGTCGTGATGGCCAATTTAATAATGTAATTGTTTGCTCAACCACTTACAACGGCCTTACTATAAATAATGCAGCAATTACGTATTGTGTCGACGAATGGTTTGTTTCCGAAGATTTTAATTTGGCGTCACTAATTTCTTGTGATGGTTTTATAGTCATTATGAACTTGACGATGAGAAGGAGCTCTTGATTAGGTACAGTTTGTTTTTCTAGAATTTGGAATGTCGTTTATGATAATAAGCACATGACGTGACACGTTATGTACAACTTCACGTAGATAGCGATGCAAATTAGTGAAGAGCTATTTTGGAACTAAATCGTCCATTTGTTTTGATATTTAATAACATTGTTATTATGTAGCTGAGTATTAGGTGACATAATGCGACAAATATTTAAATAGGGACTTCAGTCATCATCGTTATAAATATCCTGTTGCAGAATATTACCGGATTATTCGACCTTTTGATCCTCCTGTTCATATAATTTTCATTACTTCTTTTTATGACCGATTTCAAAGACAAATGCGTTACATAAACGGTATTTTAATCATCTGTTGAATTCCATATCTCGTAGAATTTCCAAACTAAAAAACAAGTTGATTCCAAGTTTTGAAACAAGCTTTATATTTCAAGAAACATTGCAAGCTTCTGAGGTTTCTGTTGCGTGTCCGCTAGCTTTGGTATTACGTGTGTTTACAACCTTCCTCGCGTTGGCTATTTCGAACCTTACTCCGTGGGTATACGGACTGTTTTTTGGGTTAACTGTACCATTGATTGTAACGAAGCTCCAAGATTGTGTAACCCAAGTATGTGTAAAGTATCTTGCGGATACTTCCCACGCCCAAGACGGCTCCCTCGACCGTAACATAGGGGCTGGGCTCTGCGTTTCTTGACTTTGAGTGGGCGCCAAATAACTCCGATTTCGTTTACCAAATCAAACATTCTTAACTTGTTATTTACACGTTACGCACCAAGGTGACCGGCATTTAGGGTTACCAACTGGTTTACGTTGAAATCGCTGTGTCGTGGACCGATATCGAATGTAGAGCTGTTCTCTAGAATATTTTCTCAATATTTCCACCACAAAAATTTGGTCAAGATTCCGTTATTACTCTCTTAGCTAGGATTAGAACTATGACCTAATTAAGAATTTAGACTACTTTATCATCAAACAATATATTTTTTTATGTGCCTATTCTAAGAAAGAATAAGTAAATCAATTCGAAATCATGAAATCTTCATCCTTTCCTGAATTGTTATTTTTATACAGGAACATTCTTTAATTCCTGTCCATACCAACCCAAAGGAAAAGTGGTTTGATAATAATTTTGGTAGCCCTACTGGCAAGCAAAGTGTTGCTGGAATGGACCAAACCGGTCACCTATCCGCTAAAACGATGGCAATGATGTATGTTAAAGGTCCAATATTTAGAGAAGACGAAATTCTTTGGCTCTAGATAAAGCATGCCGAGAAATTCCGTGTTTATTAATCTTGTTAATGCAATGAGTCTTCCTTTTAAACTAGTTTTCTTTTTTGTTCTAAACATGATCTAATTAATTATGTTCTGGCGTAATTGCGAACTCTACATTTTGGTAAAACCAGATAGCAAAAGCTGGGTAGCTGGCTGGAGCCAAAAAACCCAAAAAGATTTGATTTTCAAGTAAAAGAAGTAAGAAGTAGGTAGACATTTTTAAACGATATGGTGACAAATTCATAAGGTGTTTTAGAAGCAGGTAGTAATGTGCATATTGTTACAGATGTCAAGGTAAACACAGTGGGCTTTATTGCAGTTGTAATAGAAGCGAATTTGCAACAAAAATGGGTAGCCTGATATGCTTTCGTCCGTACATACGGGTGAAAACTTTTGAATGCTTAACTAACCAGTAAAAATGTCTCTTCTATCGAATATAAACTATTAATTAGTACGGAATGGTACCAAACGTCAACCACAGGGCGCGGCCGCAAAATATGGTTCAGCATTGTTTACCATGCCCAGCGCATTCCGCTCAGATAAATATGTCCTTGGCGATTTTACGCGCAGACGCGGCGGAATAGTCGCACGCGCAGATGTAGCGATTCTATGGTTTTGCAGTTTTGCTAATGATTTCTTTTGGTAGACTACTTGATATTCCATTAATAAATCTATGGTATAGTTTTAAAAACAAAACATTTTATTTGAAAATATTGTCGTTTTTATCTTAGGTCTTAATCTGTAAACGTTTTTGCTTCTTCTTTAGTACACTACAGATTTGATAGTTCGATAATATTCGATAATTCCTTTGCTTGTATATCATGTGTGGCTAGTAGAATGTGTGTTTTTACGTTTATTGCGTTGCAATTGTAAGCTCTTTCAGATTTTTTGCAATTGTACATGCCACATTATTGTCGATACGAATGTGATTTTATGCGCTGAAATCGAAACGAATTCCGAGTATTACCAGCTTATTTCATATTCTTATCGTCACACTACTGCAAATGTGTTTAAAATCACGCATGTTATAAGTTATCTGTGTAAGTATGCGATAAAGGCGTGTACGGCGCTGCTCTCGTTTCTAATCAAAATTAGCATTCCATTCTTATCTGCGTCGCCGTAAAGTTGTTTACCTATTCGTAACAATTTTTCATTGTTACACACGCTTAACGGTGCCATTAAGAACTATTGAGGCTTGCACGACGTGCGCTCAGCCTTAGCCCAGCATAGTGATAAGCCTGCAGAATATGGCAAACCCACATTGCGACTATGGAATGGTTACCGAGATGGAATTTGTGCGAGTCTGTCCCCCATGTAAGGAGTGTTGATATACCGACCATAGTCGTCGCTCATAAAACCGAACAAGTATTCACCTGATTTGCATAATATTGTTTGATTAAGCTCCGGAGGATGCCCAGACGTCGTTCGATAAAGAATGTCGCCCATTTTAATGTCTCCACCACAAACATTTGAGACGATTTAATGTCTCTCGCTCGCAAAACGCGCGATCCCAATCTACTGGATAGTGGATAGAATGAAAGCGATACTGTACCGCTATCTGACTCAAAAACGTCAAATAAAAATTAAAATTGTTATTTACTGACGAGTTTATTAATGAAAGTTTTAGTCGGATGTAATTAACGCGCCTTTTATAAAGGTAAACATCGGTATTGTGCCGAGCGATGGCGCTTCGTTAGCTCGCCGTCTCGTGATGAAATATATGACTGATGTTAATGTTAATGTGTCGGTAACAAATTAACCTCGTATCTGGCACCTAGACGATCTAAAATGCATACATTTGCAATTAGAATGACGAAACATTCGATGCAGGCGTTGGTGTTTCTGAAAATTATGGTCTTGAAGCGTTGATTACTTTTCAACTAATTTGTCTTTATATGGAATCTTAAAGGCTAGCAGGCTTCGATCCTTGATTTTGAATAAATCTGTGGTTTTGGGCGTGGGCGAAATATGTGAAAACATTGTCACATTGCCGTGAATTGACCGTTCTAATATGCACCTTGTATTCTGGTGTAGTGCGGCGATTGTTGCTCGGACCAATTGCGTTCTGACGTCCGTTTTTCGTCAGCGTTTTGGTATGCGAACCACCTGTAGAGTATATTATTATACTCAGTAACACCAATTAGGCGATAGAATCTGGCTATATTAAGTTCTGTTTTGTCTCGTGAACGACCGTATTTCACGAAACGTTATTGTTTTATTTGCCATTCATGCGTGTCTCACGTTCCTTTCCTTTAATTGACATTGTTGAAGGTTTATTTAGATACTGGATGTTGTCTGTCTGAATGTTGATTTTAAGCATTAAAGCAGCTAATATTCTGCATAATCTTGTTGTTAATGTTCAAGGTAGGTATTTTGTGCGGAATGTTATCTTGTTTTCGCGTTATCTGAGAAAAGATGAATAAATGCAGAATGCCAACATTTTGTATTTTTGACCGACCAAAGTTATTCTGTTTGAGGATCTTTGTAACTATTTCAAAGATTCATAGCTTTGGGTTTCACTATGTATAAATTCTAATTCCAAGGGGCTGTCTTTAGTGAAGTTCTGTCAATGTGGGCAGTCACCTCACAACTGAAGTGCCACGAATAACACGGTAACACTGTAGACTGTAGACAGTACAGAATGAAACAATGAGCCTTAGGAATTTTGTACCCAAACATTCGGCGAAGTTGGTGCCTCCCATTCAATCGCATTGATAATATCTGTTTGTCAATGTTTAACCGAAGTTTCCGGAACGCCCTCTGTCGGTCAAAGATAACATTGAAGTGATACATCCTTCAATAGGTATTTAGCAGACTGAATGGAGACTTCATTAATTTGTTTATTTTGTGACTACTATGTATCATTGTGTCTGGAGGATAGATGTCCGTCAACTCTTGAGTGAATATGATGCATTGAGTTTCATAATCATCTGTCTATCTAAATTATTTGCAGTTGCTAGAGAATTTCTTAATATGTAGAACTGGAAGTTAGTTGGATATAATTTTTGGACTATTGCCTGTAGCAAGTTGTCTTCTGCTAGATTTCCGTTGTTTAGCGTTTCCAAGAGCTTATATTAGTTATAGTTCAGTAGTAAACGGTCTAATAACAACGCATGTGAACGTTGCTTTGCCATTCTTAATGTTTGACTTTCTATCACTGGAAAGTATCATTTGTGCCCCGGCGGCAGCCGACAAACGACGTTACATGCCATTAACAGCATTTCTATCATACTTCTAGGGCTTACACACTCATGCGCAACAAGCACTAGTTTCTTTCCGACATTTTGTATCACAACTATTGCATATTAACCAGCGACTAGTCATACTAGTGATAACTATTTGAAGTTTTTTCTCCCATTTTTGCTGCCTCGTTAAAAGCGTGGGTTTTCGTGGATTCCTCAGTAGCGAATTCTTAGAACGGCCATACACGTTCTCTTGAATTTATGTAAGCAGTTTTTATATTGCCTAATTAATTAGCATACGCATCGTTAAAAATACATCTCGAATGAATGTACCATAAATTACGCTGACCATAAACTTTTGTTCTCTTGTCCTGTCTGATTTACATTGACATGCCTTTGAAACATTGAGAGTAGGGTCCTTTCAAAATTTATTACGGCAATCTCCATCAAATAGCAATATCATAGTAGGAGTGACTACAAAGCAATATCAATTAGGAATTCCTTCAGTTCCAAAGATACTGCTATTCGTCATTTTCTAGGTATATTATTATAGGCTGGTAGAGTACGATTAAATATTTCTCGGTCGAATCGTGATACAATTTAAGTAGCTTACAATATTGTTCAGACATTTTACTATAAGTGGAGTAATACGCATAACACTAAGTATAGCTTACTACTCATCAATATCATAATCCTTTGCCAGTTTTTAATTAAAAAAGTACTCCAATTGGCCCAATATTGATACCTAGATGATGATGACCATTAATAATACACTACAGAAAAGTTATTTCAACCTTACCAAGCTGAATTAAAAAGTCGTAGCGTCAACATTATTTCGTTACTTATAAAATCCAGACTGAATTATGGTAAGTTTGTGTCTGATATTGTGTCGCCGCACGCGCCGGCCGCGGCGTGACGAAGGCGACTGGTATGCGGCGTGATTCAATCGGAAACCCTATATATTCTGTGTTTATGCAACCCGCTGTCCGTCCATCCGTCACTTCTACAGACAGCGTGCAACATTTAATACAAGCAGGTTCCAATTCGAATACACCGAACGCAAGTTTATGTCGACGATGTTTTAGTTTCGTTACCGCAGTGTTGAAATGATGCTGATCCTCTTTATATTCAGCTCGGAGTGTTACATGTTTGAATTCTCCGTTCCCAAGACGAGCCTGAGACCTTGGGGTGACGTGACGTGCGTCTCAACAGCTCGGTCCACACTAAGCGCTGGAATGTCGTTTGTCAATGATCGTATAACGTGACGTCATAGCGTCACATTAGTTGCCCGCGCGCATACCATCACACTACATAATTACAACTTTCGAACGATTGCCGCAGCAATTTGGGGGATAAATTTGGTGATTGGAGTCGTGACGTAAGGCACGTGGAATGCTCGAGTAGGGCCTCCTTGGATCAAATGAAATACGAAATTTCGTATTCACGTGTCGGATCATCCGGTCCGGCGGGTACCTATTCGTAGAATCCATTGCATGTTGGGTTTAATTCGACTATAACTGCGTTTACCAATGTGTCAGCGATTTGGCATGCGGGAGGAAATCACGTTGACCCCTAACGTGCTTCCTTTTTCGGTGTCAGTAATCATCCTGTTCGTGAGCTCTCGGCTTAAACAATCGCAATGAATGTCTGTCTATACTACCAAATAAGTATTTACATGACAGATACCGATCTGCAAATACACAAGCTTCAATTCTGCATTGAAGCTACATTATGGATAGATAGTTTTATTGAGCATTCAAATCTAAGTAGGGCAACGCCCTCGGTGAAGGAGTAAAAAATCGAGATTGTTCCGAAGCCCAAGGAATGTGCATTAAACGGGCCATCCGGATTAAAATATTTCCCTGGCGGTATTTATAGAGCATTAGGTGTGTGTGTAAAGTCTCGGTCGATATGTGTGAGACAGCGTGGCACCGCCTCCGACCAGACGTGCTCCAACTTTGTCATAATCCCAGGATTTGGTCATTGGACTTTTCGGCCACCGAATCGCAAATGAGTAACGTGCTGAAATTAGAACGTGGAACAACGAATATGTGAGCCAAATACCAGCCGGGGAACGGCGCCTAGACTCGGATAGCAAACAATCATTGAGACGGAAATGTGGGCTGCTTTCAGTAATTGTTGATATTCTGGAATAGCTCACAACAACACGCAACTTTTATCGTCGATTGTGCACAAATCTGAAGCATAAGAAATATCGCCACAAAGACTTGATTAATGATAAAGGAATACTCAAAAATGTGATAACTCAGAAAGTAACGAACAACGACAAACGAACTGACTGATAAACGTGCTATAGAGATTAGCGTGAAATCGGCAGACCCTGCAACGCAATAGCCCCAAAGCGGTAGCAACCTTCTGGATTTATTCTGGGATGGTGATCGCGAGTACATTGGCCTTCTGGCGCGCTATTTTCCAGCAAAACTCACTGCAATTCGATGACATATCGTACGAATATACCATCAAAATCTTTGCAAGAAGTTTATAAATCCCTATGTCTTATTGGTCTTTGTTTTTTCCAACTCCTTCCTTGTCCTTATAAATGTTTCTGTTTAATTGTTGCTGAACTTGCTCGAGTTATTTACTTAATTGTAGTTCTTGAACCGGAACAAGGAAATCCAATCATAGTCTGTGATTTTTGTCACCTTTTCGAATGTAGGTAACCTTTCTTAAAGTTCAATCAAATGCAGGTCAACATACAAATATGTATCAGTGTTTTAACTGCAATAACCACTCAAAAAGATATGAAGGCAATCGTAAATGCCTGTTTTAAAGCGAAAAGTAATATGGTACCGTTTTATTTCTGAATCAGGTAGGATATTGACTCTACATAGAACATATTAAATTCAGATGACCTTTTGCCTCTTTGTATATAGCAACTAAAATATTGGCTTTAACTGCACTTTAATTACTTATTTCCTTTCCCGGTAAATACTATTACAAGATAAATATAAACAACGTCATAAGGAAATTGTAAGTTGCCCTTTTCCTAAGCCAATTAGAATTTACGATTTATACCGACAAAGAAAACTTTTGAATAGCCTAATCTATCTTTGAGGAAAGAAATTTAAAAAAGAAAATAGTCTAGCTGTGCCATATAAAATACCTATTAAAGCTTTAAGTATTGTAAGTCTGCTACTAAAATTGTTAGACTAAATTAAACTTTAAATGACAGAGTCACAAAAAGTAGCCATACAGGTTATCCACTATATGAAAACTATTCGGACAACCTGTTCATCATAGAAAACTATAACAGCGCCACTCAAAAGCGGTTCAGCGACATTTACTTGTATTATGGCACCAATAAAAATTCTGTCACGCCTGTGTTTGATTCGAGCCAAAAAGTTTGGTGGTGTGCGTGAAAGTCTATGTGTGCAGCAAGGGATTCCATGACACAGGTCACCGTTTCCGAGAACTTGAACGTCTTGAGTCTTGACGTTCCGATGACAGGACTGGTTTGGCGTTTTACCACGGCGAGGTAACATTGTGTGTGAGGTTGTCTCGCTCGCTCCCGAGCGGCGCGTCGCTGCATCCCGCTCTTGCGCTGATGTATTGGATGCGCGCACGCACGCGCCCTCTATCCCCTCACTTCGATAAGAGTGATCGTGTTTTGAAATGGACGCCGCTCGGTAGCTGTGCGGAAGGGGTTACGAATTTTCCATTGAAGATGTAACTTCATTTACGCTACAGAGAACGGCTTTTGGAATGTGAAAGGATTACTTGAACCTCTGCTCAGTAAAGTCCTATACTACATTCGAAGATATTCTTCAACTTCTACTATAAACTGGGATTGGAATCTATTAGTACCTACTTAAACACAATACGTAATAAATGCGTGGCTAATCTTTCGTATCATTTTTAATTAGAGCTGCAAACTAAAAACGGAATTCATTTCATGAAAACAGTCACAAAAACTAATTTATCAACTGTAAAACCTAATGGAGTACAATCTGTTTCCAATTATACAGCAATTGAAAACATTGCATGCTTTACCGCTCACAAAACTGCAAAGCTGGACCGTCACGCGACCGAAAACGAATGATTTGATTTATTTTAAACAAAACTGGATGTAAATATGGCCAATTAAGCAGAGAATCTTATTTAATATCCGACTACCGTATAAACGCCATATTAAAATGTAAGAACCGTTAAGTGGGATGCGTTTGCGGTGGATTTCGTCACGTCGGAAATGTGGGGCCACTTTTTTCGTTTAAACTCGCTGAATCATGCTTGAAACTTGTAGCTGGCTGGAGTATCAGGTCTCTGGCGCCAGGGGACCACGCCCTGCGAGCCTCAAGCACCTTCTATCGGACGTCATTAATATTCTGCAGCGCGGTATTATGTGCATGCGCATCTATGATCGCACCTGTTTTTGCGATATCTCCAACTTCTTTTTATTCTACATTAGCCACATTTTCTACCTGCGGGCTGCGGAATCTAAAATTCAAATTAAACTGCTAATATGTAGGCATTAAAGTAAAATGTTCTTATGTAGAATGTAATCGTAATAAGATATCTGTTTGCATTTTATTCGAAGCTAGCCAGTCATTAGCTTAGAAGCCGTATAGGCTTACTGCTCGATTAAGGGGATTGGTTAAATGATTTTATTAAGTAAACAGATAATAGGCACTTATACTAATGCTATTATGATTCATAGAGAAAAATATGTGTGAAGTTTGAACTCTTTTAGAACTTGGCTGTGAAACTCTATCTTGAATCTGGGGGCACGGCAGTGCCCCCACCAAGTCGAGCTAAAAAGCGGCACGGCCGTACCATCCTTTTCTCGAAGCAATTCAGGCCATTTTCGACCGCCTGTAACTTCGTTGTGGATAAAACTAGAAGGCTGAATTTTCATTAGCTATGCAGGCATTGTAAAGACACGGTATATTTAAAATTTCATTCAATTTGAACCAGTAGTTTAAGAATTATAACGGGTCAAAGTTACTTAATTTTGTCACTCACTGACTGACTCACTGCGATGGCCAAGTCAATATATTTATGTAAATCGTTAAAGATTTCCTGGCCTGGACTTGGTATTACATGGATCTCACAACTTTTTACCGTAGAACAACTGAGTTGCGAGACTTGGTTTTTTTGACAAGTATTGTTTTTGATGGGATTACAAATTGTCTTTATATCTAGCGCCCTATATTCTTCTTTATTTCTCTACCAAAATTCATTAAGTTAGCTAGTCAGGCGTAAAACTGAAACTGACCGGCTGTTACTTTGGCATTTATGATATAAGTATAGATAGTACATTATGGTTTTTACGACCTCTACATGGATCCAAATACGTGTTTACACACAAAACGAAATTAGGCCTGCTCAACTGGGCCCATACTACTTAAATAACTAGTATGAATTATCCGGTCCAAAGATCCAAAATAATAATAGCCTTCGTTATTTTTATTTTGGCTTAATGATAGTAATAGGTATGTTTTAATAGGCTCGCCCCTGCGCTTCGTGGGAAGAGCTGTATAAGAGTTTTTGTATGGTATTTTTTGGAGCAGTATGCTCTTGATTTAATAGTACACTGTGATTTGATACGGTAATTTTGGGTGCCATACTGCTAAAATTACGATGGTTATAAATCAAGCTGTAGAGGTAATAAGAGTGTGGTTACTGTATACTTGAAATAGGTAGAGGAACGTGTAATTTGAATTTTTAATCGATATAATAATATCTATCTTCTACAAGTTTGATTTTCTTCCACCACTTCTTTTCAACACCAGTCTCGAAGTCATGATAGAGGGCAAGATTTAAGAAAAGGGCTAACATTATAATTATTACCAGAAGTGGCTGATTTGCACCATCTTATTTAACTTTGACAAACGTCAAAAATCTGTCTAAAGTCCATACAAAAAGCACCCGTGAATGTTATTGTTACGGTTAAATAAGTGCAACTCGGCTTTAGTCTGGCAATGCAAATATTAATAAGAAAGGTTTTTTTAACTTCTATCTCTATCAGGCTTTGTTTAACCAATTTATTTATTGTTTCAGATACACGAAGCCACAAAGCTTCGCGGACTGTATCGGGAATGAGCTCCCTCTCGGTTGGGAGGAGGCCTACGATCCTCAGATCGGGCCTTACTACATCAACCACGTCAATCGTGAGTATTCTTCTTTTATCTTCTTTAATTCTTTTTTTTTCTTCTTTAATTCTGATGTAGAGAAGTTGTCATTGGTAGTATTCTGTCTTTTATCTTCATTAATATCATAGGTTGCTGCCTAATGCGATCTAGCATCATAGAAAGTCAACTGGTAGCTCTATATGACGTATGGTGCACCATCACCTGCACTCCTAGAGTTGGCTTTGGGAAGTTGTATGAGTTAATCATGACCCATCTATTATAAATCATTAGGCATTCTTATATTGAATACTTTAGTGGCTTTTTCTATGTAGAGACACAATGACAAAGAGATATATTTTAAGTATTGGAATCCAAACGAAATCGCACAAATATGACAAAAAATTAAGATATGTAGGTATGTGAATTGATTTGTAATACTTCTAAACGTCTCGAGATGTCGGAAACATGTATCATTTTAACTTCTGAAACTTCAACACTTATTGTTGTGGAGAAAATTAATATGAATAGCAGTAAATCAAGGTTTTATCTAAAGGCAGCGCCTCGGAAATAAATAACCGCGCGTAGCAACATTTTGAAGGGAGTAAATTGCAAGCGAGCATTCAGTTTGTCAAACGGTAGCAAATGGTACGGTCGACCGCACGTCAAAGTAAACACTGTGGTATCTTACGTAGTTGCGATAAGGGCGACTTTGCAACGAAAGTGTATAGTCTGATGTGCGGTCGTCTATACATTTTGCGGAGGTTATAACTCATCATCGAACAAAGAACCGTTTGGATTTTACTATTTATGTTCTTTGCAATTATGCAATTAGGGTGTGTGGACGTTTGTGAGATATAGCGGAGGCGGGTTGCTGATAACAGACTTAAAAAAATCCATATCTTATTTTAGAGACTCTCTAACAGAGTCCTAAAGCTTGCAAATTGATTTTTTCGATGAACTTTGCTCCCATAGCTCTCTATTGCGCTAGCTAGCTCTCTACTGAGCAGAGTCTCTAAAGGACGATTGAGTCACATTTAATAGATTAATGCCTGTTTTCACCATCAATCCCTAATTTTTAAGTATACCATAGGGGGTAACAAATAACAGGAATTTTGTTTACATAGGGCTTACTTATAGGAATTGATGATGAAAACGGGCATAAGAATCTCTTTTCTACTATTCACTCTACCTAAACTCATTTAGATTTTCACGTAGTTTTTACCCGACTGCGCCAGAAGGAGGGTTTTTTGAATATGCTCAATGTATGCCATTATCAGTGCAATGCGAATTTCAACCTAAATAAGTGCGTACCAAATTGATATCATGAAAGATAAAGGGTCTTAAGTTACCGATTCGTCTTTATTCGGCTGTGACCACTGTAACGCAGCAAAAACTATAGCTTCCGCTCTCGCTTCAGCAATCGCCACCACCTGTGAATGTAGCAGTCCTAGAAAAGTGAAAAATGTCCCTTGTAGGGGGCATGCAGTGGCTCTAGGCATTCTATGAATTATGGAACAGCGTGGAATCATGTACAGCATAAAATGTGGGGTCCATGAATTCGGTATTTGAAATCGAGGTAGACATTTTTAGTGTCCTGCCACGATGGATGGATGGGTAGGTTTAGCATTTCTTAGACTGCTGTATGATACTTATGGTGGGTAACATAACATTACAGCTGGATGTCTTTCGTAAGGGCATAGGATTTGTAAATCATCGGTATTTACGTATTTATTAAATTTACGAATTCTAGTCGTTGCGAGTTAGGATTGGACACTGCAAGCTTTCCTACTAGATTTTCAGAAAAGTTGTATGATTACTTATTTCAATTTCCATCATCTAAGTGTGCCATATTAGACGCCTAAATTGTCTAATTGCCTAAATAGCCATGGCAGTTGTCTAACACCACTACCAGGCTTGATCTTAGTTGGTAAAGCAGTCACTAGATTGGGTGAGCAAACTATCTTAACAGTAACTTTCAGATGACTTTAACCTCTGAAAACTTGTTTAAAATCTTAATAGAATATCGGAAAGTACATGATTTCCTTTCAAAATATTTTGCGTTTATGAATGAATCATTTCCTATTTGCGACTACTATCACAGTTGGAATCTCCCAATGTTCCCACAAGTGATAATTTACATGTTAACACACACATAACCGAATAACTAAGTGACACGACTGTATAAAATTATAATAATACCGTCGTGCATGGAGCGCCATGTCTTAGAAATGTCATATTTATGCAAAAACCTTGGGAAGCGTTTAGGTGATAGCAGAACAAGCTGTGCTACTGGATAGTAATTTTGTCTTGAAGATAGTTTAATAATCAACAATTGCAATTCAAATAGAATAAGTAATGAGACGGAACGAAAGGTACCTGGATGGAGTCACATGATCCATTGGCTCGAGGTAGACGCTCTCGATCCATGTGTCTGGATTTTAAACTCAGTGATTTTTCCACATTTTCTGTGATGATGTTATCACTGTGGAAAACATCAAACAGAACAGAAGACCAAAGTTTGGTTTTGTCCTGTTTTGTGTGGTAGTTTTGCTGGTTCGGGGGGCTGAAAAATTTACCCATATTTCCTGAAAATGAAGGATGTAGGTCCCTAGTTACTATCCTACTCAATTTAATTGATCTCAGTTTATTGTTTTCTTTTTAGACTTCGAGTAACTCGGCACAAAATTCATCTATTTTCTACCAAAGCTTCAGATTTCATCATAATATTAAAGGAGCTACCATATTTTCTCCTTTCTCTGTGTGATACGTAGAAGTAATTCCACCCTCAGTCACGTAGCAAAATGTCCCATCGAGCTATTGATTTATTTTCTTAGCCTTCAGCAAAACCTTTCATATGTAATTTCCCGGCATATACTAGCTATTAATATACAGGGTGTTGCGTCAGCCGTGCATTTTCACACGCCGCTGCATTATTTATGGTAAAAGGTAGTATCGTGGAATATATGAACTTTTTTGTATTAAAGCCCTCTTTTGTAGAATTTAAAATACACTGGATTATAACAAACGACATCGAATCTTTCTGCGTGATGCCAAATTGGCCAATATTCTGTTCTCTGCAGTGAAAATACCTAAGTGTCGTATTTTTTCTTGTTTTCAGTTAGAATAAAAGATAATATGCACTCCCCATTTATTGTAGAATATAATCTATGACTAATGTTTTGTATGCTTACCAAAATGATTTTACTGCTCATACTTCCTGTGATTTAAGTGTAAATTATGTATCTTAACAAAAATGCTTTATAATATTGTAAAAAAAAAATTTTTCCTGAAAAAATCCCCTCGTATTTTCCGGAATTATATTTTTAAATAATATTTTACACCCTGTATGTCCCGACATATCGCGATAAATATTACAGGCCCGCCATTCGTGCATTTCGCACACTGCCGCCGTCTGCATTATGTATGGTGAAGCCCCGAGCTTTTCCGTGCTTTCCTCGCTTTTCGAGCTTTACCACAGACCACCCGTTAGACTGGTTCAGGTAGAATAACCGACTTTTAATAGCTTTTTATTTATAATGAAAGACAGAATTGGATCTTGAATAGCGCAAGGAAGTAATTGGAAAATGAATATTTTAATACACGTAATAGCCGTAACATTTTATGCAATGTGGTACAGTCAGCATGAAATGTGGTAAGACCACTGCTTCAGACGCAGAGATCCCGGGTTCGATTCCCAGTGGGGGCAGATTTTTCTGTTCGGTTTGGTTGGTGGTAGGGCTTGTTCTAAGCCCGCCTGGCTAGCTACCACCATCTTACCTAAGTCTGTCTCCATAACAACAATGTTAACAGCATTGTTGTGTTCCGACAGTTAGAGGTAAGATAGCCAGTTCCTGCGTGGTTGATGATTCCGGGTGAAGCTCGTTTCCACCTTCGGCCTGATCATCACTTACCATCAGGTGAGATACAGGCCAAGAGCTTCCTCGTTGTGGATAAGAAAAAAAATTTGACACTGTATAAGGTCGTCAAAAAGTCGACGACAATACCTTATTTAACAAAGACGTATTGCGAACTTTTTGGCTACTTAGGATGTCACGAGCTATTTGACGCTGACTGTAAGCTTACTTTACACAACCTTATGACTACACAACCTTATGCTAATTGTAACAAAGACGTATTGCGATTTGCGAACTTTTTGGCTACTTTGTGTGTCACGAACTATTGACGCTCACTGTACTTACCTTAGGCGGCTCTTGCTGAACCTTAATCCATATTATGAACCATCATCATCATCATCTCATTATTATCATCCGTAAGCTATATGCGACTGTAAAGTCAGCTGATTTTAGTCCATGGGTGTCTTCTGCTTTATTGGTGACTGAGTTTCTTCCGCCACTTCTTCTCAGCACCAGCCCATAATGTTGTCCCGAAGTGGTGGTAGGGCAAGCTATATTTGGGACGTGTCTAAGCGCCCTGGAAAGGGACTAAGTACTGAATAATTGATTTGATTTGATTTGATATTCATCATCATCATCTTAGCCATAGGACGTCCACTGCTGAACATAGGCCTCCTCCAATGCTTTCCATGTCGCCAGGTTTGATTTGACATTAATCTCGATTGATTAAAAGTCTATGATCCTTTTTAAAGTCTCGAATGATTAAAGATATACAAAATGTACTTCCTTGACAGGCATAAAGGTTTATCTGCCATAAAGTATGTTTCTTTCACCTTCTAATTACCGTAGTCAATTGAATATTAAATATATGAATATGTGCAACAATAAATTAGTACAACTGGCAATAAGTTGTGTTATTTAACCGGTCGCTTTAATTCAAACAAGTTGGGGTAAAGTATGTGCATATTTACGGCCTTGTACTGGGGTTTAGTGATGTCAACATGACTTCGTATCGATATATCGATATTTTTATTACCGTATTTGTATCGATTACACAGTATTTAAACTGCTTCATAAGTCGAAATTAATCTAACTTAAGATCATGATTGGCTGAAATTATTTTCAGTCATAATATATAAATTGCGAGACTCATTTGTATATCTTAATCCCGTTTTTGAAGTTTTTGCTTGCAATCTCAACCAGAAAGTTTACATGTAATCCCAGAATTCCTTGCCCCGTTTATCGATATTTTAAACATCGATACCATGGACGTCCCTACCCGGTGCGGTATTCTCATAATTTAGCTGCGACATGCGTACGCGCCGCTTCCAAGCTTCTACGGTGTTGTAGGGTGTCCACTGTCCGTGCTAGTTAGTGTACTGCAATAATTAAGGACCAATAAATAGCGGTAGTGTTTTGTTTACATTAAAGTTTTGCATTTTGTAGCTCACTTTGTTTCTTTTTTAGATTTTACAATTTAAATAAAGGTTAAAATATCACTCAAATAAAAAACTAGTCTATGTATTAGATTTCAGGATCTGTCATTCCATCTGTTGTAAAGAAAAATCATTTTGGAAAGTAGTAAAACTATAAAACTTTCTCATGCGTGGAGTTGTTGATAAATTCATATTATAACTCTTAATATTTTAATTACAACTCACGCTTAGCTATAACAATGAAAAAGCCACATGTGTAGGTATTAAAAGTAATTTACTACATCGCATAATTTCCCCTACAAAATTTTCAATTTCCAATACAATGTTGTTATCATCATTTAATGACTTCAACTCTATCGTATTCAGTCCATTGATTGTGAACATTGTGTCTTATCTTGGGGCAACGCTCCCATACAGCCCCCCCATGCCCCCAACTATGCAGTATGCAAATATGTAGGTACCCTCATTTAGCCAACCTGTCTTTACCGTGTTTTACTCGTGTAGATCGCCAGATAGCGTCCCATTGGAGTCAGCATTATCGTTACTTATAGTCCAGCCACTGGTTCCCAACCTTATGGCCCCTTGAAGTAAAATCCTTGACGAATATCAGGGGACAGAGCTGCTACAAAAAAAAAACCTTATGGCCCACCTGGTAATTTAAAAGCAGCTTACGCCCCTCTAGTAACTTCGTTTGGTTAGGAGGTATTTGGGTATTAAAAAAAAATGCTGCATGTAATAACTACTGCTTGATAATATTCAAATCAAATATTTTGTGAGCACTGTAGCACCTAATGAAGAAAGGGGTAATGGAGTAGGATGATTGGCTCTTTGTGATTTCACCATTATTGTAATTTGAATAAGAGTTGAATTTAACTCCAGGAATTAAAGATTTTAATTGTTTAATTAATAAAGCAATAAACTCTGCCTTCATTCTGCGCTACATCTTAAGTTAATTCAGATTTAATTGCACCTATCTCTCTCCATTTAGGTATTTGAGCAATTTTTTAACTATGATAATGATACATCTATTGAAAGACAGACAATTACAACTAAGAATATGGCTACATCTTGAAAGAAATGTACGATTTAAGAGTCAATGCTAGTTGAGTTTGTAATTTGTATGCACGATAGCTAATTTCTATTCGCTTGTGGACATGTATTATTATGTGTACTCGTTACTTTAAATTGCTTAGACTTTATAACTACAAAGTTATGCTCGTTCTCCGGGTTTGTTTATAAATACCTGTTATTCAATACCACCCAGCCCCCCAGAGGTGGCACCCCCATTGAGCACCACAACTGTAGATGTCACATCACTAATTACTAATTAAAATAATATATTAAATTCGCGTACAACTTGTACTCGATAAATTGCCACAATGTGAGCCTTGGGCGTTTCTTAATAGTACGCAGGTTTGTGTTCTTTTATATTTATTTTTAAAACCGTTTAATGTTAATTAACTAGTGATTTATTATGGTTTTTAGCGTCCAGCTATTAGTAATTCATACATTTTTACTTTTTTCTGTCCTTAAGCGGAGATACGAGTAATGTGTAGTCAAATAAGTCTGCTTGGTCAATTTTTTAATCTGGCATAGTTTCCTGACATTTTTTAAAATTTATTTTGGTTTGGGATTTAAATAAAAGTGGCCATGTTTTTTTAATGTATTGCACGTTATTGTTATTTACAGATTTTAGTGAGTCTTATGTTTCAGGAGTAGTTTTAATTGATACAAGATGATTGTTTGCCCATGTATTTTTCTTTTTCCTCTGTTTTTCTTGTGTACTTTGCAATTATTAACTCTGTTATTTTTATTTTAGTGCAACTTTGTTTCACATCTCTCAAGCCTAGATCAGGTTCTATCGTCCAAAGTAAAAATTACAAGTTCTGTAATAGATTTACCGCGACCATTTAGATAAAAACAGATAATTTATGCGTGCCAGGAATTTTCCAGGGTTATTAGACCTGGAAACAAAAACACGTTACCTCACCCTAAGGCGTACAATTTACGCATTAAACATTATATACCTATGCAGTTTTATAAATGTCGAGAGGCACATTAGGTTATACACTGTAGGATCTTATGCAGTTAAGATAAGGTGCTGTTTTGTTTAAAAATGTAAAGTTTGATGTGCTGTAGAGGTCTATCGAGTTGGAGCGTACCCTGATGGGATCCTGATAGCTTTCATTCAAACGTTTTGCGTTATATGTAGATTGTAGAGTCGAAAGCACATTAGGCTTATAGTTATACATTTTCGTTGCCCAAGCGCAACTATTAGGGCTCTTTTACATTGCGACTTTTTGTAGCGATACAAACACGATAAAGTCGCGTTGCAGCTTCGATACAGTCTCAAAACACGCGATACTAAAAGCAGCGATACAATTATAATGCAGTCGTGTGTCTGTAAGCTCCCTTATATCTACAAAATATGTCAGTGTTTAGCTAAAAAATACACAGCTCTGCAAAAGTTCTGGATGCTTTAGCAGCGAATGTACTGTCACTAGTAAAAATTGTCCACAAGTACTAAATGGAATGTGGTCCTTCTTTCTTCCCTCCACAATTTACTGTGATTTTTATTATACCTGGACAAGATAACATCTGGTGATTCTGGTGTACAGTAACCAACGTCAGACTAAACATTTTTATTGCATAATATCACTTATTACAACGGTTTAAGACAGTGTGTCGCTTAACATGCCGTCGTGTGTACAATTGAATAAGTTCATAGTTATTTTACACCTCATTTCGTTTGAAATGTAAGTTATTTGCATTAGCAACTTAAATTATAGCGCTGATGTACTTAAATAATGGTGTAATGTGAACATAGTCATGTGTTTAAAATGCTACTTCTATGTAAATTTTTGTGTAATAGTCGTTTTATCGAAGTGCGATCTTTAAGTCTTTTCAAGAGTAATCAACAATAGTTTTAATGATTTTAACAAATATGTGCCGTCTGATAACGTTTAGAAACATACATTTTGTTGTGTTGTTTTTTTGTTTTTGCCACATCCTAATATCATCATAATAAAAATACGAGGGTTAAAAAACAACTATCTTCTTAAACATGATACAAGAACATAGAGTCCATTCGATAAATATTAACAATAAAGTAGAGTAACAGGCGTGTAATAATTTATAAGAATCGTCAAATCTTTGGCTCTCTCAAAACTGCCAAAAAGTGACAGCTACAATGAAAAGGACGGAGACTGATCCATTCTTCTGTCTTTTTGTTTATTTTTTTTTTCAATAATTTAAAAACTACATAAGTTGGGAATCAAACCTACGACTTTTCGCTTGCCGGGCGACTACTCTTCCATCTGAGCTACTTAGACACTGGATGAATATTTTTGTTTTATTTCAACGTTATGTTAGTTATGTGTGTATCATAATAATGGCTTGGTAGATACGTGCTATCCACATCCTCTATCGGTCTATCAAACCCAGTTCTAACTGGAAGAGATGCATATCAATATTGGTCTGCGTGTGGTCTTCACGATCGCTTTGTTTCGGGTTGTCACGTGCAATCGAATTAACGATGTGTAATGTCACTTTGTCTACGGATACCAGTGTTTCTTATAAAGCACATTAGGCGTAACATACCTCATTTGTTGCGGAATAAAACCTAATTTTGCAGTGTTGATAGGAATTTTTGACGCTTGATATATCTCTCGTAGAGCACAAAATAGAAATGCGTAGAGTTTAAACAAAAGCCTTTAAATACCCTTCTCAAAAGCTTTTCATTAGTTTCATCCGAATATTACTTCAATTACATAGCCCCAAAACGAATACAGTTAAATAGTTTGTGGCATAATTATTTGTAAACGTCCATGACTTCTTTATTGGCGCTCTAATTATGCATGCTTATTAGGTAAGTCGACTGACAATACAATACGAGCCAAAGTGAAGCCGCAAATTAGCATTTCGATATTATTTGGCCTCCGATTTGTTTATAAATATTTATAAAGCATTAAAAAGCTAGACTATTAATCTACCTGTATAAGTAATCCTACTAATCTTTAGTCACAAGTCCGTAAAGTATCAAGTAGAAACGGTCCCAGTATACGAAGCGATAATCACTCCGTATACGAAAGTCACAGCACTATGAAATCCGATGGACACAGTGGATTTCTTTTGATAATCTTTATTAGTATTTGACAGGTGACGACGCGCACTGAATAGCAAAATCAACCGTGAGCGCAGGTCACGACCACTTTGATGCTCGCTGACCGATTTTTTTGTTCTTCGCCGACAAGCTGTCTTTGGGTTTACATAATAATTGTCACGATACTAATAAATTGTCGAATTCTCCATAATAGAACTGGGTTACGTGTTATGCTGCGACTCGATGAATACCAATCGAAATATCAAAGTATAATAAAACGCAGGTCCCCCATATTCTTTGGTTCGGACTTTCACCACCGTGGGAATCTCCACATTTTGTGCATTGTCAAAAAATTGTTCATTCAATTTGCTCCGTCCACAATCTCATGATCATTATTAAGATTCCGAGGTGAAAAGTTGATGACCATAGTAATTTACTTAGTTACTTCACGTCAACAATAATAATAAGACCATGTTCTTATTAACTTTGTAAAGCTGAAGTACAACCTGACGTATTTCTCCGTTAATGTAGAGCAAAATCTAGATGGTTCCAGAAATATAAGTTGGTTCGTTTCAGCCAATTGACATCCACGTCTGGACAAGTCCTCCCTCAAGGATTTCCGCAACGACTAGTCCTGGACCAGAAACACTGGACCAGATATTTAAGTGCATCAAACAGACCTATATGGGATGTCACGCATCATGGCCCTAGGGAAAACATTCCTGAATGGAATGGAGTTTGAGGAATTTGTCACAATTATCCTAATACCGCTGACGGGCAGATGGCCTCTGGAGATAAGCGATTTGGAAACTTAAGCCAGATTCCGATGTGGCAGGGCCGTATTTCACAGTTGCGGGTGCTACGGGGCCCCTGACCTTTGGACTTGGTCAGTGCAAGCGCATAATTTCTGTCTCTTTGAATGTCAATGTGGGTCATGCTTGTCACAGGACTTGTAAATATTTTGGAGGTAGAGTCAGGCTATATTGCACGGGAATATAATAGTCTGTAGCTACTTCTGAGTTCATTCAGTAAATCAATATTACACTCATTTTCTTTTGAAACGTTTTACTTAAAAAAACTTTATTTCCGTAATAATGTTAATAATTATTTCATATTAAGTTGGCATCTTATATTATGACAAGACGTGAACAGATCAACAACAATGATCTTGATAGTTTCATAAGAATAATAAGCTTTGCCTAGTCCACAAAATTCCACACCTAAAAGCCATCACTGCTTATACTTTGTAGTTCAAAATATGTATACTTATTAACTCATGTTCATAATCTTCTTACTCGGGGCCCCAGGGCTATAAATCCCCCGAATACGGTCCTGCGGCACAGCTGCACAAATCAAATTAGCAAGGAATTCGGCCGGCATTGTTTTCCTAATCTGATCCGAGGACCTCGGCAGGACGATATACACAAGCAAAGCTATAAATTATTAATCAAGAACAGGTGTAGGTTTGGAGTGTCTGAGGCTGTAGTCTCCTATACAGGGTGTCCCTATAAGTAGTGTCAAGAGGTAGGTAGAGCATCAAAAAGACTACCTCTGGGCTTTTGCTTGACACTACTTATTGGGACACCCAGTATACGCCGTAATCTGCGTCACAATACTTATTATAGAAATGTACTGTTATTGCCTCCTTCAGACGTTGACGTCGACGTATGCACACTTTGGACGCGCGTCGATAGGAACGTTTGACGTAGACATCGTAGTCGCCGCGTTTAACTTATGCAACAAAAATGAATGTGAAATATTTTCCATATTTGGAAGATTCCGATCTTTGACGTCTATAGCCATTCGTTCTTTGCACTGCATCGGACGATAATAAAGGCAAATTGATAAAGTAATTGGAAGACTATGTACGCTATCACCTTTGATGACGTCTTTGGAAAGTTTGACGTCTTCTGTTTGTTTACAGACTTTACTTTATTTATCTTAATGTTCAATTAAGCCGTTATAACTAGCGACTTTGATTTTTATGAAACAGAGACTCTTCTCTTTGTTGTGGTTGTAATTTTCGGATAGATCCAGTTTATTCTGTATCCTATTTATTGATACCGTTTGATAGATCTCATACATAAAGCACTTTCAGGATCAGTAACTAGTTTTTTGATATCTTGTATAGTTTAGAAATAATCGAGTGAGATCACTTATCGTTTCCACCCTGTATATTATTTACTTTCATAGCTATTCATATTAAACACAACCTTTTGACATTGTCTAGTAGTTGTACAGCAATCAGTCTTTGGATCGTCCTTGCCTCCAGAATTGAGCATAATAATTGAAAGATCGTCCACTGTCACGCGGCGGGCGGGTGACCGCGGAATGCAGCTGCCATCCGATTGATTCCTAGTCGCTATGCCGGCTGGCTTTAGGGTTTCAGTGTGGAGTATTAAAATCCTTTGAGCGTCTTCTGTTTTTGTCGTACTGGTTGCTGCAACTTAAGTCACATCTTTAGTTTCAGACTTATTGAAACTTTTTTGAGGTAAGTCCTGTGCCTTTGTTTTGTGTCGTCGTTTTGAAGATTTGTGTGGTAATTTGACACAATAAAAATATGTTTGGAGTCTTAAAAGATGTAAATTAACTTGGCCAGCTTAAAAATTGGATGGTTTTTACTTACGCGTAACATACTTACTCTATACGATAGCAATAAAGCAAAATACTATAGGTTTATTTTTATTTTTGGGGAACTTTCGAGTAGAGAAATATATGTATAAGAAGGTACTATGACGAATTCGACACAATCTGTCTACAGAACTTTGCCATTCATGTAAATAGTTGCGCTTGACCAATTCCTAGCATCACCATTAACTTGTTGACTCACAGCAATACATATTCCATATAGTTTCTATATCGCAGCGACACTGTCCACTGACTTCTAACCTCAAATTGTCAGCTTGTTTGCTGACTCACTAATCGCAGTATAAGTGATCCAAGGTTGATCCTAGTGATATCTATTTTAGAGCTATCTATTTGGGAAAGTTTCCATTACTTTGACAGATTATTATAGTATTTTTATTTTTAAAATAAAATGACCAGACTAAACTTGTACCCTTTTAGAGGCGATAATAGACCAATGGTGTCAGTGTCAGGTCAGATCCGAGGAACGCGGGTTCGAATCCCGCTGCGCATTTGGACTTTTGCGGGGAACCCCCTCGTAACTCGGTACACTCGATTTTGGGAGAAGACAATCTACTATGCAACTGTTGTAATCACTTGTTCATTTTTCACAATTTTTAGCATTGGAAGACGTTTCAGTTTATCAAATTTACGATTTTTTTAACTTTCTCGTGTTATCTACTCGTGCAAAGTGTTAGTATTTTATTTAAAGCTTAGTTATCTATTTGCATATTAGCTGTCTGAATTTCGGAATTCCGCCTATATCACAACTCATAAAAGTATTATCGCATTATTAAACGCGTGAACCACGCCTTAATTTACGACTCGGAACCAAAATCGATGGCTCCTACGTATAAGGGCGAAACTGCCGCTTACGCCTTTTTCCAATTATTTAAGCAATGATTTCACTTTGCTCTAATCTATAACATCAGTAAGAAAAAATTTTTTTTTTCCATTAGATACAAAATAAAATTTTAGGCAAATAGGCGTATGTGGAAAACTACGCCACGTATAAAGCCCAATCATACGATTCGTCAATCTATACGAGTAGTTGCTTACATAAACATATATTTTTTATAATCCAAATCTTAAATAAAGCCATGAAAATATTTAGCAAATTGTTTTATTTATAAATTATGACACATTATATAGTTATTTAATTTTTAGCGTTAAGAGTCGCATCTCAAACTAATTTGAAAATTATAAATAACTTGAAAAAATCGAACTGCCTAAGGCATCGTGGGTTCAATTCCCGCCTTAGGCAATTCGATTTTTTCAAGTTATTTATATTTTTTAAAAATATGACACATTATGTTAAAAGACCTAACTAAATCTCGAGCACAGAATATGGGCGTATTTGCGTTAAAACGTAAAACGGTACATTAAACGACTTTTTCTAACTGATTTATTATTGATATAGCACATGATAACAATTAAAATAATTACATGCATAAATAAAGAGAGTAATCGCTTAAAATATTATATTTACGTTGTCATTTAAGTCTATTTACGTTGAACAATATACATGAAATTATAGTAATATGCCGACGTAAAAGGGCAATGCGTAAAATCTCAAAATATATAAGAAAATTATAAAAATTGATAACAGCAGTAGCAAAAGCATTACATGTTAAGGCTAAATGTGAAATTTCATTAAATTCGTTTTAGTAGGTCAGAAGATATGACCCAAAAATATGGTTCTGGCCACTAAAATGGCTCTCCTGTAAAATTTACTTTTTTCACTTACGCCAGTATACGTAGGAGCCATCGAAATCGCAATGCAGTAAATTTTTATCGTATTTTATCGGATGCCTTTGTACCGATCGATGATTAATTTCGTCATCGGTAATCGGTAGCTGATCGTGGCGAATAGTTGGGCGGTGACTAATTTGTTTTACATTGACGATTTGCTTTTTGGCATTGACGGTAGTTACATAAGTCACTAAATGGCGCAAAACAAGGTCTTGTTTTGTCTTATGGTGGTACTTTTCAATTACTTATTTTTTTTCCTTTACTTTAGTTGGATAATTTGTCTTTTGAAGTAACCTTTTGTCTCTTATAGTCTTAGTTAATTTTCATTTAATTTTATCATCAGTCGATTTCTAGAAATAAGTCGATTGTTTTTATTCTAAGTGTTCCAAGTTCTAGAGTTGTAGGCTAGTCATATTAGTCTGTTCCAAATAGATTTTGACTTTATAATCACCATTTTTTGTATTTGTTATATCTCTATTAACTTCTCTATCTTCCATTAAATTACAAAATGTACTTACTACAATATTCTCTGTATCTTTTCCGTCTGCCATGCTTGCCTAATCGTCCAACCTTGGCGTGCTTGGCATACCACGATGACATTAACCACTACGCTCCTGAGCCCATTCAAAACATTTGTATGGACAATTCGAGCAATTAGGCAATGTAGGATAATACGGTTAGTTAGAGCATTTACCTCAAAGCTGGTTTTATTAAAGTAGCAGTCTGTTATTTTGTATGATTCTGTTCGAAACTAGTATTTGACAATAGTGTTGATTGGGTTGAATTTTATTTGTTGCAAAATCGTTACAGCACATTAATGTAATCAAATCTATTAAGTGACAGTCAAGTAACTAGGTACCAGATATTTAGAAGTGAGGAGAGGCCTTTGTCCAGAAGTGGACGTCATTTTAGCTGAAACGATCCAACAAACGCAAAAGTGGTTCTTTAAGAATCAGTGAAATAATTTTCATAATCAATCTAAAGCTCTACAACAATAGAAAGCGTATAAAATTGTATAACTAAAGAAAGTTCTCAAGGTAAACAAAAGCTAACTTGCGATCCAACATGCCCAAACTTGGACGCCTGATACAAAGCATGTCAGTGCGTAGGCGCTTTAGCATAAAACTCGCGTTAGGTCAGTTTGCGACCTGGTTAACTTTCAACTCGGAATTTGCGGATATTCAACATAGACTACAGGTACAGTCGACAACATAGACTGCATCTTTGTTGCAAATTCGCACCTATTACAATCTGCTAAGATGCCTGTGTTCAGTTTTTTTGATCTAAGACGCTTCTAACATGTAGATGGGGGAGTTGCCTTATGAAGCCTATCCAATAGGCTGTTTTTTGCAGCTTCTATATTTTTAACGTTGCCATCTCTAAATTAAATATTTTTCAAATCAGACTTACATCTTTGTGACTTTGTGGCAAATTCGCATCTATTACAATCATCTTAGGTGCCATAATGTTCAGTTTCATATGCCGTTTTTGGTACCTAACACGCTTCTAACATTTAGCTGGGGACTTGCTTAGCCTCACCAATAGGCACTTTAATTTATACCCTTGTCGCAGCTTCTTTATTTTAGGGTTGCCGTCTCCAAATTTTAAAATATTTTACATCTGGTATCTACTATCTAACTGGACGCACTATAAGATCAAAAACAGGTCAACTATAATGCACACTGACAGTCGGCCAATAACAAAAAAAATTGTTAGAGCTTTCAATTAAATCTTGCCGTTAGCTTTTTCTTTCTTTTATGGCCTTGTCACAGTATTAAGAAAAGGTTAGGCAAAAGTTTAAAAATTAAGCTCTGTAATACCTAGTCACCTTGTAATTAATTTAATTTTAGCTATTGCAAATAATATGTTTTTTCGATTATAATTAATAGTAAAAATTTATGTATGATGAATAGACAGATTGTCTAAGTCAACAAGTTTTGTGAGCTGTTTTATTTCAAGTGTTATCTGATTACAATAAACAAATTGAATAGCTGTAGGTGCTAAGATTATGACGTATAGCCACCTGACGCTGTCACGTATACATTCTTGTTCATTAGGTGTAATAAAATGGTGTTTATCTACATCGTAAATGTTGTATATTTCCTCGGAAACGCGTGACTGTCTGCTAATGATAACTTTTTTTGGGATCATATTATAATTGTCGTTTAATAATTATTATTAAACGACAAAAGAGACAATAATAAGAAATCATCATGCAATTTATTACTCTTATAATACCTAATCACAGAAGAAGAGAAGATTAGTCTTGAACTTGTGGACTAAATTTATTAATGTTTTTGTTACAGAGGTGACGCAGCTAGAAGACCCGAGGCTAGAATGGCTCAGCATCCAGGAGGCCATGTTGAGGGACTACCTCCACACGGCCCAAGAGGCGCTGGAGGTGAGTGTTTGAATCATACTTAAATAAATACTAGTTAAACTAGTTTAGATTATCTCTCCAAAGAGAACAATGGACTGACGGTAAAAGGTTTGAGGGCATGAATGCCTGCCTTAAAATAAGGGACCTAAGACTAGAATCTAAACAACAAAATTTGTAAATTGATAAAATTTTGACTACATAGGTGTATTAAGAGATCTAACTAGAAAAAGAAGTGTATTCACTTGTGAATTCCACCAGTATGAGCAAATTGCAAATCTATAAAAAAGACAGATCACAAATACCCCTAGAGTGTAATCAGTGTAATATTAAACCGTTCCTACGTAAAGATAAATGTTCATGTTAATAGGCCTATTAATTGAATAAATAGCTGGACTATAACTACACACAAAGTATTACTATCGCCAATCGTTAAGAGCTGACAAATTATTACGTGGCTTTCCAACGATTACGTGTACGGCCACTGTATGTCTCCGATAGTGTCGAAGAGGCCTATGCTTCACAGGTCGTAGCAATTTCCGTTTCTAATAACACATCTTATCCCCTAGGTCACGATCTCATGGGAAACCCTCAATATGATAATGTTTTCTAACGTCATTAGCAGTGTAGACGTATCTAATTTCAGTAATATGCCTTTGACCGTTAAATTGTGCTTCTAAATTACACTCACCATTACCGATCGGTTAGATATTACTTCCTAAGTTCCATTCATTATTGTAATGACTAAATTTAGCATCTTCATTAACTTTAGTAGCTATACTAATTTCAGTACCAGCCACATGATTCTGACCCTTATAAGTTGCTTTCAAATCAAATTCAAGTCCACTTATCGGGCCCATCTGATTTCTAATACAAAATTTCAACTGTTCAACTTCGTGGCTACCAATAATCATTTTGATCTTTTATCATCTAATCGCCAAATTAAAAAGGCACCTCCAAACTATTGTTACGGACTTAAAACCATCAGCGTGGCTTCTGACTTGTTCATTATGACTCGGTTTAATAAATTGAAGGCAACTCAAGTTGGTAGCAAGATAACATCGCCACTGATGGGTTCATTCTGATTCTACTTTTGTTATATGTCACAGTCGAGATAGTGTTGCTTGCTTATTGTAGCCACTTTGTAGTTCGGTGGGAACGAAATTTTAGTAGCAGTGTTGTTGTTGTTTATGTTTTTATTTGGATCCCTAAATTGTACTTAGTTACCACAAATCTGGCTTTGATCAATACCAAATGTTATTATTTATTAACTGAGCATAACTTACGTAACGTTTAGATTTTACTCATAAAGTTACTCCACAGGAGTTTTTAACAATGAAAATGGCATCACATAAAGTTACTGGTGAACACAACAATGCATTTTACTGCCTCGAAATCTAAACTGAGGTTCCTCAATTAGAGAGCGATATTATCAAATTAAACAGCAATTTTATCTATAATTAATGTACTCAAAAGCACATTAAATGATCAGCGGGCTTCTACCAGATAACAGAGGAATGCGATGGACCGATAGCACCAGATAAGAGATAGTGCGAAGTGGCAAGTAGTATTGTTTGGATGGGGCATACGATGGGAAATTTACGATCAGAAATAAGGGCACTCTGGTTTTTAGAAAGTGGGAAAGATAGCCATGTTATTAAAGACATCGTAAAGACTAAACTATGTTATTATTTCTTTATCTTCTCATATTGGAACAACGAAGTTGAAAACAGTGACGTATTTCTAGTTATCTTTGCTACAAAGTTTCTTTCGGAAAGATAATGAAAATACAACTAATTATTATAATTTTCAGGATTTTCCCTTGTTTAAAATAACACAAATGGGAGTTGATACTGTACGCACCGTTATTCTTATCAATTAATGAACAATTACTCAATATCTCTGATCCTTCTCCAAAAGGTCGGATCATTAGCAAACTTAGTTGCAAAGAACAAGTCCCTTACTGAAACTTATAGCGCTGATAACCTTGACGGAACCCAGTATTAATTAACAAAGAGATACATTCAATAAAGTTTAGAATTTGTTGCCTGAGATAAGAGGAAGGGCGAGGTATCATTGATGATACAATGCTAAAGGTGATGATTGAGGAAACTGATTGTAAACAAATTGAAGGAAAGTTAAATACTGTAGAAGTCCTTGTGTGAATTTGCATTATTCTACGCATTTTATGTCCAGTTTATCTTATTTTGTCAGTGAGGTGGTGATCTTGACAATTATCCATTCACAACAACGTCTTACTCATAACTTAGGTGGCCTTCAAATTTTGAAGACATCATAAGAATTCCCATGTTGTGTGACCAAATGTGTAACGTCCCCCGGATTCTCTGTACACCGATGGTTTACAAACAACTCACGTCCACATTTGCACTCCGTGAGAATACCGTTATCACATTGTATCTTATTTAACCATGAAGACATACGTGATCGAGTTAATACAACGCACTAAGTATCAGATTTGAGACACGCGGGAATTCGTGATAATCGCAAAAGGGATTTGACAATGGAAAGGTCATAATGTCGGGAAGTGCCCTACTGACCCTACGTCTGTTTCGATGACTGACATCATAATGCGTAGAGGGTTTCACACACATGTTATTGTTAGTCGGATTTTGACTGTCATTACAAGTGTGATTGCCAGTCAAAACATTGTTGGGTTGAAAGTTGATAAAAATATGCATCACAGTAATCGTAACGGCCTCGAAGTAAAGAATTTATCCTTATGCAAGAAAGTACGAGTAAGTTCAGGAAAATTGGACTCAAAAATATTTAGTTTGGAACTTTTTATTAAGGAATTGGTTGTAGTAAGGTGGAGACTAACATTTGGCAAAAGCTTCTGAAGCTGTTTGAAATAGTCAAATACAATCCGATAAACCCTTACATGCCCTAAATAGATCATAGTTTTGTTTTGCTGACTTATTACCTCATTGACATGCGATTGGAGTCATCTGATAACCTTCAGCCGGGTATTGACGTCAGTAATCGATAAAGCATCGAACGTAAACAAAAAGATACATTAGATCGATCAATTACCCACAATCGATGATGAACTGCGACCCCATAGACGCAAATCTATGTAATTGAAATCTTCCATTAGATAGCTCACCTTGAACTTAGAAGTTGGAGATTAGACAGTGATTTATCTTCTGTAAACTTACGTCACAAAATAGCTATTTAACCTCAATGACACTTGGTGTTAAATATAATAAATAAGTCTAGTTAACTCTGGGGCATCTTAGGTTGTTGCAAAAAGTCCTATTTTCCAACAAAAATGTATTGTCCAATAAATTCGGGACTATTCCCATCTCTCGTTCCCACCGCTGGAACTTCTGTGTAGCCAGAATCTACTGCTTGACCGCCAATGATAACCCAACCAGTGATGGTCAAGTTTGTCCCGGGGGAATGTTAAACTGTCATTGGACCCGAAACGAAATTGTCCAATATTCTTCATACATATTAAGTTTGAATCTTCAAAATATTGCTTTAAAAAGCGACTCCTACTAAGTTTACCTCCGACTAATTTGTTTTACCGGAAGAGCCGTTCGTGCCGATGTCTCTACATAATAATGCTTGATGTACGGTTATTTTATGTAGGTTTATGTGAATCATTCTATGCCAATATTGGTTGAAAACAAATGGAGAGTACAGCGTAGGATGTAGATTTCTCGCTTATTTGGAGCTTTAGGCTACCGTGTGATAGTGTCTTTAGTTTCACCTTTCACACCAAAATTATAGGTAGCCATAAGAAAAAAAATGTTAGTAGTAGGTCTCAGATTTTTAAATAAAATTATAGAATTGTCAACGAATTACGTAATGTCTCTCTCATAATCTTGTTTACATTCCAACAAAATTGCAATTAAGTACTATATTTTTTATCGCTCAATGATAATACAAGGAAACTTCCATTTTATGCACACGGAATTTAAATAAAATTCCACAATTAAATTGCGTAGAAAATTTCGCTCGGGGGTCGATGAGTCAATCGCTCGATAAGCTTCCGAGTAGCGATGGTTCTGCGAATAGACGCCCGCTGGTCTGTGCGGGCGCCGAATTATAGAGTTTCCTAGGAAATTTCTAATTTTATTGCATACCTCTGGGTAGTAGTGCAGGGATTTGACCATTTTCCTTAGGTGAGAGAAAAAGGAGTTGATTGAGGGCTATCGTTTTGGCTGGCGACTGAAATGACCCTACTCTACAATGTCGCCATCCTGGTGATGCACTATTGCACTCAGCGATAGTCCCGCGGTACTACCGCTTCATCATTTACCATTTGGCACCACTGCACTGTCTTCGCCACTAGCAAGTGACAGTGACCTTAGTCTACAGTGGCGCCAACTGGTGAACACTAAAAGGATTGAAATGGCAGAGTAATAGAAATTCGTTAGCCTCTAGTAATTTAACTGTAACATTATATTTAGGCATTAAATTTAGACACAGCCGATAAATGACAGACAGTAGTCGTGTACGCAACCAAAAATGGCCAACATTTTGCTAACAATGATAATAATTAATGGCTTAGTAGAGCTTGTACTGTAACTTTAATGATTGATTACAGCGGTTAATAATAGTTAATAATAACAATGAAGTAATTAATTACATCATTGAAACTTAACGTTCAATAATTCCTAGAACAAGAACCAAAACAAGACAGTGTACCTATTGACAATAGATCTTAATGTATAATCGATTTTTTGTAGCTTGTAGTAAGTAGCATTTAGTGTGAGTCATGATTCATAGTTATAACTATAATTGATAAATTAGCATTCCCTCGTTATGTAATACATTAGTATTAGTTAGGTACTTAGAACATAATTTATTTCGATTAGACGCAATAACAATAACAAAACTTTTAGACTTATCTACGCTACACAAATTTTATGCTAAATTTAATCTTTGAATTATTTATATGTCTATAAATCTAGCTATTGTGTGATTTATTGTTAATACTAGTCCAAGACAAGACAGACAATAATAATAATATGAGTATTGAATTTAATAATACTCGTAATGCCGAAGTACAGTGCAAACACTATACATATAACTACACTTAAGGGACTGAGCATTTGTCGACGTTATAGAGAATGGCCATTAAATAGACTGACACGGATAGAAAATAATATAAACCAACAGAAAGGTCGACGTTAAAAGGAGCTTTTCGTTAAATCGAGTGAGGTTCACACTGTACGAGTATATTCAAAGTTTCAGTGCCATGCGAGTCGTGCGTGCATAAATGAAGATCCCACTGTACCATTAACAACGTTTGAACTACCACCCACATCTAATAAATTGCTATACACCGAAGTAACAGCATCTATTAGCATTATCTTGCTAAATTAGATACTAAAAGCATTATGGATATTATGAAGTACGCACATTCTCTCCACGATATGGAAATTCTTGTACAGGCATCTCCACAAGTATGTGTAATATCTTCTAATGAATTTATAATAGAAAGGACTAGATGGCGCTATGTGGTTATAGAATTTTTCATGTAGGACCAACTAGTCCCAAACTGAGTAAAGCTCTATTTGCACCAGACATAAGGATATCAAAGACTGCATAATATTCTCTACTACAGCGGTTTTTATGTCTTGACCAGTGGAGTCTCACCCAAACAGACAATTTTATACACAACCACAAACTTTAGATAAGTAGAAAACAATGTAAGGTAAAGAAACGACATAGAATGAACAAGATACTAATAATGATGGTTATTTACTATAGTTGTTGACTGTACGAAAGAACTGCCATCATTTGCAATACGTCGACTCAATTCACATAATACAAGTCATTTAAATATTGCATCTCTTGCATAAACAAAGTAATTCAATTCGAACGCGATGGCCGACGAGAATGCGGGAGGCATATGAAAAAATGGCGGTGTATTTCTAGATACAGCAAAGGATCCGTATGTGAAAACTGAAATTTTATTTTTGGCAGATTGCAAAAGAAACACATCAAAAATAATACCAGACGGAGCAATATTAAGGATGTTCTCAGCATTTAGGAATTTTATGAAAAACGGAATGACTATTTTACTTATTCATCTAATTGAGCCCAATCATGTTTTAAAAAATAATGTTCTATACGAAAACCATTGCTTTTTAGATGTTTTTCAGTGTATGAACATAAGTAGAGAATCTTGTAACCATAATCACAAAGGTTCATTCCTATAAGGATCCCTAAAATCGCTGGGTAATCTTGAACGGTAGCATCGCACCACTATCACAACGCGAAGGCATGCGTACGGGGACAATAATCCATACGTTGATGCTTGCATTGCCCTGGACGATAATAATCCTTAATTCAATGCAGTTATGGACGAGGACGACTGTTTTACGACCTTAGACGCAGATGGCATGCCTGTACACACACTTGCTTTAAGTACTCGTACACTGCTAGACCAAAGACGTGTTGTGTTTGCGCAAGAGAAATGAGAGGTCCTGTCTTGTGAAGTATTTGGCAATAGCTACCCACATGGATAAATATTTGTTCATATGCCTTGACAACACAGCCACATAACATCAAGTCCTAGTTGAAGTACTAATGATGAAAATTCGTGTTAATATGCAATACAAGTGTCTAAATGTTTCTGGTCTAAAATCTGGATAATTTGATGGTTTTTAAAATGTGTACTTCTTAAATCACAGAATTTTACATATCTGATGTGTACCGCTTTAGCTACTTAGATACTGTTAGCTTCCTATAACTAAATATAAATTCAATATCACAAATAATTACGACACGATTAAAAATCAATACCGAAATACTTGGTATTTTAATACTTAACCTTTTCTTTACCCAGAGGGCTTTATCTGAAGCAACTGCTCCCTAAGTAGTAGCTGGGTCGAAATATTTCGCGGAAGGCTCGCAGCTCCATCTCGCGTCGGTTCCGAGAACTGCGCACGCGCGTTCGATATCACGCCGTGTCGTGGCGCTGCCGGGCGAAGGGCTCCCATTCGTAAAAATGAAATTTATCTCAATCTCCGTAATTCAATTTTGATAATTCACGTCGTAAGAATTTACTCACTTCTTCACTAATATTATCTTGTGATTTCGTAAATTGGTTTGCTTCATTTTCAATTTTGTATTTTGATTAATCGTTTTTATGACCTACTTAATTCCCTTTCTATTCTCGTTTTGGCTTTTGTTTTGTATCGACTAATGTGATAGTTTCCGTATTATACCACTCTCAGCAAAATTACTTTCAAAGTCATGTTGTATCACCAACACCTCATTACGAAGCTAGAATTTCGCTTCCATTTCAGTAATTTGATCCACCAAGCGTACTTCAGGTATGATGTTGATACTATGATGTCATCTTTGTTTTAGTGTTACGCCAACATTCGGGCCTATGTTTACTTTTTTCTTGTCACGTCTAACTAATGCTTACTCATATATCCACAGATTCTAATAAGTTTCAAGTAGATTGGGATGATTAGCATTTCCTACAACATTTCAAGTGTTATTAGATAATGAATCTAACGTACGTGCTTTTTAAATTCCTACATTATAAGTATCTGTTTTAGTAGCATTTTTTGTAGCTATTTCCATTTGAATTAAATCAGTTATGTTGTTAGAAATATTTTAGTTGACATTCCTTTCAAATTATCTTTCTAGTTATTTACGTACCATACAATTTAGTTTACGTTTACCGTTTTTATTCGCACAAACTGATACTTGAATGGGAGGGGAAGATTAATAGCGGTTATTTTTCTACCATTTAGTTTCCTATCACTATCATTAATCTCGGCTGTTAAATGTACGCCCTTCAATGATACCCCATAAACCAGAGCCAGTATAATCAGCTGTGCGCAAATTCAGAGCAGCAATGCAATTATTCAAATGCACCGCCACAAACGCTAATACATATTTAATTGAACACACCCTCAGTATTATACTTGTAACGACTGGTTTAAATACAATTTCCACTCAAATCTCTGAAATGACGGCCAAGCGAGAACCTGTCTTGGAGATATTTTACTTAATCTACTGTATTTTGAGAATTTGATTGATTGCTTGCTCCAGTAGGTTTTTTAATTTACCAAAGATGCACCTTAGAATATTTAGAGAAGTTTGATCTGATGCTGTAGTAGCAAAAGACATTCCAAATATTTTTACCCGAACAATTTTTAAAGAAACATTTTGACCATGAATAAAATGCACTTCAAATTGACCAAACCAGCACAGTCATCTTCATCTCATAATTTCGGGTTACGGATCCCTAGGAACCCTAAAAAAGGGGCTACGTATAATTTGTAGTATTTTGATTGTGATGGCCAGTAATTGGTGGGTGCCCACGCTATCATTACGGCTGACCCGGGATGTTCTGGGAAGGTCGACGTGGTCTCAAGCCCGGGGCACTACAGGTGAGGGGGAGTGGTTCGGCTCCCAGTTTTTTTGGAACCTGTATTGGAATAGGCAAGGTTGTTTGAAGGATCCAACTAATACCCTTTCCTTGATGAAACAAAATTTTGAATCTAAAATTTTATGTGAATTATGTACCCAGTTTCATGGATTATGCGTTTTAATTCACCTCATTTTAACATTCCCAACCTCGACACAAGATCTCTCTTAAGATAAACCAAAATTTAGCTTGTTCTTGACATTTTTTTCTTACAGCGACACCTTAAAATGTCTTCGCAGTAATTACTGATTATATTATGCTCATTACAAACTGACAAATAACTCAAGTTGTTTCTCTTGGAACCCAAGGTCCATATTCACATTGTTAACACGATAAAGACAAGGTTTTTTTTAGATATGTCGAGTGTTTTTAATCCAAATGTCAACAGTAAAAACACACACGATGCTAAATATAGAAACATAATTGATTCACCTATTAATTCGTAAGAACGTCAAACAAATGAGTAATAAATGACATCAACAGAAATTGATTTCTCAGTCGTTGCCAATGTCGAGGCTTTTGAACGAGACGCGAACAAAAAAATACTTTAAGGCGATTAGTGTCCTCAATCCGCGCTAAATGGGCATTTTGTAAAGCCTACTCCTCTTTTACTGCTGGACAGAAATAGTTGAAAAAAATGTATGTTATACAACAATTCAAGGACTATATTTNATTGTCCCTTTATTAACTCACGCTTACCTATTGTGTTTATGAATGTCAATAGAGAAATTGATAAATCTATGTAGTACCTAATCATAAGCCTTTTATGTTTCGTCGGGTTTTCATAGCTTATCGTTATCTTTTTGTGATAATGTACGTAAATATACCTACATCATGTCGTAATAATGCAGTTCCAGTTATTTAAAACATTGTCTCTATATTGTGACCTTTTTTCATTACATTTAGAGAATTTCACTTTTAGAAGAAAATGTGTTTGTGAGTCAATTGTTTTTGTTTTAAGGGAAGCCGTAGCATCCATCAGCGAATAAAACTAGAGTGTTGACCGTGCCAAAGAGTGAGCACAAATAGATCGGTTGTAGGTGGTGTTTCTAGAATATATTTATTAAATGACCAGGTCAATACTCGTGGTGTTGCTAAACAACTTTAATTGCATTCAAACATCACAAAATAGAAATCAAAATTGAATAGAGAGTGAATAGAGAGATAGGTGTACGTAACTACGAGTACTTACAAGTATGTACTCTTACTTGCAACTACTGAAGCCTCCAATACAGGCGTTTTCTCAAAATAGTGTTATAACTATGTCAACGTAAAAGATACGTCTAGATCAATGGTTAAAGAATAGACCTATTTTAAATAACAATTCAATCGCTATTAACATAGCAATCACCATACTAATTGCGAGTTATAAACAGTACAATTTATAGCAAGCGGGGTAGGGGACACTTTCTTAGACCGTGCCTGTCACGGGCTAGGTCTCAGTCCTAATACTTGTAATTATCGGCAATTAACTTTGTCGTCGCCATTTTTGTGCCAGTGTTTGAAAACGTTCAGTTTTAAATGCCTGAAGGCAAGTTCTGCGGTTGGTACCAGTTGGGAAGTCCGTGAAGTATTTTCTCGATTGACTTCGTTTGTAACGTAAAAGCTCGTTTCACTACTTAACTATTCATTATAGTTTCAGTTCTACTATGTATTTAGTTTAAAAACAATGAGATTAGATTAGTAGTAATTAACCTAAAACAGGTTCGGAAATCTCTATGGATTATTGAAACTTTATCAATAAAAACAATAGTTGATTGGATATTTCATAATTTAAATTAGGAAATTGCGTTACTAACTACTTAGGTTACTACTAACTTAATTGGCACCAAATAAAGCAAGCTCTCAAGAAGAGAGCGTAACGCACCTGTAACGCCCCTGGGTCTGCGGGTGTCTATGGGCGACGGTAATCACTTACCATCTGGTGATCCGTTTGCTGGTTTGCCACCTGTCACATAAAAAAAAAAGAATAATTTGAGCAAAAGATTATTTATATTACAGTCCTACAATTGACGTATAATGTGATAGAGGTATAAGTAGGATCTGTACAAATACTTCTACGGTGCCAAAAGCTTCATTATGTTATATAAAGAGTAAAAAGCTTTCACAGAATTTCTTGTTATTCATAATAAGTTCATACGTGAATTTGACTACAAAGTTTATGGCAAAATCATTGACAATACATTTCGTCGTCACCTAATTTATTTTGTCATCCCTTCGGCAGCATTAAAAGATTGGGGTAGAAGTTACTCGGTCGCACAAAAGATACGGTGAATTGCATTTCGGAACTAGGACACGTTCCTTTTGAATTCCCTTCCTTTTGAAAATATTTTGATTACACGTCTTTTAGGTGGGACAGGCAATTAACTTAAACTTATGCAGAATTATTTAAAAAAAAATGTATTGAGAAACTTAGCTAAGCAAAGAAATGAGCAATCCCCACCTAAACAGGCAGAAGAAAAAAGTGTTTTATTTGTTGACAGGTTTTGCATCAACCTTAGGACATAGGTATTTTGAGTTATCTAAGCCGTCTATGTCACGAGAAATGAGAAAAGAACTAAACACAATGTAAGTTAATCGTTTATGTAGCATCTTTTTTTGCTAAGTCTTGTAACACAGAACAATGTGTCCATCGTAAAATACTTTCTTTCCATTAAGAAAACTACAGCAGTGAACAAGGTTTAAACAAAAGGGTTACAAGTTATTTTGTAGAAGCAATAAATGTAAAGCACTTCACATGCACTTTCTCATTAGTTAAAAACAATGCATGTTATTTGTATGTAATAGATAACAGGCATTCTCACAAAGCTGTATCAGTGATGTCATAGAATTTAAGTTTTATCGATAAAACAAACTTATCATTTGAGAATTAAAAGAGCAGTTACATCTCCTATCGATAAAATTTAAGTTAGGACTCCTTTCTCAGATTTTTACTACTGAGGCTGGTGAACATTTGATATCTTACTAATATTATAACTGCGAAATTTTGTGTGGATGTTTGGATGTTTGTTACTCATTCACACAAAAACTGCTGAACGGATTTTGATGAAACTTTACAGTATTATTGTTTATAACCCAGAATAACATATAGGCTATAATTTATGACGATCTGCGACAAACTAAATTTCACGCGGGTGAAGCCGCGGGCAAATGCTAGTTAACTATAAGACAAGTAGCGTCGGCTTATTACTTGACGGTTTATCGATATAAGAAGATGCATCGAGGCTTCCGCAACACTGCAAGGAGATTGAACTGTTAGCAAAAACATTAATAGGAGTAATTTCATGCTACATATCGTGCATAACGTTAGCACTTTTTGTGATGGCAATCGTGTTCATGTGGACGACTGTATAGGGGAAAGTGTTTACAACTTTCTTTATTGATAAAACATTATAATGAATAATAATGAGTAGTATAGTGTTTAATACGGACAAGACTTAGACACCTTGTAATGTCTGACTTCGTGTTACTAACTAATTTAGACACTGCTCCGTTCCTCATTAACCTGCCCTTCTGTATAAACATAGGATAGGTGGTCATCTACAGATATAAACACTAGTAAACAGGAGAAACACCTATTTACCACCATGAAATTAACAAAAGGTTTAACTAAATTAATTGTCAAAATTCAGTAAAATGCTAGGTGGGGGCGCGATGTGTAAGTAAATAAGAGGAACACGTATTTTTACTTTAATAAATTATATTAACAAAAGGCTTTAACTAAATTATCATGATTTAGAAATACATTTTAACATAATAATATTCAGTTCTCTGTTTACCTACTGTTCAAGAATATTCGTCAAGATTACAATGTGCTGTAATGTTTCCATCATCCTTGATAAGAATTCAAACTTTCCCAATTAGCAAGCGCCTTTCTGGCGTCACATTCTTTTAGTAGGGCTTCAGAATTTGTAGTCATGATAGCAAAAATTAATTTCCGTAATGGCTGACGAAATACCGCCTCGTTACTCGTCCTTATCATCATAGACCTTAGGGAGAAAATGGAAAGTACCTTGCTGAATAACAAACAATGGAGTTGGTGAGTCGAGGCGACATCTATTGTGCTATGTTAATGCCATAAACACAATTAAAGTCACTTGCTCTCGTTAGTGATAATGTGGAGTAGGGATGTTATGGATATGAAATCATTTCGGATTATCCGAAAGTTTCGGATAACTTCGGTTACGGATAATTTAAAAAAAGTAAAATAAATAGCAACATGCACCACGACCCACATAGCCACTTTATAGAGGTACTTTGACGGTACCTATGTTAAAGGTAAAACAGGCCCCCATACCAGATGGTGCTAGGAGATGCCAGACAAGTAACTAATATAAAAAATATTAAGATTTAGAGTCCGCCTTTATCCGAAACTTTTAAATCGGTTTCGGTTAATGGATATTTTTTTATTTTGGATATCGGATATTTTCGGTTACGGTTACGGATATCCATAGCATCCCTGATGTGGAGTCTTTGCCCCCGGCACGAGCATTGTCTTGCCGCTGCGTCTGCGCCCATTGTATTCTGGTCCAGCTGATATTGCATTTCGTTAAGGTCTCATCAGCGACCTGATTTTAGTGGACAACTAAATTAAATTAAATTTTAATTTGACGTCAAATAAGTATTGCAATGTTCCCTAATTTTGCCCAATTTCATTCGTCCAAAATATTTCTACAGTCCCAAACTCAGTGGAGTCATAAACCTACTATTATTTATTAAAGAAACAATGTTTATGACTTTATTTTATAAACTCTTCTTAACATCAAATAACGATAGATTAGATTCGACTTCTTTATGAATCGTTGAAATGAATTTTGATTTAATAGTTGTCTTTATAGGTATTACCAATATGCTTTAAAAGCTATTTTGTATGATGTAATATCTAATGAACATCACATTTACCCCACTCGAATGCCAGAAACTAACAAGCGAAGTTATGGTAAATAAAATATGGGTGCAATATTACACAAAAATTAGGCCAAAGCAAACTGAAGGCAGAAGAAACACATAAGTATTATAAATCAATGGAACGTGAATTATTACATTTAACTCACAGTATCTCGTTGATTCGCTAACTAGATCTTCGCATTTAAGTACTGTTCTACTTATTAAGGGTCATTAGGATCTAACATCATTGACTTCTGTTAATTTAGTATTCCTAAGATGATGTCATTGGCCTATCAATATTGTGGAGCATATTCTTATAGAATTTTGTCTTTGATCACGAAGCATTATTGCTTTTTCGGAATCCAGAACATCCGAAATAGGATCCTGGGGATTTCAAAGGAGTTGTTGTATACGGAGATACGGATCGTTGGCTGTGTTCACACATGATTTGTATGTGGGAATTTAATTAACAAGGACTGAATAATGAAGTGGTTAAAAGTTATTAATAGTCTTAGTACATTTTACTGACTTATTTATATGTAGAGACGAAGATTATTTGAAAGTTATTGTAAAGTATATTGGGTGATAGATACTCTATCTACTTAAAAAATAGTTTAAAATAGGGGTCACATAATATTGACTGTCATGTTATTTCTTATCTAGGTGATGTTAGACAAACTTGAATTATAGCACATTTAAACAAAATTAAACCCAAATTCTAATGTTACTTTTGTGCCAATTAGGGGGTATTAATTTTGAAAAAAATATACTCATCTCATTTGTTTTTAGTTGCAAATTAAACTTATCTCTATCAATTTCAACTCACCGACTAGTTCTTTTCTCTGCAGACCTTGCTAGAATATTCCATCAAAATTCAATCGAGCTTCCAAACGAATAATTATTTATTTATCTATGTGTGGTGCAAAATGGTTCATTAATATTGAAGATGATCAAACTCCCGCCTTATCCCGTGGGCGCGGCGGGAGCTCCCGACCTGACAATGCCAGTGATTAATGAACTGTGAACCGAACAATGGTCCTCCAAGATATTTTACAACTGGTGGTATAAAAAGTTAGGAGTTCTTTGTATTTTTTGTGCTCTACATATTTATTTAATTTCCGAAATGGGAGTACATAATAAATTAGCAAAAACTACCGAAACGAAACACAGTTTATTGGTTTTTAAAGGTGATTTCTATTACCAGAAAATTAAAAATTAAAATAATAATGATAAATTAATGAACTATCGATACCTACGAATACCTATCGATTAAAAGATGAGTTGCATGATGGTTTATGAGCAGATATGTCAGTAGACCCTGAAAAACACACGTGTGTTAGATCTAACACTGAATAATTATGTACCTACATGCAATATGTAAGTATCTTAAAAAGGGAACCATATCTCCTATTAGGGGGAAAATTAAAAGCAATAAAACTGATCAACCATGCTTTCCGGTCATATAGAGGGTAGGAAGGAACCAAACTATGCTATGTTAAATCGTAGTTAAAAGTAATAATAATTGACAAATAAACGACTGAAAAACGCTGCGCCTTTGCTAGTTTAAGCTGGATGGCGTTAACATTATCCAAGAATTCCTAGAGTAGGCGTACATTCCTTCCTATTGCGACAACTTCGTCATCGTCATCATCAGGCCGCGGTGAGCAAAACAGTGGTAATGGGTGTAATGTCTCTTATCAAACATCGGGCCCGTGGTACCGCGATTGGTAAATTGCCGGATGCACAGACGCGCACGCATGTCCCACCTACAAGCGGTAGGATGCTTTCGGTACATTGTTTTATGAATTAATTTTGATGCTTATCAATAGAAATATATGTAGGCATATATGTAATAAGGTTGCAATACAAAATAACATTAAATCTGTGTTCATTTTGCAAATGCGGTTCCCCTTTTCAATGTAATCGCATAGCAACTTATGTATCTATTGTGTTATTGTCTTTAAAGTTAGCATATTTGTTATTTTCTTTATTGTTTAACCATGGTTTATTACATATAATATAGTCAAATTACTTTAGATAAATCTTAGTCGTTTTAAAATGCCAGTTAACTCATTAGCGATTTGGACGCTCACGTAAAAAGTGTTTTTTGTTAGCTTTACAAATGGTATCCTCTTTAGCCTAATTGCAAAGACCACATAAGGCATGACAGAGAAGACAATGCAGGGCAATTCCGAATGAATTAAGAATCGTTACCTCGTCCTCCGAATCGGTATCGAATTAAAGCAATAACGTCGCCCACCAGCGATTACGATATAATCGTAACGAGCACAATTCAGACGTTGCGTGAGCGCCGACAATTAGGCGCGACGAACAATTAAAAATGGTTCGTAAAATAAATAACCGCCATGACAAAAATAATCTGATTCGCTGAAAAAGTTAGCAGCCCACCCGAGTTTACGCTTGTAAAATTTGGAGGAAGGAATATTTGTATGTCCATTTCTGGTATTACTTTCTGCGTAAGTTAGATGATAACTAAGTACGATTTCCTATAAGTGCGCATAATCAGATTTGATTATCAGTTTCACTCAAAAAAATCTTGGTACATTCAGGTGTCCAATTTTGAAATGTTCAAGTATAGACAGGATCTTTTCAGGGTAGGAAACAATTCCATAGCGACATCCATTTTTTTTTTCAATTCTAGGATCGTGTAATTTTTACTTTGCTTGACACGCTACCGCGTGTCTAGATGGAATCTGTTTATGAGCCTGAAACCTGAATGTGAATCAATAAAGTCGTTAGTTGGTAAATAACGAAAACAAAGAAAAAGTAATCACGAGTTCACTCAATTCGATAGAAAACAAATGGGCATCGAAAACTTTCTCAGGGCTGCTACTTGCTTTTCATTAAAGCGTATTCAAATTGAGGAGATACTGCGGATGTCAAGTGAAACATCTGCCGTGGATGCCCCAGCGCAGGGTCGCTCCGAACGTGATGTCGCATACGAATTAGTCTAGCGGTGCGCACGCGCTCCTCACAACTGACAGTCGTCATGGTGTGCGTTTGCATACAAATAGACCTTACGTCACAACAAGGACAGCGGCAATATACTCGAAAACTCCGATTTGTTACATTTAAAATCCATTGTCTGATAAGTCAGAAGCAGAAATTACAAATTTAAATATAGGTCGTTACTTATGCTTGCGCACTGATCTGAATGTAGACATGCGCAGTAGAAAGATTAGCCTAATAATATACGACTTGTCAATGCTCGCTGTTTACGCATGGAGGAAACAGTTTTTCATTGCTACTCCATTCTCTGAAGAAAAACAATGTTGCATTAGGACCTATTTAGGTGCATCGTCTCGATAATCTTTAAGATATCCGCTTGCGCAACGAAAAATTGGGACATTGTTATCATGCGTAGAAGACTTAACAATATTTGCTTGCCTATTTACGAAATTTCGGATGCTTGTAAAATTTTGTGCAACAATACAAGCTCTTATCTGTTCTTAAAATGTTAGGAGGCAGAAGACATGGACATTTATTTACTTCTTTCTGACAGCTATTTACAACGGAAACAGAATAAATAATGTGATGTGACTCTTTAATCTTACTAATGGCGCTTTCATGTTTTGTATTGATTAATATTCTTATCAAAAACGTATGTATTTTTAACGTTTAAGGCTTCTGCAGTAGACATAACTGGTTCCCCAAAATCTAGTATTCTAGTCTCTACTTTCACGCTTAAGCTAACTAGTTTTTAATTCTAATCAGTTGATAAAATGATAATGTTTGTTGTCATTTTCTACGAATCCTTGATCAAAACAGTAACTTTTCTCTTACAAGTTAATTATGTTCGTTTACTATGGAATTGTTTTATAGACAACATTAACGAACAGAGAGTTAGCTAACTGGACTTGTAGTCAATAGTGGCCTGATGACCCAATGCGAGGAGGTGTTTGTATAAACACGAAACTGTTGTAAGTCTGGCGGTGATGTAATTCAAGTTGTGGTCAAATCAAAACGACACCCGAAGGTCGCGGGCATTGTTGACCTTTAGAATATTTGCAGTATTTAGTTAACACTACTTACATTATTTGAGACATTTCTTTGCTTTTATTCTTACTTCTAAATCCTTTAGCTAGTAAATAGCCTCAAATTTTAAACAATATACGCTAAGGGGTCACCGGTTACCCCCAAACAATAAATTATTGTGTCTAGTTTTCAGCAGTTAGACTTAAATAATATCGACTTACTGAGATAACACACCTACTTACATACCTAATTAACAGCCAAAACCCAAAACGATAGGCTGATAAATGTTGAAAATTGTCGAACCTTAATTTCCTATGCATTAAAATCGACCAATTACCATTAATTTACTTGTGTACCAAATGTTTCTACCTACCTATTTTTGTTATAGGTAGTTATAATGATTCTGCATACTACCTACTTTGCGATTCTGGTTTGGGAGTGTTAAAAGAGACTCATCTCTTGTTTTTTCTTTCATTACTTTTGGAATAATATTTAATAATACGAGTACGAGCATAAAGTATAAAGCGATGACATCGAGAACTTTCTTTAGATTAAGGTTTTAATTAAGATCAACGACAGGCGCAAGCTCTATCTACCGTTGGGTTTCAATGATATGATAAGAATTTATCATATCATTTTATACTAAGGTCGTATCGCGGTTGTCAACACAATCCATGCAATTTTTTCGCTTATCTTTTAACTCTTTGTTTTTGAACCAAAAAACATTGTTAAATACAAAAAATATTTGTGAGGTTAGATATCATCACTTTTATTAATGAAACTTATCTTCATCTAATGATGCTTGATGCAAAAGGTCATTATAATTGGCTTAATTATTTGTTTGAAATGAACGTCCTTCATCATTTGGTCTGATGAAATTTCATCATACTCTTATATCGCGAAGGCAACTTTCCTTTTTGTATTTATCCTAAACTAACCAAGCTATTCCTCATAATATTATGTTTTCAGAGTTAGAGTTCAAACAAGCAAAACAGAAAAGTGAATACTTATAGAGCTACTGGACTAGGATATATCACAGTAACTCTACATAATGGACCAACATTGTCATTTTGTCAAATAAGTATAGAAAAAAAAACCATAGTCTAATCGTCCAAGTCTCCAGTTCGGGTGAAATTAGTCAAGTAAATGGTTAAACACCGAAACATTTTGCTACTCTGAGGCCCAGTCTCAACTGGGGTCATTATAATCCGTAGAGCGGGGGGTTGCAAGTTGCGACGATGGGGTTCAACCGCTCGCTTGAGAGCTCTATTGTTTGCCGCCTCACTTCGGATCGTTAAGCATAGAGACAGGTATAGATTGTTTATACCGATCGCGGGTATTTGAAACTGGAGGCGTATTTTTGCATCATTTAAGATTCGAAATATTTCAATTTAGGAATTTAAAAAAACAATTACTCAATTTAACTTTACTTCTTAACTTGAATCGCATCTACAAGTAGAATATTACAATGTTTACCTTAATGAGCCATGTTTTTTGCATTATTGTGGTAAATACGAAGATAAGGATATTAGTAAAAACAATTAATGAGTGCGAGTGTTATCAATAGTTAAAATAATTAATTGAATTGATATGGTTATTTTTAGCTTGCAGGAAAGGATTAGTTGTTATTTGAAATAAACTTTTATTTTCTATGGAAGAGAAAGTTTGAATTTCGATTTGTATTACCCGCGAAAATAACAATTATTGTCCTTTAAGTTTTTGGATCTTTTCCAAAAATAAAATAAAAAACAGAAATTATAAAAACAAAACTTTAAAGCAAAAAGAAAAACAATTGTACAGTATATTTTCAGTAGACAGCGCCACCTATCTACGAGCCGAAACACTGCTACAAACAATTACGTTACTGGTTAACGCACGACGAGTTTCGTGAAAGTCCGGGAAAGCTACGAGCGAGGGCCGTGCTACGAGGAAAATGGTTTAGATTCAGCGCACGCTACGATATGTTAAATCACTACGCGTCGCATAGATGGCGTTAGCAGTACTTTCAGAGCAAAGGTTTCTCTACATTTTTCGATTGAAAGTTGTAATCCGTTTAAATTTTTAGTTTGGCTTTGTGGTAGGTAAATCACGTTATTTGTCATTGAAACTTGTTTTTGCCAGCATGAAATTAATAAAGTTCTCGTTTAAATCTCTCTTTCAGGGTAGTTTGCGTCTTCTCGACATGAAGTGAAATTATGTATCTTTAAAAGTAATGTCAACTTCTGTAAAGTATTAGAAAACCAAAATATCTGGCACAACTTATAAATATGTAATTTACTCGAAAACCAAAATGTTAACGTTTGTTTAAGTAGGAAAAGTCCTGAGAGTAGGTACTTAACACAAACATTTTGTAACTTAACCACATTTTCACTAATCCTAACAAAGCATTGCAAGTACCTACTACAGCTACCACCAGAAGTTCTGAGATTAAGATCTCACGGACATAGTTTAAAAGTTTTCCTTTGCCATTTTTTATAACGTGGAACTATCAACGAATGAATGAATTGTGTTTCTGCCGTGCGCAAAATACAGGGTGTTTCCAAGGCTGTGGGGAAAGAATTCCATACATTTTCCCACGTTCAACCACGTATAGCATGTGCGTAGAGGCGTCTATTGATTGGCCGATAAAAGACAATGCAGCGTAACTGAGTTACTGAGTATTTTTCAGGCGGACGCCTGGATGCGGCACGCAAAACGTAATGAAATAACGCACGCGATCGCGGATTCGCTTCCTGGTTGGGACGAATTTCGGCAACGCTCGTAACCTTCAAGGACTCTACCAGTAACGATCACAAACGATCGACAAGACACTGTTACCGAAATTTATGCGGAAACTTATCGGCAACGCGAACCGCAAAGGAAAGTTTTGAAAGCATAATAAACTGCAGAATATCACTAAATGCACCTACTTAACTATAACGGATTTTACTGACTGTAAAAAATTTACTAGCCAACATTTTAACAATGTACAGCAGTCTATAAACTTTTATAGTTTCTGAAACTTTACAGTATTTTTAAAGCCAAAACGTTTTGTAAATAAGTACCTACGCCTATGCACGTATTATATTAGTCATTATAAGTATCAAAGAAAGACTGTTATTTAAAATGATATGATTAAATAAGATGTCTGAAATCTTTAATTCAATATGTAGATTCATCGTTTTAGAAGACAACATAACAAAGTCTGTGATGAACAATGGAACTACGTGTAGCTGCGGTAGAAAATACTATTATGTAATGACAACATGGAAAACACATAATATTATGTACTGTGCGATGCTGCCGAGTGCCGCAGGAAATTCAATATTCCCCGCACCGGGTTGGTTTCTAAAACGTCCAATTTGTACCGAGGCGTGGGATGACACTTATTTATCAATCTCAGTGAAATCACTTTCTTAGGCATCAATAAAAATACCCATGATGTACTTTTGTCGTGGGTAGGTCATATAATTAACGTAGTTATCATTTTATACGAGTAAGTTCGATACTCTCTCTGAATAGAAACAAAAGAAAATAAATTTCTGTACATTAATAATTCGCTTTCATTTTAGCAAAGAATGTTTAAGTAAATCAAAAAATTAGCGTATGCCTGGCTTGTTTGAACTTAACATAATGATTTGTAAAAGGCCCTGACATGCTATCATTAAATGAAATATTGCTACATTATTTTTGAATGAATAATGAAAAAGGAGTACTAAGTAGCTAGGTACATAGTCTGTCTGTTTACCAAATCTGTTACACAATAATTACAAATATATTAGGACATAGGACATGTCACTTCTATTTAAAATCTTACTTGAGATCAAAGATCAGGCAAACATTTTACTTAGATGAAGAGTTTGAGCGCTATGAATCATCCTCGTGCGTCTTATGTACTCGTATGGGCGTAGGTAAAGTAAGGATGAATCAGCAATGATGAATATGGAGAGATTAAGAAGAACCTCTGAGAAAAACTAGCGCTGTCTTATTGTAGTTACATTCATATTTCAGATTTTAGCAAAACCTGTTTTTCTGTAGGTCACAATGTGATTTTGAAATGGCGTCGCGACTTAATTTCTAATTTGTATTCTAATATGCTTTTCCTTGTTGTTGCAGGTAGTTACCGTCAAGAAAACTCTATTTTCCTCCGCGTTATGGGATCGGCTCATCTAATAAGTGATTCAAACTATTGAGCAAGGTAAAATAATATGTTTTTCATGTTATGTAACGCCACTTTAATAATTTTGGTTCTCGTGTTTAGCTCGATTTGTTTATACGAAGGCTCTGGAGTATTTTTCCATGGCATGAATCATGGGTGGTATTACTGAAGCTGAAACGCACAGAACGCAAGTCAACATGTCATGTCCCGCTCGGATGTATAAGGGATGAAGAGGACGGACAGCTTGTTTACCTCAATGGAATCGGATGTGAGGTGTGATAGAGTCTCGCGAGGGATTGTCCGAGGGAAGTTGCGCGCGCATCATTTTCAGGGCGCAGGACCCGCTCTTTGCCAGAGCTATGAACTTTTAGACATGTTTATTCACAAGCATTTTCCTTCAATATTAAAATATAATGTGATATTGAAAATATATGCCCAATATGTTGGTTTTCCGATAGTCAACATTTGGGGAAATTTGTTCAAATTTTCCAAACTAAACCCATTGTTTGCTCGGGTTTTTTGTTACTCGTCGAGGTTCGTTGTCATAAAAACACTAACAGCAAATCTAGTTGGTTACAATAAAGTTATCTCAAAAATATATGTTTTAACAGTCGTCATTTCTAAATGTTTTCACGGTCTTCACATGCCTCATTCGCCGATAGAGGCCGCACGTTTCATATCAGGCTTTGCCGGCGAACGGAGGGTGCGTCCTTCAGTCTACCTAAAGCCCAGTATCCCATTATCATTCAAGCGACTCTATCACCTGTCTCCCTAGGTAAGTCCTACCACCTACACACACCAGCACCGCCTCAGCTTTCCCAAGCTTCAACACAAAGAATATTTCAGTAACTAGTTCATCCGTAGCCACTGTCGGCAAATACTGTAGTTATTGGTTCAACTGTACGTATCGATTGACACTTAAATTATTTATTAGACAGCTAAATGTAATGGCCACGTCATCATTAGTAAATATAAATAGACGGAATACTTCACTATTATGTAGATAAAATCCATCAAAATGAATCTAGGAAGTTACCCTGAATGTCTACGTGTACAAGTACTCGTGCCTGCCTAGATATAGTTTTTGATCTATGTAATCTTTCCGCTATTACGCAGTTACGAAATATGATAGGACTTACATTACGGTACTGAAGTATTTTATCATTTATCTATGATTAATTTGAAATGGTTGTAACTACACACAATTACGAGTAGATACTCGTACGAGGCTTTCTGATATCAATTCTAACAAATGCTACAAGGTTGAGATATTAATAAAATACTCAATTCAGTAAGCTATGATAAAGAATAGAGATGCCACTTTCAATGGAGTGCTAAAATTAAGTAGGTATACTTATTTTAACTATCCGCTTAAAGACATCTAATTCTTAGACACATGGACACTTATTAACAGCAGCTAATTAAGTATGTTTGAGATGCAACTATGCATTAAAAGAATTTATTTATTTAGTAGAAGACTACTAAGACACTTCTTCTGATACAAATATACAGTTGAAACTAGGATATCTTAAATATTTTAATGATCATGTAATGATTTCAGTTAAATTTACGTTCACAAGAAGATAGGCTAGCTAATATTAATATTATTAAAACAAAATGCTAAATGAAGATGGTGCTAGGTTATCAGGGTTTGCAAAAAACAACAATCAAATATTATGTTAAGATATTGAAGGTCACTAATATTGTGATTATTACGATTATTCGATAATTTCTTGATGAAAATTTGCAAATCGATCATTGCTATCTATGCTTACAACGGTACTCTAACATCTAAGATTTTATCAATTTTCAGCTTCTTAAATAAGTACAATATACTGACTTATCACATTAATACTTTAGATTTAGATAATTTAATGATTAGTTCATTAAATCTATTTTATATGATTTTTTTTAAACTTTAACCATTAAATAAAGAAAGAAAGAAAGAAAGAAAGAAAAAATATTTATTTGGTACTAAATGATACACATTGACATTATTAACTATAATCAGCTATCGAAGCATATCAATACTTTATCGTGTTACATCGAAATCTTCAATTTTTTACCACTAATCAGATGTACAAAAAGTCATTACATCTTTCCATAAAGGTTAAATGATTGTATTCCGATACCTATCCAATAAAACTTCGTTAAAGTAAATGTAGAGTCCATTTTAAACAACCGTTTGCCAAAAAACGCGTGATTGCTTTTTTAGAACAGTCTTTGTGGGATGTCATTGTGTCTAATGGCAAGCAGGAAGCTACATTTGGCTGTGACTCAGGCTGGTACTGCAATCGTGTCACTTTAACTGTATCGACACCCACACGGTAATGGTTTTAGGCCACTTTTGGATAACATACCATTAAGAAAGCTAAATTATCAAAGAACAAAGATAAGAAAATGACTCACATATATCTGGATTCTTGATGGTTTTAGGTTCAAATGTCTCGTTTCATTTTTTGCCAATTGCATCTTCTGTGGGAAACAAATTAGATCTTTGTCAAAATAATACATTGTAATGATTCCATCTCAGTTGAAATAATACTTAATTATAATGATTCAAATTAAATGTAATTTTTATTTGAATGGTCTAATTTTATTTGATTATCTCTAACGAGATTATTAATGAAGTTCGTTATGAGATTGGAATGGGAAAATAATAATGATTCGATTGATACGAAAATATTACAGGTATACATATTATGTTATTTATAACACAATGAGATATAATTTGATAACAAGCTGTAGATTATGTTATAATGTACCTACTTAACTTATTAAAATATTCACGTGCATGCACTTAACAATACTTGTTTACAAGTAGGTGCCAATTACGTAATATCACTTATCTCTATGTGTACTTGAACTTAAGATGATGACGTTCATCATCAATGCAGTAAGTAGCGATTATCCGGAAACACATTTTATGCACCACTTAATAGGTAGGGTACTACATACTACCTTACACTATTAATCTACCGTATTTCTGATTATAACTGATACTATTACTATAATGTATCACTGATTACTATTACAGTACAACCTTACACTTTAATTGGTAAAAACTTCATGACTACTTACCTTCTTGTAAAATTTCACTTCATTATAATGCTTAGCACAAGTGTTAATCCTAAAACCATGATTTATCACGATATTACTAGTTTAGTGTTAAAATACTAGTTATCAGCTACGGCATACATATCTAAAGCCAAATAATTATTATGTAGATAAATAACTACGTATGATTGAGGGGTTTTTTGCAAATGGTAATCTCCATCAAGAAATCAACAGAGTTTGAAGGTTTTCAAACGAGAAAATCCCCGCTGATGAAATAATTAGGCACTTATGAATATAATTCAGTGCTTATGTATGTAAATCATTCCAAGATTCAGATTTTGATAAAGCTTGGTAGGTACAGACCTACCCTACCTAAACTTCTAGTCTATTTTGTTAGCGTGTGTGTTATAGATTACATGCCCATCCCACATCTCTCTATTTTTTTTAGGTAAAAGCTGTGTTTCGCATTTCTATACGTATAAAAGTCGCATGATTGAGAGCTAGTGGACACGTGCGTGATATCTATTTAAAAGGCAGACGTGGAAAATTTGGACAATTGACCTAAACTACTAGCCGTCATTTTAAGGGGACACGAACGAAATTAATGACCATTGAAACGAGTTCGTCATAGTATTCATAGTTGGCAGCACATCAGACAATACATTTTTATTGCAAAATGGCACCTATGACAAACCACATAAGATGCTACAGTATTAAGCTGTATATGCCATCGTCTGTGCCTCAGCGATTCAATTCAATGTTAAATTATTCAAGTGATATTGATTTGACCGATGTCCTTGATAAAGTTTATATTATCTGCTTTGTTTATAAAATATGAAAAACAAATAAACATCGGACTTTAATAAAATTTGAATTACGAGGTTAATGTCTTATGAAGGAAAACATTGCAAGATCATTGACCCATTTCCTGTGTTTTAACGTATTTTCTTTAAAATTCGTTCGTATGTTAACATTGAGGCGATAGCTAATTATAATTTTGGAGAGCTATTTATACTGAAATATTGTCTATTTATTTCATTTGTTTGATGTAGAGTGACTCATTAATTAAATAAGTGGGTTGTACGTTATATCATATTCATAATAATTTATGTAATTGCAATGATAAAGAGGCTTGCCAACATATGCATCGCTCTGTGTAGTCATGAGCAGTTATATGTGTGAATCTAGTCATCGAGGCAACACTTGTTGGGTTTCTTCGGTTAGGGTTTTAAACTTTATAGAAGGAAAATATTCATAGAATCACAAACACAGTTTAAATACTTATTTATTCATTGAGAAACAATTAATATCACTATTTAATTTCGCATGCATAGCACAATTGACATAAAAAGTATAGAATACCATTCCTATACAATATTAATTCTTATCAATCTAGAACAAATACCTTGAGCATACACTATAATTATTATCATTCGATACGTATTTGAGAGATAACACCACAACTTGAACGTGCTCATGGGAACACTTAAGCGCATTAAACATAATACCCGCGTACTTAGATCTACCCTTAACACAATAAATAGTGGCCTGGTTTACACTTATTCTGCACTTGGAGAGCGGCACATTGTTCAAACATGCCTACAGTCAACTAGCTTCAGACTTGTCCGCTTCACCGATAAAACAAAAGGTGAGCAAATAACAGGCAAATCCACAAAAATCTGCTGACGCATGTAGTAATTTGGCCAGACTTCCCCCGGCTCCGACATTTGCGTAGATCCAGAGGCATATTTTTATATTGAAGCCCGTGTATCAACAAAATGGCAATCTGCCATTTGAGCGCTATTTCGATGATTGTTTGGGTCGAAGCTACCCTATTCTTTGCGGGAAAAATTCGAGGGGCTGGGGGTTGGTCTGCGGGGGCGGGGTTGGCGGGATTTCGTGCTGCGGCTTCAGTAGGCAGGGGTTGTCAGTTCCGGGCTTCGGACTGCCATCCGACTTCTTCTGAGCGTTGCCTGATGGTGTCAGGTGCAGAAGGGGTAGCTGACCCTTCGGGCACACTGGCGGTCTTTCCGATTTAGGCTGCATGTTTCCTAGAAAGATACAAATTATGTTATTAACTACCACATGTTAATTCAATACTAATAGATAAGTATTTGGACAGAAATGATTAGTTTTGAACGGTAACGTCAATCTAAAAGTAAATAAATATTAGATAATTCTTATTTCCGCTTAGAAAATCTATGATTCACTTGGAAGTAATAAAATTTATAATAGCGGTTAAACTAAACACTTGCACAACACTCACTTTGTATTAAACTTATATTTTCCAAACGGGAACTGATAACTTCGACTCCGTTTATAAACATTGACGATTGATTTATATATAATGTGCTTGCACGGCGGACTGGTGCGGAATGTGTACTGCGTGGCTCGCTCTGCGGTTTTATATCGAGGGTGAGTCACATTTGGCAAAAGAACTCTCTATCACGCCCCGCGTCATAGCGGACCACTGACGCGAGATCGAGTGACGCCAGTCGGCGACTTGCGAGACTGTAACGTGTTCAAGACATCAGAAAACCGAACACGTAGACGGTGAATGTGATTCGGAAAATCAGGTTAGGTTTCAGTGAGTTTTCTTCCCAAATGAGACTGGAACTTTTCATTGTCATGAAACAGGGCAATGTCTGGTAGAAAGTTTTTCGTGCCTTCAGAAAATATCTTTTCTAACTGAATTCATTTAAATAATCTAATCACTGCTTAATAATCTAGTCACATTGGTATTCCTGGTTTCACAGAAATCCAAAATTACCGTAGGGATTTCAATATGGGTTTCACTAAAAGACTGATTCACGAGGAAAGTTTGTGTACGAATTCATATTATGCATATAAAGCCAGGGCGAGCCGCCAGTTAATAAAACAACTCCCCTAGGTCTTTGGTCAACTTTTTCGACTACTTTCAGTGAAATGTAAAAAAGCCATGCATACTAATGTGGAAAATGTTCAAGAGCCGTGAATTTGCGTTTGCGCAGATGATTGTTGCATTATCAATAGTTACTTATGTATAAGAATCAATCATACAGTTAGGTACATAATATTATGTGCATGAATCAATCATATGATCAGATAAACGGTAGAACATTACGTCAAACAGGACATCGGACAGACGACCGTTTCAACCTTTTCAATTTACCCAATACCAATCAAGTAATTACAGTACTATTTATTGACAATGGAACAAATTACCCGTTATTACACTAAATCTATTCTACGTAAGAGAATTGCTACCAATCACGTAATACCATTTTTTATTAGGAATAGGTATCAAACTTGGCCGGGAGAATGATCAAGTGAATCTACGTCATCTCATTCAGTTGTCAAGCAATTATCTTTTCCTCCTTTAACGGAGTGTTAAAAGAGGAAAACCGTTTTTAATAGTTTAAGCTGCGATCAGGCGATTAGGATCGTAAGACAGTCATGTGTTAACAGATAAGCATTTACAATTTGCATTTACTTACAACACTTACTCACTTTCTAAGTACATGCGGGTTTTTTTGGATGAATAATTACATTTTAGTGTCTTTTGGTAAACGTTTTTGTACCTTCCTATCATGTAGTAAAATTGATGTCAATAAACCCATTGGGGACAAATCAAGGTATTTTTCGATAACCTCATGATAGTCACGCAATGCAAAATCCTTTTTTTTCTATGATCTACGCGTTCATTGACTTCAGAAGTCAGTTAACTTTGCTGTCAATCATATTTTAACACACACTTAACAGAATATTTTCGCAACTTTTTTCTGAAGAGAAAAGCATTAATTAGTAAAATAGGACTAGACCTAGAAGCCCAGATAGACAAACTACTTACTTGGATTCTTACTTATGTACTTAGTAAAATGTCTCCCTAATTAATTAATTAATTAAGGCCTGTTTGTGAATTAAGATTTTTGGTTTGAGCAAGCTCATCTTCTAATCAAGTATGAACTTTGCATAATTTATTAAGCCTTGAGTAAAAATTAAGATTCAAGCATACTCAAGAGCTGGAAATCTCAATTCACTAACCGGGCCTAAGAAAATAATTCATTTATACATACAAATCATTAATGTTTGTACGACATAAAATTTAATCATGACCTGATAATTCTTGGCATAGAATATCATCAATCATTTCAATAAAATAAATAGATATACTTACCTAGGCTTGCAATTAATGTGTCATTATTAGTCGATTTTCGGAACAAGAACTTAGTTCAAATGTTCTTGGACTGTTGTTAACGTATAATTTTCTTATCATAACATAAAGATCTGACGTTAATTTAGTTTCGTTTGCGTCCGTAATGCATTTCGTACGCACTACTAGTTATGTAATCAATCTTGTAAGTTATACCACGTTATACGAAATGTATTAAAGGTATTTAATGAAAAATCAATAGTCAATTTTAGATTGCACATTGTGACACAGAAAAGAAAATCATAGTTCATAACAGAAATCATAATATCAAGTTTTGATGCTTCTTTATAATATTGAAATGGCTGAATTATATCTAGCAAGCAACACAACAGTAAACAAAAAAAAAACTCAAGGTCTGTTATTCGAGTAATTTTAATTGTGAAATATCTATTTCTATTGGTCCTTGCTATACGACAAAAACTAAAATAGAACTGAATTATTTGTGCTTATAAATAAATGCTGAAAGTAGAACACTTTCTGAACAATCATAATTTTTCAATGGCAATTTTCTTGCTAACATGCTCTTAATTTGAGTTAAATAATACCCAAGAGTTTATGGTCGAAGATCGTAAAGCTAACATTAGCACATAATCACATCGAATGTTTTCATGTTATCCCTTCAGCAGGTCAAATCATAAAGGTAGATTAGGCATGAAAGCATAATCGCGACCGCGAAGGTCAGGCCCTCCCAAGGGGCTCTAGGTGTGGTTAGGGTTGCCAGATGATAAGCAAAAGGAGGACAGTCATGTATTAATTTTCTATATTTTTCCGCCCTCTATTAAGTTATTAATGTAGGTAAGTTATGTTTTCTTATTCGTTATTACGTTTTAAGATGTGTACTGTGTGTCACTTTAGCACAGGATAGCAAAGGAGGTATCAAAAAGTGGAGGCATACTTTTATGTCCTAACACAGATTCTTCGTTATACATATTAATGATCAGGCAACCCTAGAGTGTCTGGATGTCTAACTAACAATCCTCTCACAATTTCCCAACACGTGGTAAAAACGTGCGTTCATTGTAGTTGGCAGCTATCCGAATCTTTCAAAGATTTTCGCCTCGAACACTTTATTTTGCGACTATAAAACAGAGAAATATTTGGTATCGATAACAACGTATTACATTTGTATGACGTAAAGTACGAGTACGTAGAGTGAATGCACGTTATATTACTTTTCTATTAATGTTTTTGCTGCTTAACTTTTAATTTAACCAATTACCGAGTCCTAGTTGGTAAATGACGGTGTTCATTTATGCCTGAAGAATTTTTTCACACATTTTCCTCTGCTAAATTTGAAATGGGACTAAATAGTCAAAGGTCGAATTCATCAAAATGAATTCATAATAAGTATGTCACCTGGCTCAGTTAATTTGTAGCATTAACATACTAATGAATAGTTACTTTAGTAGGTATAAATACAATAGAATAGGGCTTTGTTTAAAAATATTGCAAGCTTTTAGTTTGCGATTGATTGAATTCTTAATAGCGCACGCAATCGCAAAACCATTCTTTCATGACGACTTATTAATAATATGACGGGATTAAAATACTCAAAAGTGTGTCAAAAACAGATACAATTTGGAATGTTCAAATTAGTAATTGTTATTTTTATTTGAAAACAAGAAGAAATCATCTTATGACGCAGGAAGTTTCAGTTTTCAGCGCGAGCTGTTTTGAAGAATTCGGTAAAGTCTGACCAGGTTCCACAAGTAGGTTTATTATGAGTTTCATTTTCAAAAAACATTTTTAGTAAGTAGTGTTTTGGCAGTATGTCTTTACACTACTAAGGCTGAGTTGCACCACGTAACTTTAAGAGCCATTTTACATTTTCCTGCGAATTTCTAAGATTTTGGAAGCATGAATTACTATCTTAAGCAACACCCAGAGATTATTTAATAACTGCGAAAGATAGGTCAATCCTTGTTGTTGACCATTAATGAAACGGATTTACTAAAACTCTTTTGCTTAATTCACAGTGCCCCATCTCCCACAACCATTTTACGAAAAAATGGCCGCAGACTCATTTTCAAAGTCCTGTATCTATTATTTATGCTCATATAATAAGCTTAAAAATATATAGTAATCATCGGACATATATTCTTGTAGTCCATTAATGAAATAGATTCTTGAATTTCATTACCATTATTGAGTAAAATCTAAAAATAATTTGGCAAATTTGAAGATTAACGTCACATTTTGATCGTGGTTTTTTGTTTAAAAACACAGCATAAACTGCAATAAAAGTATCCCAAAATAAAGAATATTCATTGTAAAATTAATTTCTACAGTTATTGTTTAAATATTAGTAACCACTTTGTCAAAATATTGATGTGAATATCAGTATAAATTACAATGCGCAAGCCGACATCGATTAGTATGGCGCGAGCGCCCGTCGAGGCAAGACCTGTGTCATTTTTCCCGCCGTGACGTTTACGTGCGTTCGTGTCGTAAAGCGGTGATTTGTACGGCGACCAAATACATTTGATACTATGCCGAGAGGCTGTTTCGAGTCGGCCGGCCGAGCAGAAATTGAAATGATGAATTTTAATTTCTTTGACGGATCTGGGTGTAACTATGTATAATATGTAGGTACCATGTATTTAATTTAATAAATAAATTATAAAAAAGTATATCCATTATGCTAGCACCCTTAACACAAGCATATTGGTTGCCTACTTTTGGACTAGATGGCGCTGTGAAATTGTCCAAAGATTTGTTTATTTATTTATCCGCTTTGAGTTTTGTTTCGTGAAGAAGAAAAAGAAGCGTTTTGTTTTGTTGTTAAATCTATACTAATAAAAGAGGAAAGATTTAATTGTTTGTTTGTTTGTTTGGAGGCAATAGGCTCCGAAAAAAATTTCTTTCACGATTTAGAATCCTAATTTTTTTCTATGTAGGCTATAAAATATTTTCAAAAACTTTAGTCCAAAATCTTTGATAAAATTCGACGTTTAATAAATAAATTAGATAACATATTAATACTTTTTTTTTCAGTACGATTTTAGTACTTGTTTTTCAGAAATTCTACGATTTAACTAAACTTCTAAAGTGTTTATATTTTATGCATAATTTATTAACTTCTAAAATATACATATATCCTATTGATAGATGACGTGCTTCGTATTTTATTAAAATTATTACCTGACTAGGTTAAAAAGGTGTGGAATGTTATTTTGGAGATAACTTGGTTCCATAGAAATATAGAGAGATGCTAAGTAATGCGCTGAGTTCGAAACTCAGTGTCGTATTAGAAATTCACACACACAAAGAAATCAAATTATGTGCTCATTATCCATTGCGGTATCAGTATTCAACGTTCGAATAATCTTTAGTACTATGCAAGCAATATAAACTGTTTACATAATGACGTCGCTACTGTCATCATTGCTTTCACAAGCAATATGTTCCAATTTGTCCCTTGTCACATTTCCCTTTAGTTTCTGTGATCTGTGCTTGTTTCTAAGTTGATATCAATGAAATATTCCTTAGTACTTTTGATTTAAATTATTTTTTTTATTTTGACACGTGTTTGAAAAATCAAGGTCAGATTACAATAAAATAACAAGTGAAAACGTAACATTGCATTGCAACTCGCAATTTCGCAATATTGATGAGGAGATTCCATTGGAAAGTCTGTATTCATTCCTAGGATTCCCCTAACACCATCAAATTCAAGAGAATTCAAGAGAGTGCAGTTTCCCATCTCATGCTTAGGGACCACGGTTTAAAATAGTGTGGTTGCATAGAGCCTGCAACGGGCAACCGCGTGCGCAGCTGCTCATACTAATTTTCGATACAAAAGCAAGTGTTGGCGCCCTCACGAGTTTTAGCGGAGTTCCATATGGTAGCGGGAGTAGACTTAATGGAAATCTATGCTTCTCCGACGACCAGTTGTATGTGGAATACTCCAGAGTATGCGCACACAATAGCCTGGTGATTTTAGCACCTGAAGGAAAAACAAAAAAACATTGTTTACAAAGAAATCTGCGGCAGGTGTAGTGTTTTAATTTTGTTTTAGAAAGATCTCATAATTTTGTAAGTATTCAAATATTTAAACATAATGATGTGTAGATTTTATATCAAAAAATATAATCATTTAACAAAATTAATTTTCTTAGAATATTTTAATTCTATTAGAACCATTTTCCACTTCATCGCAGAAGAAGTCGCGGGCAAAAAGCTAGTATGAAATATGTAGTATTGCCCGCGGCTTCACCCGCTTGAAATTTAGTTTGTCACAGATCGTCATAAATTATAGCCTATACATTGTTATTCTGGTCGACGCCAGGGATGGATGAGCGTCGCTGTCGCTGGCGACAGGGTCTTCTGGTTCAGGGTTCATGGCGTAGGTCTCAGGCAAAATGAAATCCACTCGTAGAAATTAATAAACTCAGTGTATTCACGAAAATAATTACACACAGCACTAGAGTCGTATCGGAACTGAGTGAACCAAAGGTCTTGCGATAGGAACGTCCGACACGAGTGATAGTTGAACACAGACTGCCTAGTACTGCTGTACTGTACTGTAAAGTTTCATCAAAATCTGTTCAGTAGTTTTTGCGTGAAAGTGTAACAAACATCCAGACATCCACACAAACTTTCGTATTTGTCGGCGCCGGACACAGATGCTGCAAATTATTATTGACGATTAATAGTACCAATCTTAATATTATGTTATCTGTAAATCTGTAGAGCGGAAGGTTTGTGATTCCTAAACGTAACACCCGACTGATGCGCAGAAAAAGATAACTGTCAATCAGTTGTTGTGTCATGTCAAGTGAGAGCAGGCGGCTGCGAGGTTATCTTTGATAGCGTATTGAGTTTGGTGGAACGTTAAATTGTAGGAAAAGTGACTGCCCGTTAACCCACGCCTATGGAGATTCCACCCCTAGAGTAGAGTTCCTTCTGATAGAGACCCAGTGCCTTTATATTTATAATATTAGTAACACTAGTAAAAAGTAAGATAGTAAGATGAATTATTTTAGTTATTTGTTTACTTATAATAATATTTATTTATTTATTTCTTAGCTCTGTCTGATAATGGATCTGGAGAAGATGCAATGGCCACCTCCGTAACAAAACAATAGAACCCTATGGAGTTTGGGCTTGTGTGATTCGCCTTGACGAATATTTCGTATCCAGGGTCCGATGATGGAGCTGTAAGGGGGCAGATTTTTTTTTCACTATGTGACTGTCTTTATTTTGTACTTAATATATTTTACATTATACCTATTCGTGTTTCATTATTCGTATCCAGGGTCCGATGATGGAGCTGTAAGGGGGCAGTACTTAATATATATTTTACATATTATACCTATTCGTGTTTCATTATGAATCGAAATATAAAAGACTTAATAAACTCTATTAAAAATTTAAATTAATTAATCAAGTTTGAATACCTCATTCTACCTTAAAATTAATAACTTAAATCAAGTCTTAATACGGTCACGGCTCAAGATTTTTTTGTCCATTTCAGCGTTCTTTTTACTCTTTTGACGTTGCGTTGACAGCTTTTACCTAAATTCGCGCGGAATATTTTTGTGAAATGGCTCTTAACAGTAACTATGACGAAAACCGGTGTGTTTTGTATGGAGTTTGACAGATTTTTGACGTTTGTCAAAGTTAAAGTAAGATGGTGCAACCGAGCCTTAGGCTGAGTTGCACCACCTAACTTTACCGGTAACTACGACGATAACCGGTGCTTTTTGTATGAAGTTTGACAGATTTTTGACGTTTGTCAAAGTTAAAGTAAGATGGTGCAACCCAGCCTTATTGTGTAAAAAATGAATGAACGTGAGTGTTCTTACAACTGTGTGTGTAAGTATCTGATGATGATTATAATGATACGAAACAGCGTAAAGTGAATAATAAATTTTGTGTAGGTAAAACTTCTGATACATAGTGCACATGACACATAACCCCCCAATGACTATTTTTGCAAAAAATGACGGAACACGGTTTGAGTTTACGTCTTGAGCTTGTAGAGATGCTGATGCTTTGTTTATAGGTAAAAGGGTTGTTAATTTAATTTCATGATAAAAGGTTTTTTTTTTCAATTATGATAATATCACATGAATTATCACAAAAATAATAAAAATAAACAATATTTACTTAATAACACGATAATGATCCCGGGTATAACTGCTCGTGCTCAACGCTTATACCATACCTATCTTTGGAAAGGAAGTGAGCATTATTTATCATTAGCACCAATGAAAAATTACTATTGAATAATTGTAGTTTCGTCATTTACTTACGTCGACTGATTTCAATTAGTCCAGAAATGATGTGTCATTTCTACACTTCGGGCATACGTGGTTAAACTTACGCACTTTAATAGTACTTACACATTCACGTCATCTTAAGACGTGAGTCATGTACACATTTACAGAAAAACTAATTTTGGTTACTTGCAACGACAGTAAATTGACTCATGTACTTTAAAATTCTCGTTGGAAAATGTAAATAATGCCTTCAGATGACTCAGCTTTGTTTGTGATGCACTTTTAGAGATTAGAGCTTAACGTATTTTGAATCATCATCGTAAATCCAAATTGGTGAAATAAAGAAGACTATTTAAAATTTTGAAATGTAAAGTGCGTGTGATCTTACGTTTCTTACATAATTATCCATTACATATGTTTTTTATTTCATGGTCATCTTTTCATGTGTGTTAGTTTGATGTAGATGTACGCTTTACAGCTTCCTACAGAAAATGTACTTAGTTTTCTCCAACTTAAAGTACAATCAATAAAACCAATGTAATCGTATGCGCGTGCTTTAGTTCAACTGTCGTTAGGCGGATCAATTGAACTAGTTGTAAATAGCACCTATTGTATAAATCTTAGATTTATTGTATTAGACCCGTAACCACATAATGGCCACTAAGTGTGAAAAAGTTCGCATTACAGCCGCCGAAGCGTCAGCAAGACACCACACGAAAGCGAGTAGTTTTACGATAAAATGTCGTGGCTAATAAAAAATTTACTGTCTTTTATAGTTTCAAGGAGACATCGCAAATAAGCGATCGCCTCGTCGAGCGAAGAATTATGACATACAATCCTCTGTTTACTGTTTGAAGATATACAGGTTTTATAGCTAGAAGTATGGAAGCTAACAGCGCGAACCGGGTAAGACTCGTGATTGCGAGAACACCGAGCCAAAATGCACCTTGCACCTCAATCTGTGTACTTACAACGAATTTTAGGACATACAAATATAACACATTGTGTTTGCAATAGATGTGCGAGTCTGTCTACAACACAAGTTAATAAACGCAGCGCAAAAACTTAGTTGATGTTTGTTTAGACCTCATTGTCGCAGTAATAGCCTCCTTGCGGTAAATTCAGCTTTTACTCAGCGTTTTGATTGAAAGAACGCAATTTCGCTCACTCATTGTTGGTTCGCGGCTTAGAAAAGGTGCGAAAGAATAGTTAACGATACAGTACGCCGAAAAATACGTTTACTATAAACGAAAACCGCCTTCCAGACGCTTTGGGCTATTAATTAAGTAATCAATTGGCACACTTGCTCATCGCGATAAGTTTAATGTTCCAGCCATTAGGAGCAGCTAAAAATTACAAGCTGAAGTTGGGGAATTAGGAGTTACGTCAGGCTGTTGGCTGCTACGACCAATAAATAAAGCCAAATTAGTTCGGCGCAACTTCACCAAATTGCTTAAGGGGCACAAACATCAGCAGTTATTTGCTTTATTCCCAACGAATTATAAAACTTTTTGTGATTTGATTTCAGCAATTTTTTCTAGATTTTCCTAGATGTTATTGTCCGTTACTATTTTATTTTGTGTGTGCTTTATTAAACATTTTTGCACGCAAGTGACGTGAATACGGCGTAACGCAAGGGTGACATTATTTTTTCCATAAAAATAACAGCTCTAAGCGTGAGTGCTTAATTTAATGAACGTAACATGTTTTCGATGAGAGACGACGCCTGTCAATTTACTTAAATGGAAACAATATAAAACGCCGCAAACGCATCGCCTTGCCACGTGGAATGTGTGCTAGACGCTTATGTTACGCAAAGTTGTGTGCGTACTATTTCTAGATATCAATATCTATAGACGCTAAATAACGATAAGTATCAAATTGATACAGACTAGACGAGTGTATTATCATAAACAAATATGCAGCCATGCAATATCGCGCCAGTGTTAAACGTAGGTTTCGCGGATTTTACAGTACTCCGATGTAAAGTCAGTTTGGTTTGACGAGCGCAGTAAGTTGTATGGCGGCGCACGCGAGGGCTGTCTACCGCGTGTTGTGTCTAGGCATTTATGACTAGATTTATTAGGTATTTCATAGGTTTGATTTGCGTGGTTGACATAGTAGAGCTAGATAAAATATTCTAGGTGGCTAGACTAGGTACGTCATGGGGAAAAACATGCTGACTTAGCTCATACAAAAACAAGATTCGTTAAATCATACTTACGTTATTATTGTGAAACTGAAAAATTACGTAGGATACAGCTATAAAGCGTATGCTTTATAACAATTCAGTGGAAATACTAACTTCATACCTATTAGTTTTACAGCCACAATGAAGGTCAATATGATTTTAAATGAAATCTATTATCTAATCATAGTATACTTACGTAGAAGTGGTATATTTTATTGAAATGTAAGTAAATCTAAATCCAATGATAAAGCTAAAGATTCGCAACCAAATTATGAGTCTTCACCCATTACAGCTGCAGCATACCATAATATGCTGTTTGTTTCCTTAATAAAGAAAAAATAAAAATATATTGTTATTAAAAAATGGGGTACTTCCTATCAAAGATGCACATAATGTTGCTTTGAAACTTTTCATGTTCACTTTAGTAGGGATTATTAAGTAGGTACCTATTATGAAAGTAACTGTTCCTAAATGGTTTTGAATAATAATAAATTGTTAAATCTTTACAATGACGCGTATTAGGGTATTATTAAATATCTTGGAGACGTAAAAATGTGTCACTCATGTCCCCAGTCTCTAGCTGTAGCTATTTACCAATTGTAAGTTCATAGCACAGTATTGGAGGGCCCATATTTTTTATCCGGCAATAGCTTGTTGACCCAGTGGCCGAGTTCGTGACAGGCAGTATCTGCGATGCACACACAGGCGAACACGGAAGCACTGTGCACCAATTACCAGTTTTTGGGGACAAAACCCAAAGATTTGAACAAAGATATTGAATTGACCAAATCTTGAAATTCATATCAGAAATGTAGTTTTCAAATCCAATATATTATGCACGTTGCTGATGTGTCTTATTGGATCAATAAATAAATCTAGATTGGTCTGAGAAAGCTAAATGTACTAATATCACTTTGCCTAGATGTTATTTTATTAAACTGTAAATTTTGAAGTAAGCAACATAGCAAAGAGTATATGTACCGATTCAGTGAATAGCCGAACTTGAGTTAGAGCTAAATTAAATGCAATATGGAATACAATACAGCTGAAAAATAACAACAATGATCAGTAATTCAGTACTTAGAAAAAAGTACGGATTAAGTGGGTTATAAAAATAATGTCTGCTGATGCGTAAGTAAGCTCTTTTAAAACAGGCGTGGGCTGAGTTGCCCACGCGGCTTTTTAAAAGCTCGTCTTACCTATAGACTAGGCGTTTTACAAAGCTTATGTTACACCTACCCACATGATTTCTCTTATAATTTTCTAATTTGGTTTCATTGAAATATTTCAAGACCGAGGTCCTACTACGAAAAAATTGTTTTGATCTAGGGTCAGGGAGGCAACAGTGACTCACTTTTTTTTCGAAGCTTAATAAAAATAGATATCGCTTTAATATTGGCCTAAAATTTGCTCACATTTTAGATACACTATTGAACTGTAACTGAGCACTCATGATTCTACATTATTTACTACTTATGTCAAAGTAGGAACCTAAAACAAAAAAATGATAATTGAGCCACTGTGGACTACTAGGTGTACACACTGACTCACTACCGTGGTACACAGTATTAACGTGGTACGGCAGTATTTATATGAAAAGAAAATGCCCATTCCGCGTAGTTTTTTATTAGAAATAATAACAAAACTGCACAAGCTATTCTTATTATAATCAACAATTCAACACGACTCTTAGTACTTTTATTGCTACCTATAAGATCTTAAGTCATCTCAATCTCTTCGTTATTTATTTCTTCCCTATTTTTCTGTCGGTTTTTTTCCGTAGCATTCTGTAAATAAAAAAACAAAATTCGATTTAAAGTTAGAAAAATATTGAATTCCTATAAACTACAAAAGTATTAAAATTGAGTCACTGTGTACTTCTACGCCATTTTGTAAATATTTGATCAAAAAAACCAAGATGTAAAACAAATTAGTCAAAATTCGGATTAAAGACAATTGATACAAGACCTACTATCCGATAAATATAACGGCTATTACCTATAGCAACAAACAAAGATATGAAAACAATCGAAACTCACCTTAGAATGTAATTTAGTGGGCGCGAAAACAAAAAACATTCCCTCACCCTTCCGCACGGCACTTGACCGGCGAGCAAACTGGTTTAAACGTGTTCGGGTACCAAGACCTTTGAATCGGTAAAAGAGACAAATATATATTCCTATGCCTTCAGGTCGAAAAATGACTGAGCCACTGTAGCCGACCGAGTCACTGTTGCCTCCATGACCCTACTCGACTCTAGATTCTAGACAATAACTCACTTAACATCAGGTGCGATTGCGGTAAAATACCTACCTTGTTCTGCATAAAAAAATATATCTATCTTCAAGACTTGGGAAAGTCGTAAATGGTGAATAGAGATCAATGTGCTTCTTAGTAGAACCCGGATTGTTTTGGTCCGGGTCGAGTGCGGGTCGTGACAGCACGCTTGTCGCCGCCCACCGGTTTATCGTGTTCAATCACTCCTATTTTGTGGATTTGCTAATATTGAAAATATTTGCGGAGTTCGGTTTGCAATATGATTTGAGTATTGATATCTTTGGAATTCCCACCACTGAATCTAAATTGAAAATCGTGTATTTTGACATGTTTAACAAAAACAAAACTTTGTACCAAGCTATTCGTTTACTAATGCTGCATAATGGGTCAAACTTTTATAACGGAGCGCTGTTACTGTTTATCTAAATTAAAATCTTGGCTTTATACTTAGAACAGGAAATAAAGATGTTTTCGGCGTTTTAATATTTTATTTCCTTGTTAGGCTCCAGTGGAAGCTCGACCTCCGAGTGCAACTCCACTTGGCTCAGAGTTGCCCGCTCCGACACAACCTGCTCCTCGACCGCCTCTTGCTAGAGCCGATTCAAGATCATCATTCCAATTGCCACCACGACCGGGAGGTCCTCAGGCACCGGCTAGACCCCAGTTTCAACCAGGAGGACCCGTGACTGCCCCGCCGCAGTTCGGTATACGGCCTGGTACTCCGACGCCGCGAGGTCAATCTCCTCCAGGGCCAACAGGCTCTCCCCAAGCACGACCGCCACCCTTACGTCCATTTGGACCCCAGTCTATCGCACCTCAGGGTCCAAGACCCTTACAATCACCGACCTCAGGACAACCACCTCAAAGGGTTCCACCACCCAATAACTTGCAATTTGGTCCAAGACAACCTCCTCAGTTTGGAGCTACTACTCCGGACGCTGTTCGTCTACCAGCGCAACCTAATAACGGATCTGTTAAAAACGGAGTGACAGGGCCTGTACCTGCCCAACTACCGAGACAACCATCACAAGGTTCTCTACGTGGTATTGATCCCATAAACGGAAACCAAAACAAGTTAACCAATCTGGAGAACCAAAACCTCACAAACAATGACAACCAAAATGCAAAGCACTCAGAAAATGGCGTTGAGATGGCTGGCATCCCTAAAGGCCGGAGCTATAGCATTGCAGCGGCTCCTGGTGCACCCAATCCTCTTAAAGCATACGATGATCGGCGAAAGTCGGTCTCCGCGCTCGGAGGCCGAAACGAAGAATTCGGAAGCAAGAGCCCGGCACTAGGTTTCATTCAAGAGGGAAAGATAGAAAGTAAGGAACATGTCCCCGGTTCTCAAGAAAGCCTCCGATCAGAAACATCTCATGAAGTCGGTAAAGATATTTCTGACCGACCAGAATCTCGTCTATCAGATTCGAAAATGACTGAATCCTTTATTGGTTCTCTCCCTACAATAAAGAAAAAATTGGACGACGACGACGATGTTATTCTGCAAAACACCTCAACTCCCGTTAAAAATGGTACCATCAATAACCAAAATCAAAACAAAGTTGACATGTCTGACCGTTCTCCTTCCTTGACCAGAAGCGAAGAATCACCAGAACCTAAACAGGTATCACAAAGTCCGTTGTCAAACAAATCTCAAAGCGTAACGCCGGAACCTCAACGTCCTAAAACACCAAAAACTGAAATGAAACCATTGGGTGATTCTGGAAAAGATATAAAACCTGCTGTTACTCCAAGCAAAACTGCTCCGAAATCCCCAAATTTGGAGGCAAAGCCCCCCATGCCAGTGCAAAAGAAGCCCAATGAGCTAAATACTTCGATCACTCCTGCAGATTCCAAGAAATCTACTCCACGTAAAGTGGCTTCGGCTCCTAAAGCTCGCCCGAAAGGTAACAATTTAGATTATGGAATTACTTAATGAGCCGATCCCTATTCGTATCAATTTATGTAATTTATCTTTTAAAATATTAACTTATTTTGTATATTTTATAACGATTTGTTTACTTTTTCAGACGGAGACAATGACAGTGGTGTGGATGAATCGACACAAGGAAATGTGAGTACATTTATTTTATTAAAATAAATTTCTTTTCTTTCTTCATTTTCTATAATTTGGTTTAAGTAAAGAGTTTTGAATTATTCAAAACTCATTTTCTTTCGAGTATTTTTCCAAATGAAAATAATTGTTTTAGGATGTCAATGGTTCTCCGGGTTCGCCTAACAAGAAAATCCCAAGCAAGTTGCCCATGAAAGAGAAGTCCAGTAACAGCCTGAAACAGAGTCTCTCTCGGTCTTCGAGCAAGAGTGCGACTGCCAAGACACCAGAAAATCCATTGCCCACAGAGAAGAAAAGTACTCTCATCATTCATATATGTTTTTATTTTTATGTAGAAATCACAGAAATCTTAGTATTAGATAACTCTGTAATATTTTGACGATACTTCACTATTGAATCAATATTAAACCAATGAACAATTTTACAGAGGTACCTATGAATAAGGTACAAGTTGGCAGTGCTCCATCTCCTAACATCAAAGCTGTGAAGTCAAAGATCGGTTCTCTGGAGAACGCCACATACAAACCTGGCGGTGGAAAAGTCAAGATTGAGAATAGGAAAATTGACTTCAACAATGTTACACCGAAGATTGCAGCTAAAAACGAAGCTTATGCTCCAAGTGGTGGGGCTAAGAAGGTAATACCTATGTATGAGAAACATTAGATGTAGGTATAAATTAAATAAATTAATTATGTTCTCTGAACTTTGAGCTTCAACACTTTGATTTTCATAACGGACTACACACATACCTATCTCTACTCCTACACAATTTCAATTATAAAATCAAAGTTTGAGCTTCACCTATCTATTTAAGTACGCTAAACCTACTTAGGTGCTCGTATGTAACAAAATTAATTCCAGTGAAAAAACTTTCAGTATCGACGCATACTTTCCGAGAATGCATTAAAGATACAGCGCGTGTCAATTTCATTTCATTCTGAAAATAATATTCGAACGTTTCCAGATCACAACCACCAAGCTGGAATGGAATGCGAAGTCGAAAATAGGTTCCCTGCAGAACGCTGCATACAAACCCGGGGGCGGTGATAAGAAGATCGAAACTGTGAAATTGGATTTCAAGGATAAAGCTAAACCGAAAGTAGCATCTACGGTCAACATCACCCACAAGCCAGGCGGCGGCGCTATTAAGGTAACTTAAAATCTAAATCTATAATATCAGAATTGAATTTTACTAATCAAGGTACTAGCCTAGGATATTTTCTATAACTTTACTCAATATCTGTGAGTATTCAACCAGAATCGTATTTAGAACAATAAGCTTCAGCATAGAAAAAAATACACAGTTGTGAGCCGTTTGCATAGGGTATTTCGATAGTGTTAAATAAAATCACATACGCACTCAATGCAAAGTAAAAAGTTTAGATCTCGTAAAGATGATTTAAGTAAAATGTAGAGAATCCTATTTAGTAAGATAGTAGTGCAGGTTCTATTACTTCATGATTACTGTATAATTGCTATTATTCCTTAGTCAACAGTGGCAAAGAACGGAACCAGAGCAGTGAGTAAAAAACTAGATTTTTAAATGTCCACTTTTTGTTGTGTCCAATATAATATCACAAATGCACTATGGTTAAAATATATAAAACTGTTGTAGAGTTAAGCGATTGTGATTATGTACGACTTCTCAGGTTTGCGTAACGGTCTGTCGCTAATGAGGAGTCATAAAACGTCCATGTTGTTTTTAGTTGGTAAAATGGGCGTTGCCAAGGTGGAGGGCATCACATAAACACTTTGCTTTCCATGCCTTATGGAATAAGGTCAGTTTGGTACATTTTCCCAAGGAAAATGATGCCGTGTCAAACAAATTAGAGTGTCAATGATTATAAGATTTCGAATGTTACGTGTTGCGGCTGTACTGGCACGCTGAACGGCTTGATGACAATGTTTACATTTCCACGAAAACTACATTGGAACACAAACGTCCGGAATGAATTAGACCACACATGAAACAATGTATCATGAATTAGTACATTCAATCACATTATTGTTTATAATCAAATACCAATTCGACACAAAGGAATGCCACAAAGATATCAGCATTGAAATACAAAGGGCTTACATAAGTAGCTGGTTACAAACGTTATGATATTCTTACATACACGATTCACACGAATATGGTCGACATGCACGCTATGAAAATCAATATTGATTAACTATGTATGCATAACCTTTTGATGGAGCAAGCTCACCAGATAGGTACTTACCATGGAGCATTTTACCTGCGACGCACTACACATTTTACATAATATTTTATACATACATTATAGTAATATGAAATTGAATATAATATTTACTTTTATTATATTTATTTATACCATTAGGATTATATGCCTCAGTGTATGCTAATGACGTAGATAATTTGGTTCTGATGATATGTAAAATTACATATTTTATTTCATTCCATATCTAAATGAAATCAAGTTTTTCTCTTGATTTGTTAAAATCACACATCAATAGAGCCAAATTACTATAGATATTTTTATTGCCAGCAGTACGTATATTATATGCACATTGACTCTCCCGGACAGATTGAAAACCAAAAATTGGAATTCAAAGCTCAAAGTAAAGTGGGCTCCTTGGACAATGTAAAGCACAAACCAGGCGGCGGAGACATCAAAATATTTGACGACAAAGAGTACATCAAGCAGATCGGCCAGTCGCCCGTGCCCGATGCGCGAGCGCACTCCCGGCAGGAGGTGAGGCCCCTTCCTCCACTCTTGTGTGTTGGGCCTTTTTTCGTTGTGGTTCTTTTCCGTTTTCGCATTCTTTTGTTTTGGTGAAGGTCTTCATCACTTACGCGCCGCTCTTATCACATTCCTAATCACCATTTTTTTTTGTTTCAGCCACAATATTTGTACACTTTTTATTGAGTAGGTAAATTAGAGCAGGTGGAAGTTTTTGGTCATTTGATTTTGTGTTGACTTCACTAACAATTTCATTTTGGTTTTGTTTTTCGGTTTTGATTGCTAATTTACTTGACTTTGTTGTTCAGGAATTTATACATTTTGATGTGTTATTACAGTATGTTTTTGTTTTACCGTAGAGTCCACTACCACCACCGCAGCCACCGAAGTCCGATGAGAATCTGAACCAGCAGCCGTGTTAAGAAGATGCGCTCGAAGATTTTTGGATTTTATTCCAGGGTTACTACTCGTACTAACTTTTATAATCAAGAGTCCAACTTTTGTATTTTATTTTTTATATCTCGGTTATCGATACATTTGATGTATGTACCCAGTTTGAGTGATCTATAGGAAGCTTGTTTAGGAATGAATGTCCATGTCGTTTTTATCAATGTCAATGATTTAGCATATCCTTGTAGACAATATTTTGTGAAATGTTTGTTTGTAATTTAAAAATGATTTTGATCGAATCAATTGTTAATTCAATGTGTTAGGACCTAGAATAAAATTAGTTTACGTACATTGAAACCATGATTTGTGACACGTTACTTGGTTTCGGTTATTAGGAGCTAAAGCTATCATGAGTGCCAATACATTGTATCTAACAGAAGTTATATCATTCATACATAACCTACCATAATAAGGAAGTTTTCGTACCTTCTGATTTACCTAATGATATTAATAGTTCACATGTAGCATCAGTGTTCTCACGTTTGCAATAGCCATTCATCAATTCTTTGGAAACTTTTTATTGTAGAAGCACTATAGCACTTGCGTGTTTTGTTATAATATTTATTGGTATTTATAGAGGTAATAGTTACGTCTTATTATATTGTATGTCTATTATTGTTACATTATTAAAAAGCTTCTTTGTTCTTTTTTCTTCTTTTCAGTTAGTTTATCAGTTTAATTAATTTGGAATGTTTGAAGGTATTGGACAGAGTTCTTGACACAGCAAAGTAGATAGTCAACCAGTCGATTGCTTGAAGTAACTAGGTAATAGCTATTTCATTTGAAGCAGGAGATTCCTTGAAGTTTAGCTTTTTTACGCAAATAGATTGGAAATTACTTTGTATCGTAAGCTTTTGTAATGTTGCTGTGGAGAGAACGGTGCGGGCTCGTGATTGACTGACCAGTTTTAAAATAAGTTATACTTAGTGATAAATGTTTTATATGTAACTACGATTATTATATCTAAGAATGTTAGGTTTAGATAGCGCGTTCGTTGTTAATGCTTTTAAGTCACTAAACTTACTTGCAATGGCTACGTTGAAATTTTCATATGTTTTGCTGCATTTGATATGTATTTTTGGAATAAAATTATTGTGTAAGTTCGCATATTAATGTCCGTTAATCGATTCTAGAACGAGAATATTGGATTTAGAAGTGTATTTTAATCTAAATACGTACTAGGTGTGATTAAAATAATATGAATGTCCTATAATATGTAATTGTGACCTGTATAATTATTTTCTCTTATTATGTTTCTTCATTCCACGAAATATTCAACTAATATTACCTGCTGGTTAAAGTAGGACGTTATTCGAAAATCTTTGAATTCGTTTACTTTGTAGACTTTTGTGAACGCAAATTGTCGTATATGTAATTGAGTAATCATTTAATATAACTTAACACCGGTATTTTGTTTTATTTCGATACTGTTTTTGTATGTACATTAATTATACACAGCAGAGTAAAAAAAAACCTTGTAGCAAGATGCAACAGACCAACTTGGCTTTTAAAGTACTTATTTAGGACAAAGAGACTATGGTGGCAATCTTTTTCACAGCTTTTGTCACTCATAAAAATGTAGGCCTGAAACTGCACTGAAAACTTAATTCAAACTTAAAATTATATTATTATAAGTTTAAGTTGGAATCGTGTTCTTAGTGTAATACACCAGCCTAAGTATTGTAAAACATAGGTTACTGACACTCTGCACTTACACGCCTTTACCTAGTCTACAAGCGAAATTGGATTTGAGGTAAGTTACATTTTATTTTTATTAAAGAGTTCGCACATATTAAAATAATCTTATCGATGGTAGGTACTCGTACTCATTGGTCGAGCTCTAAGTTACAGTCAATCATTATTTTGTGTAGTAGATTTGAATATGTACGAACTTTGAGAACATTATTCTTAGATAATAGGAATCATAGTTCTGTTATAACTATTTATTTAATTAATTGACTGTTTATGAATTAATTATTTTTAACTACTGCACTTTACCTACTAATGACAACCGAGATAGAAGGCGTTACGATTAGCAGCGATTAGCTGAACTTTTATTTCAGTCTTCGTTCCACAAGAAAGTTACAAAACTTTTATCCAAAATCTTGATAAAGTTGTAAAGAAAAATTCTAAAAATCACATGTTAATATCAAAACTGCGACTTAACCTAAAATCTACTAATTAAAAATCATTTTAAACAAATTCTATAACTTTACAACTTCCACACAGGAGCACTACTACGTGACAGAAGAATGGAACGACGATCGTCCTTTGTCGCGCTGCCGTTCTGCGCGGGCACCTAGGACACCGCGCACCCCTCGAGCCCTGTCTCCTCGTCGCAAGCCCCAGGTCTTGCTGGACGAGGAAGACAACATAGTGCGAAGGAACAACGAGAGAAACCGCCGTTCATCTATGGCACGACCAGCGAGCGCCCGGGACCCACCACGCTCCGCTTGCTCAAGACGCACTTCGCTCACGCAGCGCCCGGCGTTTTCTATTTATTGATGTAATTGATAAGTCTATATTTAATGCTAATGTCGGTGTTAGTGGTAGAAAAGCATTTAATCTCTTCATTGGAGCAACAAAAAGAGCTCGTGTTGTTGAAACCAGCGCGTTCCGCCTTCAATGACACTTTCTATTTATTGATGAATGAAGGTGTACTTTATTGTTCAGAGCTAATGTAAAATTGGCAATGATAATATTTGGAACCTTTTTAATGGAACATCGGGCATCGCGAGAGCTATCGCACATTGATGGTGCCAGCGAATCGACGTCACTGCGTTTCAACTTCAAGTTTTTGATGTAACTGTCTACCTAGTTCAACTTTATAACTTTTAATGCTAAAGTCAATGTGAGTGATAGTAATTTAGTAATATAGATGCTTTTTCATGATCTAAAATTTACAAGGGGAAATATGGGGAAAATTCGCGTTCCACCTGCTTTGCTGTGAATTTTACGCAGTTGTTATGTTTACAGTTGAATGGTGTTATTAATTATTGTAAGTGCTTTCTTCTCTATCTCAATTATTGTCAATGTTAGTAGCAGAGATAGGTATACCTACTTAATTATAAAATTATGTAACGATATGGGTCCACATCACTCAGTTACCTAGTAGCACTTGGATTTGCAGCTGGTTCACTTAGATTTTGATGTATATTTATCAATTTATGTGGCTAAACAAGTCTTACATGAAATGAAACTTACTTAATGTGCTGCAATGTTTGCTTGAACCGCTGGCCCACGTCACTAAATCACGGACGTTTTTTACACATTGATGTTTCACAGTCACATACACTACTGCTAATACAATCATAGAGATTTGAAATGTGACACCTACCCAGAAAATTAATTGATATAATTTTTTTTCACTTATTGTATTTTTAGAAAACCCTCAGTCTACATTCTGGTTACCTAGGTGAGACCTAGTTTGTCTACGATTGACAATTTTTATCAATATTAATTTGCAGTATTAATAATATGTACCTTACGTTGTTTTTATTAGAAGCGCTGTCTGTAGATTGACATGATTTTAATAAATGTTAAATATTAAAAAAAAGATAAAATGTATTTAAAAAAAATAGATTTTATTAAGTATAAGTAGTAAAAAAGAGTGTCTATGCAAGTCAATGTGGCTTATAGTTATTAGTGTAGAATTCATGTAGAAATTAAATACGTTTGATTAATAAATAAAGTGTCAGTAAAATTAGTGTTTGTTATTTATTAATATCCTCTTTAACCTATAGGTTTGTTTTATTTAATTTAAAGGAAAAAAAAACTAAACATAAAAATTGGTGGAAAGGAAACAACAATTTGTTTTACATATTTTTAATTGGTGTACATGGTTATGCATTACAATAATATTTTATCAATTGTTAATTCATTAAATTATGGCACTTAACATAAATAAAATATCTTTAAACAAATACATACACTGAATGACAAAATGTCGAAATATAATAATCATGGTATTTTTATTTTCGAGGTAAACTTAATTAGTACAGTATTCGGAATTAATTTCTCAGTCGTTCGTTGGCGTTTCGCAGTTAACGAAAAGCCTCTTTTTTGTTTTTATTTTTTTTTTCTTAAGAAAATAAAGATTTTAACTCAAAGTTCAACTTATATTGATCCCGATCGAAATTATAAATAAAGCCTTACACACAATAATCGTAAAATAACTTAACACTTGTACCGATGAGGACATTACTCACCACATCCTACCCAACAATGTAATGAAACGAACGCGCAGGAGTTAATGTCATTTTATAAAAAACCTGTTCAACATTCGATAATACAAACTGTTGATAAAAACTTACGTCTACAAACGCCTAACGCGCACGCGAACTGCAAGCGGTACGTGGAAGCGAAGCACGCATTCTCCGTTCTTGCTTGTTCATTCAACTAATACTTTAACGGCCATTAGGGTTTCGATTACTATAAATTACATAAATTTATCCGTGGAAGCATACGCAGATGCTACTTTACTTAAGTAGACGATACAATGATTACTCCGACTGATGCAACAAGCGCACACGCACAACACAGTAACACTAATATAACTTTAATACATACAAAAGGCCACATCACATCATTCAGTCACGAAGCGCTAATATACTAAGATGGGTAATGAGACGCCTAGGTAAGTATATTACAAACGAAAATTGCATTAATAATACGCAGGTAATGACAGCTAGTAACATTTTCGCTATGTTTTCGAATAACATCCTAATTATTGTATGATGAATTATGTATCTATTGTACAGTCCTAAATTTGTGTCAACTTACGTTCATCTTATTAAGAATGAGATTATCATGACGAGCCTCTTGTTTCTTTGATTGCTGAACGCAGTCGGCAAGAGCATCGATATTTAAATAATCGATATTATCACACGCATCGAGAAAGGCACCGCATTACGCGATTAATAATTTTGATCACTAGAAGTACGAGTATACGTTTATACCGACTACTTCACCAAAGTGACTCGTTAGCACGACTGACTACGAGAGGAACTGTATCGTGCATTTCAAAGTTTTGTTACAAATTTTGATCTCTAATTTCACTACTAACCATAATAACATATTATATACAAATACTTTACATCGATAAATACTGACATAAGTCCACGATTACAATATTATGAAGATTACATGAGTATTAAGTCGCGAATATCAATTGATCATATCATGATGTCTTCCCATATTGAGCAATACAAATTCGTACCAAAAATATCATTTTTCTTTGCGACCCGCTTTCAAGCAGTGATATGATTATTGTATCACAATATTCGTGAGTCCAGTTAATTCAGCAATGGGTGGGTATTTGTTAACGATAATGCGGTAAGGCGTACCAATATTACTGCTTCCAACCACTCGGCTGTAGTTACTGTAATTAGCGTTGAAGTTGTAGGTTAAGGGAGTACAGAGGAGAGGCAGATGCGATTAGTGGTGACCAATGTTAAGCTCCAACACCAATTTTAATCTGCAATATTGTGACAACTGGAGGCCAGCTGTGAGGAAAGGATTCATGGTAAAGGCCGTGCAGTTAGTAAAGTACACCTGTTAAAAGCTACACCAGTTATGGCAGTTATGGAACCAAAGAGAACCACAGACCACGAAAGGAAGGTGATGAGGAGAGGCTGCATGCTGTTACTAACTAAACATATTAGTAAAGTGCAATCCGTGGATTCCTGATTAAACGTAGGTATGTTCATAAATCTGGCTGGTAGATACCCTTACTACATTAAAGTATGATATTTAACCATTTCTATTCAACGAAGCAAAGTTAATTTTGCAATATACTATAATACACATGCATTTCTCACTTTTATGCATATTTAATTATTTTTACATTACAAGGGTAACATTAGACATCAATTTCACATTGAAGTTACGAAATTTACCTAAACACCGAATTACCTGGTGCCTTTCTCTCAGCAACAATGATATTTTGATTATGAATTTAGATACCATACAAAAGAGTTTGACCTTAAAAGTATGAGATTTGTCCTTAAAGTAAAACGTAAATAATTTACCTATATCACATCCCACAGAGAAAACATTTACTGTTGATAAAACGTTGGTTCCCTCACAGTAAATATTCCATGATTAATGTTCTTACAATAATATTTTATTTACAGTCCAAGACCTTGTCGTGCCTTAAAACATAAGACTAGATTTTACTACTACTGAATCAGAAACGTGAGAGTTCGATATTAAGTGATTAAGATATAATGATGAAGTAGAGATAATGAATAATGATTTCAAGGTAACAACAAAAACAAACGATTTAAATAATAAGACAGAATAAATCTTAAAGACGAAAGGACTCGATAATAAAATAGTAACTGTATTTACATAGTTCTTGAACGGCAGAGTTCCGATCACATTTCACTTGTATACCTTCCAAATCAGCCAATTCACAGTCACAAATCAAACACAAACCAAATGTTCCAGGTAACATCGCACTATTCTCGAACGTATAGCCCTCCCAGTTTACTTTTTATCTAGAAGTAAGTAATAACTGTAATATCACTCAGCTTCTCATATTATGAAAGGATTCAACACTGCGGATATTATTTTGATGATCAAAAAGTAAACGAGGAGGTTCTTTTATGATTTCATTTACTTCTTCCCAAAGTAGCCGTTCAAACGCAACGGGCGCCAGCAAGGCTGCCATTGCCAATCATGCTATGGCTGCCAATATCAGAAGTCCTCTAACAATACGGCATCGCGAGGAACTAGACCCTTCTGGTCTCCTCTGCAGCACAATAGATACTGATCATCTACCTCGAGTATCAGGCGAAGACGCTCTCCTTCATTAAATGCAAGGTGTCCCGAATCAGACGGCAACCGATGCCATAGTGTTCTAACATACCTGAAAATTAAAAGAAAGTCAGTCGTAAAAGCACCAAAAATGTATTATCTTTTCTTATTTCAAAATAACTAGGTTCAATTACTATTGTGGACATTTTTTCAAAAACAGAGGATATGCTTTCAGCAGTTTTTGGTGTAGTACTACACACTCTTGAAAAATACCCTGCATATTTTGGGGCACATTACGTTCCAAAAGGCATCATAGCTTACACCTGGAATAACGTAATTCTTACTTCTAGAGGAAAAATTGTATACACCTTTAAAAATTAGAACAATCCAAAAACCATTGGACGACTTTATAGGTACTTTTTTTTAAATATTTTCAATAAAGTGGCTTACTTATGCTTCTGCTGATTGGTGGTGTGATGAGGTCGTGATGCTGAGGAAGAGGCGGCGCGGCGCGGGGCCGCTGGGGGCGGCGCCCTGCCGTAGGGGAGAGAAGATGGCCGCGGCGCCGCGCCCGCCTGCCACGTCTGGTCTACTCTAGACGTCCTACCATTATATTATACGTTAGAAACAACAAAACTAAAAGAATAGGCTAGTTTCCTAAAATATTTTTTTTAGTCCGTCATGTTTAATATCAAAAAATATTGGACACTTATATTTTTATTTGTCAATCTAACAAATAATTACATAGTTATGGTGCGTTGAAGTTCCGCACGACGTCACCACGTGCGGCACTTTTATGCAAGCATTGACGTCACGGGCCTCTTCTTATGAACTTTGGCGCGCTTTATCTCTTTAAATTTTCATTAGTTTGAAAAAGTGAAAAATACGTGTAGACTATTTTTTGATAAGTTAACTGACGGACTAATTAAAACTCTTGCTTTTTGACCCAGGAAACATCCCTATTCAGAAGTCAATGCACTCAAACATCCCAGGATGCGATCATTAGTTCCATTCATTGTTCATTCATGCGGAAAGATTGATTAGTAAAACATACAATTAAAGATTGTTAACCAATTAAAAGGTTGAGCTTGTTTTGATGGTAATAAACAGTTTCTATGTCGATAGTAACAAAACGCCTCATGCGATTTTGTGAGACATGCTGTTAAGGTTTTTTTAATTTTCGACAGCATAACCACAATTAGTGTGTTAGATTTCCATTAATTTTACATACGACGATTTCTTAGCATATGTTGTGGGTTTAGCGACAGCGTCATTGGACAGTCGCGGTTGGTTTACTTTGGCTTTCTTCACGGGCATTTCGGGTGTTCTGAAGATATCACACATAGTTTTAACAAATTAATGTAGCCCTACTAAATTAATTTTTATATGATTTTATACAATAAAATTGTAAATGAAACCTATAAATCAAAAGAAAAAGAACTATATTTAAAAACATTATAACTGCATTAATAAGTTTTACTAAATTGTTAAATAATACATAATAAGGAAAAATAAGCTGATAAAATATGAAGTAGGTACCTACATAATAATCTAACACCAATAAGAAAGTGTCTACTGCTTATTAGAAACAGAAGAACCATCACCAAAATATGATAGCAGTGCGTGACATTAGGACTAATGTAAACAAGTGAAAATTGATTTACTTTCTTAAGTTCAAGAATTTTCTCCTTTCCCATTTTATACTAGTATGACATAGATTCAAAATACCTGTTAGCAGGTTGCGGTGGTTTCTTGCCGGTGACGCCAGGTCTGGCCGAAGCAGACCGAGGCGTCGTCGTGGTAGGCGACGTGCCTTTCCGAACCGGCACTGGTATACCGCTGTAATTATTATAGTTGGATCGTTTGATGAGGTTTTATCAAGTAACCTAATTACAACAATACAAATGCGTCATTTATTGCGGTTGACGCAATCATTTATATTTGGATGCCTGTATGAAATAGGATCGTATGACTGAGTTTAATTGCACACAAATTGAATTGAAACAACAATATTGGTAAAAATGGACCAATTTGTTTAAAATTTACAAAAAAAAAAATAGGATTCTGTTCTTCAGTCAGTCTTCAATTGTTTAAACCAAACAGTATAAAGTTAAGGAAAATATAACAATTTAGAAATGACGTCGCAATGAATTGCAAATTATAAAAGTCTATCAAAATTAGAGTATACTGACCGATGCTGGGCCTTTGCTGGTGACTGCAGAGTCGGTGCTTGAGGTCGCACGGGAGAGGACACGGGCCGAGGTATCTTGGAGCCTCGAGCCGCAGCTGGTGAAGTTTCACCTGGAAGCAATTGAATAAATTCCATATAATCACATATACAAGCTTATCAAGTTCATCTGGTGTGAATTCGCAAGTACGAGTACATAATTACAATTTTGGAGGTCATGAGCAAAAGAGCAATAAACAATATCTCAGAAAATACCACTCATCAGTTGCTTCCCTGACAAAAAATGTTTGCATAAAATCTGATGTTGCTTGTTTATGTTTATATCAGATGTTGTAAATGGCGATCTAAAAATATTTTGTCGATGAAAAACCCACTTTTAAGTAAACGGATATTCATAACCATATTTTTCGATGGAAATGCGTTGTGTTGATGTTAAAATGTTTTTTCGACAGCTTTGGAAAAAGAAAATTGAGTGACCTATTTCTGAGGGGATCTTTATAGAACATCGTTTATTTACCTGATGGTGTACTCGGGCTCTCCGCGTTACTCAGCAGCTCCCACTTGAGCTGCAGCCGACGGAACTTGCCGCCAGAGTTGTTGCTGCCGTTGCCAGTGTTGCCGCTGGCGCAGCTACCCGCCGAGCTTGGCCTGAACTGCTCCTCGCCACTCGTGTCCAACTATAATGCACAGTTTGTATTTATAGGGTGTGCAGGAAGAGATGAACTTGAAAAACAATTTTAACTACCGAATTTAGAAAATGTAAGTGGAGGAATAAATTCTAGTGATAATATTTTCAAAATAACAGATAGTAAAGTCACATGACAAGGGATCTTAAATACTGCTGACACAATGAGCAAACGAAACACGTGGAAAAAGCATAAACGTGACACTGCAAATAATTGTTATAAGCCGAAAGCAGGCGGTGCCAAATAAAAGTGGGCTGCAAATGACCAGGATGAACAGAATCACAACGGGCTACCAAATGAAGCACACCGAAAACAACACAAGGCTCCACCAAGTTACCTTCGTCTCGTTATTTGGTTTACTAGGCTTATTGTTCTCTAAGCTATCGGTGTAATCGTCACTGTCATCGAAAACGAGCCGATCGAACGCCTGCATCAGCTTCGAGCCTAACTGGACACCTGACCATCTGCGGTTTGTCTCCATTTCAATCCGGCTATTGTTCGGACACATGTCGTAGCCAATCGCAGAAGGGTTGACACATGACCGCGGTCTGGTTTTCTCTAGCGTCGTTTTAACATTCGCCGAATCATTAAGCAGATCAGGGGTTGATGGTTCTTTATTTTTCGGCTCTTTATGCCTCATAATGACACTAGTCTGACAATCATCGCTCGAGAGGCCGCTCGATTGCATAGACCGCACCAGTTTCAACAAATTCCGTTGGTTCAGTGTTAGTGGTGGAGTGTTAATCGAAGTGGGCTGTTAAATACATCAAAGTTGTTTTAGCATCATGCATCATGCCGTTTGTTATTAGTTAGGAAAGTTTTGACAAGGTCAGACCGATATCGATTGTGAGACCATGCCTTTATTTGCATTTTATGAAAGCTGTGCACGAAAGTAAATGCTAAAATAATCCGCGTAGACGAGCGCGCCGTGAGTCGTGATTCGTAAGCACATGCAGTAAACAATAAAATGCAAATAAAGCGATGTCTGCTCGAGTAGGCGGGAGTTCAGTATGTATAAGGTGGTCTTTATACCCTAACGACACGCTATTATTACTTACCCGATATAGAAAATATCGAGTCTGAATAATATTGGTTAAATGTTTAGGTTATTTTACAAGATACATTATGATAATGATAACTATTGAAACTTACCCGACTAGCAGCACGCATGTCACTTTCTATCCTCTTGAAGCTGCGGTGTAGTTCACGCATTTCAAACATAAGGTCCAGAGAGAAGGGTAGCAGTTTGAGGGGCTCCAAGCTAGTGAGGAGAGTGTCTAAGAGCGCCCGACATCTAGAGTCTCCGATGCAGCCGGCAAGAATCAAGGAATCGGAATCATAGTGCTTGGCAAGAATCGATTCTCTGGTCCGTACGTATGATACCCACGCGTCCACTGACTGTGCACTGCATCGAAAAAAGTAAGTATGATAAAATGATCAAAATAACAGTATTTAAGAACAATATTGTCAAATATTAAGTTTACTTACTTCAGGAGGCCCAAGATAAATGCGTTAAATTTAACGAGACCCTCATTTACGGCATCTTCACTGTTAATCCTTAGAACCAGCTCGTTCAAAGACTTCGTTATTGGACCTAAAATAAAGATGTATTGTTTGTACTAGGTTCTTAGTGAGATAAGTCTTAAAATGAGATAAGCGTATATTAAAAGTTTTACCTTGTCTCGCTGTAGCCTCCACCATTTGCCAAACCGAGTTGTTTACAGCTCCAAATGATGTTTCAATATTCTCTTTGAGTCCATCTCTAAATATTGCATACAGAGCTGGACATAATGCATTCAATGCTATTTTAGCGCACGCTGGAGACTGTTTTGAGTCGCCTAAGAACGCTAATTCCGCCTGGTCAGTTGCGGAAGAGAAATGTTGGATTAGCATCTCAACAGCATCTGTCACATTTGAGACCAAGGCTAAAACAAAAAAATACAATTATAATCAAATTTCATTAAATACATTCAATACTCAATAAGATTATTGCTCTAAATCATGTGGATTAAATTGTTTTTACCTCTTTTTTGTGACACGTCGATAGGGTCATATTTCCCCCTTCCATCATGATGGATAGGGCTCATAAATTCATCCGGGCTTACTTCAGCTTCCTCACATATTGGTATCTCAGCCAAGTTCTTACCCTATAATAATTTAAATAATATATGTAATAAAAACAAGTTTTATAACAGTAGCATTACAGGTTACAACAGGTAAACAGATAAATGAACCATGAGTAAATAATAATTGTGGTCAGCAAACGCGAAAGGCTTGCTAATTACAGGACTAAAAAAAATTAAAAGGCGTGCTTAAAACAAAAAAAAAACACAAATCAATGTAAAAATAAAATAAAAATAACTTAGGAAACTCAGAACCAAAGGTACTCACAGAAATCAATAGGCAATGAGGCGTGAGCAATGTAGACAAAACAGAACTAATTTTACCTGATAGTGTCTTTGCGCAATCACTGCTGAAATATTGGGTGAGTTAGGTGGAGTCGTAAGAGGGTCCACTTTCAACTCGTCCACAGCCTTCAGTTGCGTTTGTTGACTTTCAGGCTTGCCCTCAGATTTCTGCGCAAAGCTCACAGATTTCTTGCTATTACAACTACTAGCGTTTGATTCTGTGGACCTCTGATTCTCTTCCTGAGATCTTTTCATTTGAAGGAATTTTGATACCTGACTCCTTACCTTTTGCACTTGATTTTGATCCCATTCATCCATATTTTGGCAATTGACCCCGCTAAGTTTAAGAAATTCTTCCAATTGTTGCAAATCTGCACTACTTATGAGTGCACCTGGAGGTGGAAATTCGGTGTACTCCATTTTCTTAGTTCTTGGTTTTGGCAATGGTGGCGTATGTGGCCTGTGGAACTTAAGTTCATTTGATTTTCCTGATTCTAGACTACTTTCTGTACCAACACCCTCATCTTGATAATATTCATTGTAGTCAGCATCTTTATCAGCAGCGTCAAGGAATTGTTGTGATAGCCTTTTAGCTGCTAAATCATTATTTTTTCTGTAATCCATGCCTTGATTTTGTAAATAATATGGCTCTTGTAGTGATCTCCTCTTAGTTTTATGTTCGGTGGCAGCTGTCATGCACACTACAGGATCTTGCATATTATATTCGTCCATTTCAAACATACTATAACGTTTTGTGTGGGAGCTGGATTTTCGTGTTTTGTCCATAGACTTACGCAAAATACTCTTCGGCAATGGTGGTCTTGGTGGGGCTAGTTCACCTTGCTTAGCGATTCTATTTTGATCAGCTAAGGAAAGTGAGCGTTTGGGAATAGATGGATTACCTCTCTGGCCTTCATTGTTGACAGCGCTTGCCTCTGAGCTAGTAGCGCTGTCATAACGGTACACAAACAAAGGATTGAAAGTACCAGCTGGAGCGGGGCTGTTTTGAGCAGAAGAATCAGTAAGCATCGTCGATGATCCACGATAACCAGAAGACGGTTGGGTTGCGGTACTTGAGCTTGACGATACAGCATTAGTGTTGCCTGCTAAGTTGTTACAATCACAGCTCATAGGTCTGTTCTTTGACTTAGGTGTATTACAGTATTTTTCTGCACATTTCGTATTATGCATCAATTCTGGTAGTTCAGAAAGAAGTTGTTTGCATTCTACGGGCAGAAGGAAGTTAAGCGAATCCCAGTCTTTGATGTGACCTACTCCTTTCTTTTTCAGCATCTCTACGTCGTTGCATGAAAATGGCCGCTTCCCTTTGACTTGCATCCTGTTTCTTTTATTTTCACTTGACTTGGCTGATACATTGACTTTTATAGGGTTCAAATAAATATTTGGTCTGCCGTTCAAGAAACTAATGTCTGGCAAGGTGTAATTTGGGTATAAAACAAAAACTGGCTTTTCACAATCGCCTTCTTTCAATTTCTCCAAGAAAGATGGTTCAACAACTTTGATAAGTTCATGTTCACGAGACATGCTTGAGAGATGTAGGCTGGATGTTTGCATACTCTTATCTATTGTATCGACTTCGATGTGAGTGGAAGTTGATTTATGGTCACAAGGTTCACGTTGTAGTAATTTATTCATCCTTGTGATTTGTGTACCATCTGACTCAGAACAACTCGAAATGCTCACACTTGTTGCAGAGGATTGAGAAGAATAAGATTTTCTAGCGTTTCTCATTTTTGACGGGCTATTCATTATATTTAAGTTTGTTCTTTTGATGTGAGGTTTATTAACAGTAGCGTACAAGTTGGATTCGCTATCACTAAGTTTTGCGCCGTCATTAGTTTCTTCTTCTTCAATTAAAACTTCATCATACACCCTATTGTTGTAAGGTATATTTCCTGGCAAATCTTCGTAAATTGTTGAATTATCATCAATAGTAGCAGGTAATTCTACTTGGGGCCGCTCTACCGGTTTAGACTCACTCGACTTTTGCTCTCCAATAGAATCTCCACTCTCACCGCCCGAACTAGATGGCCAGCATTCCGACCGGTCTAATTGATCCATGCTAACGATCCCATCGTTGCTCATGCTTTTTTGTTTCATAAATAGCTTAACTAGACTAAATTGTTGTTTTGGATGACTTTTGTCTGATGAAGATTGATTTTCAGTTGACGAAGTACTCATTGGCTCCGAATGTTGGCTTCCATGAGATGAACGATTTTGTGATACATCATACACTTTCATGCAAGTTGGAGTGCCTGTTAGTCTTTGGTTGGCTAAGAATGAGTCGACCTATAAAAAAAAGTTTTTGTAATAATTATTGTTTAGACGTAAAATATTATTTAAAATCAAATAACTTATTTTGCTTACCGTAGAGGTACTGAGGACATTCGAGTTTATGGAGCTACTCATGAGTTTTCGTCTGTAGAGATTTGGCAAACTTTGGCTTTTTATTACTGAGTTGTTCATTTCATTCATTACATCAGTCGTTTCATTTGTATCGTCATCATTATTATTTCCAGATGGATGTCTAAAATGATCAATAATTAATAATGATGTCCTTATAATGTAAATACAATAAATTGCGAATAAATCAACAAAATAACATCGTAAAATTATTCTTACCTCCTTAAGGGTGACTGACTACTCTGTTTCTTAAGCTTACTCCAAGTAGTTAATCCTAAATCGCTTCTAGCCATAGAGGTTGTTAATTTATTTGTTAATTTTTTACATCTTTCTAATAACTCTAAGTTCCTGCGCGTTCTTTCATCATTATCTAATACTACGTTCACATTTTCTTTACCCAATTTGTCTGAAATAGATGATTAACAAGAATGTAGTGAGCTTATCATGAGTAATTGAAAAACTGAATCATCTTCGTAAGTTAAGTCAACATAGTCATAATCTTGGCGAAAACAAAGATGTTTACTTTACGCTTTTGCGATAAAATTCTTAACAGTTAGATCCTTAGAAGTTGCAACTTTTAAATAGATTTTCGTTCAAAAGGAAGCAATGTCACGATTATGAGTAACACCTTTAATTATGCGGTGTAGCATGATAATAATCTGTTTATTGAAGCCGGTGACTTACCATGTTTGTGATTGACGGCTAGTTCAACGCACTCACTATCCTCGGAGTATGTGGTGAGGCTGCCCTCGAAGGCGATGGTGTAGTTATCTTTGTTGGCCTGGCAGGTGAGGATGAGGTCCTGCTCCGTGGGCAGCTCGCAGTCTAGACTGTCCACACTGAAGTGAACGCCGTGTGCCCCCTCCTTCACCGGAGAGAACAACAACTCCGACTTGCATATCGACATCGTGTTGATCGAACCGACAGATTCTTCACCCTACAGACACAAAACGGACGTTGAAGCTCGAACAATGCACCATTCTCTTAAACACATCCTAGGCGCAACTGGTTACGCTTTTGCTTATAACCATGACAAATTTGAACATAAAACGTTAACTCATTCAAATAGTGGCCCAAAAAGTAAGAAGCAGCACGTTTTCTATATCGTTCTTAGAACATTTCGAAACACATGCACTGGGTATAAACATTTACGTTTAGTTATAATTCTGGACGCGGATGTATGGCGCGTCTAATTTAAGGAACTGCACCGCTGCTTGCAACTAAGCATGAATAAACTAGGCGAGGTACACAACTAATCTAACTGGGCTATCCCAGTATCGATAAAAAAGTTCCCAATACTCTTATCGCTTGTGCTTATTGATTAGGGTTTTCGGCATTTTACTACAACATACAATAGACCAGTAGCACAAAAAATTGAATTGAAAGCAACAAAGAAGAGCCCATTCCCATTTTATAATTTACAATATGGCGGACGCGGAGCAGCTACGTTATCATTTAATGATAGATCGCCCGGAGTCCTGCCAGCAGGACTTAAAGTACTTCCGGTAGGACGCAAAATTAAAAGATCACAGTTTCGTAAGTATACATTGTACAAATTTCAAATTTACACGAAAAAATAGAGTGTTTCTCTCTCTTTCACCCAATAGTGCCCAAGATCGAAAAACGCGACTAACCGTTAGTCGGAGCCCGATGGCGCACGAGTATACACGGGGGCAGCGCGTTCGCGCTCGCGCGACACATTTTGACGCGCCGGGCGTGGAGTCGGCAACATTTTGGCGATAATATTATAATGAATGTGAAGTATTCCAGCCTAATCAAACATTTATAATTTATTTCTTGTTTTTGTTTTTAATTTGTAGTGTATTTGTAAGTGATAGGTGTAATTTCTAATACAAAGTGACGTACCAAAGTAATTAATTTAAAGTTCCTTATTATAGTTCCTATTAGTTAAGTTGAAAGAAGATAAACAAGTTTATAATATATTAAGAAAAGTAAAATACTGGTTAAACAAAATGATTCTACGACATGACTTTTTATTTAATAAACACTAACCAAGTGTTTACTACTTCTGGTGAGGATGAGTTCAAATTTGAAGGTCACCGTACTGCTGGAAGGACCAGCAAGCAAACACGTACAAATTGCGTACTGCGGGCAGGACTTGCGATAATCTTCTGGCAGGACGTTTAGAACAAAAGACCAGTCCTTCCAGAAGAGCCTTCCAGCAGGACAAAGCACCGGGCGATCTATCATTAAATTCCTTTTCCTGTTATGAATGAGGTCACAAATACTACTCATCAGAATGAACTTGCGTACTTATTGTTGTGTCATACTTTTATTGGTTTTAGTTAGAAGAATTTGGACAGATATTAGCCAAATAGCCAACTAGGTAATAATCAAATTGAGGGTAGATAAGCAAAACAATAATGAAAGTAAAACAAGTAATGATTTGATACATAAATAAACAGTATTAATCATAATGGTGTTAGTTCAAAGGAAATAATGTACCTAATTACAATGAGATAAGAAAATACGAAGAAACGAAATATTATGGTAGATAAATTATAAAATTGAGAATGTAAAGTGTAATTGCAGAGTTTTATTGAAACCCGTTGATAAAAATTTCAAACATGAGTGGCATGTGCGTGCTTAAGATGAATAAACGTTTCAAGCCGATGGTCATAATAATATTATTGATAACTTTATCAGACGTAGCACCCTGCAATAACAACGTCAACTCAAGGATTAATGGTATATGTACTCGCGTGACTCACTGAGTAATATCCATTATAAGAGTCCCAATCGTACTCGGTCACACCCATTTTTAATTCTTTCAGTTTATTTTCACTGTCTCCTAGAACCACTAAATCAATCACCAGCTCGTCCCGCACTGTGGCATCGCGCCATTTCACTGGTAGTGATTCAATATTGTAACCGTAGGGTCCACAATTGTTATCTAACGCACACACAACTATCGATTAGGTCCGTGGAATGGTCACTTTTACTGGAAAAGGAACACGTGATTGAACGCATCGCAAGAGTTTACACTGCACAGCACTCCCGCGAGCCCTGGACGCGACTGGGGCAGCGGGCGTATTAATTTTAATATTAGCCACTGCATGCTATCCTCAAACTATACAATAAATCGCAATTCTCACACTACGTCAACCTACCCGTAAGGAGTCTACACCACGACTGTTATCAAAGCGCAGTACGCCGGTACTACAGTTTAGTCATAAAGGTGCTTTGAATGTTTCGCCAATTAGCATTAAAACTGATGAGGGAATAATTAATGATGAGTGTACTAATACCGCCAAGGTTGGGCGAGGCGTTGTGCATTTATAAATTTATTTGCAGGCCCTTGTACATTGAGAAATTGACGCCCCAGAATTTTCGATTAGCGTGTTCGCAGTTTGAGAATTTATGACCGGCAGGATAGACTTCATTGGTAACTCTGTAACGCACACATGGTGGCAATATGTGCGCGGCCTCACATACGGTTAATTAAATATAGCGCACGCACACAAGGGCATGCTGAGAGGAGGGAATGACTGTATGGCCGGGGGAATAACGAGCATATTGAAACTGATTGACGCAATTCAGTGTGGACGAACGCACACATTGAAAATGGTCCTATTTTATCTTTACTATTGGTACATCCCGTGGGAGCAAAGTACTTGGTCTTTCGATGTAGGAAGCGTAGTTGTGAATGCGAGCCAGGCGCCCTGCTTTCTATGTGATGTGCATGTGTGGGGTTGGGTCCTCATGAGACTGAATAACAGTTAATTGAGGTAACGTGACGGCCATTGGCGTACAAATCAAAATCATTTAAGTACGAGAATATTCTTTGTTGAACACGTTATATAACTGCTCTTAGAGTTTCAAAATGCAACCTTTTTTACTTAGATACTTTAGTTATACTTATGTAGGCACATTTCATTTGAGTATATTTTCACCAATATCATTAAAGATGGCTTTCACCTCATTATCAAAGTACCTAATTAGGTACTAATTTTACAACTCGAGTAACTAATTAAGTTTTTTATTAAATGTTTATAAATATCAAGCATAAAAATAATAGTTTGTTTTTGTTTCAATTAAAATATCTCGTATTTTCAAATGTCTGTAAAACTCAAGAAAAGATTTTTGTTGGATAGCTAGGCGGGTTTGTAAGTAGCGACATCTGGCGTGATCTATCGTAAGCACTTTAGAAGTTATAACGGCTACAGACTAGATGGCGCTAATAGAGTATACCCATGCTATTACACCCGCAATAATCATAGCGAATTTCTATTTTATGTAATCCAATAAAGAAAATTGGGCCTTATTTATCAGCGTATTGTGTATCTATAGCGTTTGAACTGAACGTGCCGATAGCTGCAGCGGTGATCTAATGAGTGTTTTGTTTATGAAATGAAACATTTAACAGCTTCTGGCGAACCTGAAAGCTACTGTCGACACTGATACTGCTGTCGAACCGAAATCTTTCCATGAGCGAGCTTGAGATGCTGGCAAACATCTCGCCCCGGGGGTTACTCTGCAATACACCACACAAATGACCCTCATCCACCGACTCATTACTAAACAACTGAAAATAAACATACATACAATAAAAATAAAGAAACAAATACAAAAAATATAATGTTAGTTGCCAACACCATAATAAAATGGGATATTTTAATGAAACGATCTACAAAGGCAGCCAAGAATGTCAAACGCGTCGGGTGAAGGTTGGATTTCATTAGCGTGAAATTAAGCAAAATAAGATGACATCTCGCATTGAGTTTAATTTTTCTTACATTCCCTTGCTGATGATGGGAAGTTTTAAAATAGTAGGTAAATATACTCTTTAAATCTGTATACCTACTCAAAGAATAGCAAAGGCAAAATGTAATCAGTATTAAGACGAGTAACAACATCATAACAATAATTACATACATATTTATTCATTATTATTATTGAGATAAATTTTATGCTAATGCAACACTTCTCAATATGTACAAAACGTTTCATAGAAATGACATTTCATCAGATATTATCGATCATGGTGTTCTATGATTCGAAGAAATGGCTACTGCGGTGAAATTGACGACTTCACAGCACCATAACAGGAATGAAACTGATTACATTACAAAACGAAAGTTGATGCTCCGGTGGCTACCAGCCTCGCCGAATGAAATCCGACCCTTGGGACTTGATTGGAAATAAAGGTGTAAAACAGATAAATAAGTACAAGATAATCGATAAGAAAACATAACATTAATTAAGATCTTGTCCTTTTGTAACAAGGCTGATCCAATTTTGAACATACTACCTAATAAGACTGCATTTATTTTGTAAGTTGCATATTTATCAATCCTTGATCTGTGAGACCCAATTTTGCAAGATCCATATATTGCATGTAGTTAACTTATTTAATGACATAATTTGGTTTTGTATTAACATATTAATATTACTTCGGCTACCCTGAATAATTGATATCATCATCAAGCATTTCCGTATACTTTATATTTTATCTCGGTTCAGCTGAATTGGGATTGCATTTCGTTTTAGACTACATCCTAATCTTGAGTACCTACAGCATAGGCCTTTGACAATGCTGTTGCATCACAATATCATCATCCTAGAACTTGCCATACGTTTCTGTCGAAGCACTAGTAGGCCCCAAAAGATAAGGAGACTTGAAAAGAGCCCTTTTAGAGTAAGTATCAATATTGGTCAAAATTGAAAAAAAGACTTCATTTTCATATTTACGGGGTCTACGTGTAACGTGAGTACGTGACCAACTCACATCATGCGTTCTGTCGTCAATGATGGCGTCGTGAGGCAGGTTGGCGGTCATCAGCAGTGCGTGTATGTCTTCGGTCTTGAAGCTCTCCATGTCGGCCTCCGCAAGGTTCGCGTCTAGGTCCCGCGCGATGTCGTTGTACCGCGAGGTGAACTCGAAGCGCGAGGCCAGGTCGCTTATGCCCTTGTACGATGCTGACACGGAGGAAAGGACTGAGGTGTGGTGACACGAGCCGTCTCTGAAGATTGGGCTGAAAAAGAGAGAGAAAAAAATAAGTTAGATAACATAAAAATTCATATATTACTAGCGGCCGCCCGCGACTTCGTACGCGTGGATCCTGTTTTACCCCCTTTTCCCGAATTTTCTTTGCTATAAACCTCACGGAGCCCGAGACCTTTCCAACGAATGCAAAACCGTGGAAGCCGTTATAGCGTCAGGGAGGAAAACCCGACTTATTTTTATATAGTAGATTATATTTATTCAAAAGAAACCTTCCAGGGTTATTAAGGTTGAAGCAAATCTATCAAACATACTACAAAATTTGAAGTCGTTAGGAAGACCACATGTTTTAAATATCTGAGGTTTTCTGCTGAAAGGAGTCCTGCAGGGACCTTACACCTTGTAACATAAAAAAGGCTATTTTCACAGCTCTACAACAGCTTTCTGTATTACCAGCTCGGGATAAAATTATAATCGGCTAGTAATGAGAGTAAGTGGTGCAAGCAACTGTAGGCAGATGTCAGTGCAAGTTATTTAGGCTAAAATAGTTTTCGATGAAACGTTCTTCCTAGGAAAACCTCGGTATTACCTAAAACTAAATAGATGCGGAAAATCTGTTGAGGAAAGTCTGAACCATTGGTCAGCAGTTACTTCTATGACTAGACAGACTAACTTAACGAGTGGCTTAACTAACTGATGATGATGATGAACTTACTTATAGTCAAGGAACCAGAGATAGCCGGAGTTGTCGCAGTGCGCATCCAGGTCATCGTGCGCGGAGTGCTGACTGCCGGTGAGGCTGGTGTTGCTGTTGCAGTCCTCGTCCGCGGCAACCCCGGGGCTCGCCGCCTTCAGCCCCAGCCGTGGCGGTGGCCCTGGAAACGAAACACATGCACTGTTAAAATACAGTTAAGGAGGAACTGCAGCATTAGCAAAAGGTCTGCGACATGAGAGACATTGTTAAAATAGCCCTTATTTATACTGTATATACAGTTAAGAAGGACGAACTGCAGCATTAGGAAAAGTCTGTGACATGAGAGACAGACATTGTTCAAATAGACCATATTCGTATACAGGCTACAGCTAAAAAGGACGAACTGCAGCATTAGCAAAAGTCACATGATAGAGAGACACTATTCAAAATAGACTATATTCATATTATACAGAGAGACAGACACCGTTTAAAATGGATCAGCTACTTGGTACATCTTCAAATACAATGAAGGATGAAGAGACAAAAACCGTTCAATGAGCCCATTTTCAAATGCCGTTAAGGAGGACGACTTCAGCAAAACTTAATTCTTTGTAGCATCAATGCCTTAGGTACTATGGTACAAAATACTGTATCTACAGTTACCTACTTATTTTGATTATTGAAAATAAATCTGTCTGATGACTCACAAAAATCAAAGTCATCGGGACTAAAGTAAAGAGTACAAAGTTTGATTTGTATAGGTAGTCGTTACTTCGTGCATTGGCATTGTTCTTTACTCGTATAAAATTATACGACGTTAAAGCAACACAGGAAATTAGAATTTATAATAAACAAAAATGGCAGCGGGTTATTTTTGATGTCCAATGCAAATTTTTAATTAAATTCATAATCAGTTCTTTTATAAATTCAATAAGGAAATGTTTCAATACTCTATAAGTTGAGTTTGCGAGTTATCTTAAACGCATCGATGACGCGATAATCTTTGAAGGTATCGGTGAATCATGATTGTTGTAGCAAGTGGTACAAATCGCTGTTAAAAGTGGGTGGATAATTTTATGGTGGTTTATTGAGGATAAAAGTAGATAATAGAACACTCGAGTACCTACTATAAATAACCGTCTCCCGTTGGCGCCACATTACGGCGTCAAGACCGAGGTATTGAAGTAAGGCTTATACTACACTATTATGTGGCTGATTTAGATCTTAGTCATCTAGAATTCTAGATTCTAGATGCTTTTAACAGAACTTTAGAAACATGTACTGGGATTCTAACACAAGCGCAGGTCTATAATTACCCTTTCTAAAACCCATTAACATGGCTCCGGGCGAACATGACTGATTTGAGTTTTCGACACATCGTAACTAAAGCTAAAGGTCAAAGTGGCTTAAACAGGGCATACCTGACCTTCTACTAAACCATGTTTCAGGTAAAAATAGTTTTTGCATGCTTCGATCCCAAAAGGTTGATAGATAGGTAGGTAGTTCCCACGCTACGTACCTACATTCGTTCTACATTATCGTAACTGGTTATTTTTTGCCCTCAGTCAACGTACGATAGGTAACACCAATCGATGATAGATCGATAAAGTCCAGCAAAAACCAGATTGTTATTTGTGGTGTGCTTGAAACCTAAGACGTAGTGGTAGCTGTTTATTCTACTGAGCTCCCCGTGGGCGGGCCGGCTCAGACCGCTTGCCTTGTAGGGAATGTTGTGCGCATCCAGAAACAAACAAGGAAAACTGAACGATATTAGCTTTGTAGTTGAAAGCATTTTTATTGTAAAGTCACCTCTATTACAATCACATAAGATGCCAGTGTTTACGTTAATATGCCATCGTGTACCAGAGAAGGTCAGGATCAGGAATAATATTTTCTTAGAATAGTGGCTGTATATAGGTGGGACGGTTTTTGTTCTTTACTTTTATCTCTAACACAACAATTTAGTTACCTACAATTTCATTGTGCACTAAAATAAAGTGTTTAGAAATAATGGATTGAAGTATTAAACATTATGAAAAAAGAGGAGTAATAAACTGCTACATTAAGAAATTGCTTATGATCATACAATTCTAGTCTTTTTCAATAACTGAAAAATCTTTATTGCTTATTCTCTGATCAAGCATGCATATTTGAGGATAAAAACAGAAAATAATTATGCCTTGTGCTAAGGAAATTTAATGGGGTCAATCATCGTCACGGTTTGTGCTGATGGCTCTACATTTTTTGCAAAATTACTTCTAAAACAACTACATAATATAGAGCCCCAATTTATTATGTTGATGTGCGGTCGTCATACGTATGTAGCTTCTGGTACCTTTCCTAACAATTATACTCGTATATGACTTAATATAGACGCTTAGTTTAGGCTAACGCAAACGATCGACATTAGGTATTTTTATCACTTTGAAAAACTGTTAAAGTGAAAGGATAAAAAGACTGCCCTTCGCAAGTCTCATAAAGACATGGCGGACAAAACAAAAGAATCTCTACAATATTCTACATAAATTAAGAAATTGACTAATTTACTCTTCAGAGCTATTTATTTACAAAAAATTGCGGTTTTTTGCAATATTGTGGTCTGACGAAACGTCAATAGTCTGTGCATGACCATAATGTGACGCTGTTTAGATTGAATTGAACTCCTGCGCGGGGCCGGCAGACTAATCATGACGCAAGTACAGGCGGCTGCACGTCAAGGTAAACATTGTGGGGTCTTAATCAGTTGTAATACAGACGAGTTTGCAACAGAAATATTGTAGTCGGATGTGTCATCTGTACATCTGACTCATACGAGAAGCTTTGGACGGGGCGTTCGATTGTTTTTGTTACATGTTACATTAATTCATAACCCGTCCCCAGTGAATCACCTTAAGACCAGTGATTCTCCTAATATATATTGTTTTATTTAGATGGAACGGTTTGTATGAATCTTATATTAGTTTTAGAAGAGATCAATAAACATTAATCCAGAACATGAAAAGAACATTATCGCTGTCAGTTTGTTTTGACTCGTATTCGTAGTTAGAAGAAATATTGCAAGTCTTAAATTTTTACTGTACCTATCAATAGAAATCATGCTGAGTACAAATGCACAAATTCTTTTACTACAAAAAACACAGTTCTCTATATCTCTCAGATCCTTCAAACCATTTTGATCCTATGTTTTGATCCTATAATATTTAGATATTAAATCTCATTTGACGGGTGTTCGGTAATCTGCATCAACCATGATGCCATATTAAGAGTGTTCTGTTTTATTTATTTTAGATATTACAAATGACGATGCTCCGATTTCTCCATGAAACCATATAATAAACCATATACGAGGGGCGGCTGAAAAGTTTTGAGCCTAGGGTATTAAAAATGCCGATAGAAAGGTATAAAAAAAATATTTTTCTATTTAGTCTCCTTCTACTACAACGGACTTCTTACATTTGTGTAAAAGAGCTTTTAACCCACTGAAAAAAAATTCGCAATCTTTGCCTTCGAAATGAGCCTTTAACGCCGCCTTCATTTCTTTGCCACTCAAAAATCTTCGTTCCTGGAGGTCTTTTTTCCAATTTGAGAATTAGACAAAATAGCTAGGGATTCGGACTAAACTGTGTGGTGGGTGATTAATTTCTTGAAATCCAGTTTTACCCGGGGCAAGCCCTGCAACATGCGCGGTGTGCGCGGGCGAATTGTCTTGCAATAACAGATTTCCTTTCGCCAGTTTGCCTCTTAATATTTCAACAACCACTTGACGCACTCTTATCAGCAGTACAGCTTAATAATACCCGTTTATTGTTGTTTTTTTAAATAGGTAGTCAATGAATAAAATTCCTCCACAATCCCAAAAAAAGTGGCTATGAGCTTAGGTGTCGATCGCTCCACTTTGAATTTCCGCGGCGGCGTGTTCCCTTTTGAATCCATTGCATTGACTCTTATTTTGACTCTAAATCGTACTGCCGGATCTATTATTTATCAATAGTGACAATGTGAGAAAAAAATTTGTTAGGGTTATGCCCAAAGATGTCCTAAAACTCCTGTGAAGTTGTGACTCGACGCTGGTTGTCGAGCGGCGTGAGCATTTTTGGCACCCATCGCGTGCTCCCCTATTTCATGTACAAATGAGTATGAAAAATGTCGCTGATATGTTCCTTGCTAATGCCTATGGCTTCAGCTATCTGTCACAGCTTAATTCGCTGATCTCTAAAGCAAGATTCTTTAAATTTTCATTATTTTATTCGTTAATGGCGAAATCTGGCCGCCCTGACTTGCGGTCATCTTTTAGCGACTCTCTGCCATGCTTGAACTATCGGATCCAATCTTTCAAGGTGGCAAATGAAGGCCCAGACTCCCCATAAACTGTAGACATCTCTTCAAATGTTACCGTCAGCGTTTTGTTCCCCTTTTTGAGGAATTTTATGACAACTGTGTACTTCAATTTCATACATTGCGCGGATGACTGAGACATGATGATGTTTACGGATTAATTACTAAAAGCGTGATGACGCTAATGAAATGAAACTTGGTACATATACTAAGGAGGTTATTGGCAAATTAATGAAATTTAGTGCGAGTCAATAATAACACTTGAAGATACTTAGGCTCAAAACTTTTCAGCCGCCCCTCGTATCCCAACTAATATTATAAATGCGAAAGTAACTCTGTCTGTCTGTCTGTCTGTCTGTCTGTCTGTCTGTCTGTCTGTCTGTCTGTCTGTCTGTTACGCTTTCCCGCTTAAACCTCGCAACCGATTTTGATGAAATTTGGCATAGAGATAGTTTGAGTCCCGGGAAAGAACATAGGATAGTATTTATCCCGGTTTTTGAAACAGGGACGCGCGCGATAAAGTTTTTCTGTGACAGACAAAATTCCACGCGGGCGAAGCCGCGGGCGGAAAGCTAGTATATAATAAACCAACGCGTGGTTTTGCAAGGTGAACTCAAAGCGACGCATCTGCGGTCAAAACGTTATGTGGAAGAATGTGGACCGGTGGGTGTAGCATGGGCGGACTCGGCATGGTGTGGGTTATAAAAATTATGTATAGATGTCTCTTCCACTTGGTCTAACAGGTCCATGAAACTACGAGTATACTTAGGGCATCGGCAGAGTAATTCGAATGTATTAGTTTGCTGGGATTAGCCTCACAAGAATTACTGCTACTGCTATGTTTTGTTTCAGATAATAATCATTTTAGTCCTCAATGTGTGTCAATGTGCACTGTACCTCTTGATTAATTATTGATAAGATTGAGAGATTTCCAGTGATATTATTTACATAATAGTAGGCCAAGCAGGCACTTGTAGGCAAAGCTATGAAACATTATTAAACTCATTAAGACATTAAGGTGTTGCCGATGCAAAATAACACATTAACGTCGTTAATAAATTAATTTAATTCATTCTTACTTGGTTTAATTATAGCAATTATGATAACGATGGTAAAATATTAAGCTGTTTGTGGGTGGTGAGTCCACATATTTCTTCAATGAATGAACTCATATTGCAGGAATCTTAACTAGCTACCGCACTGCATTCGATGTTAAACAGGATTCATCTTGTTCGGGATTATGATAATATCTGCTGAGGTCCGATTCGTCCCGCGTCTCGGTTTTATTCATGAGAAATTATACCACATGACGACGTGGAGATTAGAGATAGAGTCATTTTATGCTTAATCAGATTTTAAACAGCCCTGAATTGAACCTCAATTTTAATTGATTTGATGTTTTGTCACAAAAGTAGAAGTTAGTACACAGTGGTCTAAGCACACCCAAGTAGACTCTAAATTACATTTCCAATTTAACGGTAAAACTCTTTCCAAATTTCGTGGAATGCATTCCGTTAGAAGGCGTTCCATTATGTGGTCGTTGTTTTGATAATACCCATCCAATCGCTGGCTTTGGGCCAACTTTCGGACATTTCGGATATTCATGTCGCTTTATTATCCGAATCTGTGCTCGTTTTATTTTGTAATGAGGCGCACCGCCGAGAAAAATGCGTTAATGTTCGTATTAACCGTGTTCATCATTTGTGGGTCTTTAACTGATGTCTGTTCAGGTTGATAGTCATTATTCTACATTTTAATAATCAGAACCGTAGCTATTCTCATGATAATCTACCATATTTTGAGATTGTATTCTAGTGTTTATTTTCAACATAGTGAAAAAGCAACAGAAGCTTAACCCTAAGCAGCAAGACTCAAAATAAAACAAAATGGAATCTACAATTAACAAACTGGATTTAGCAGTGTTTTTGCAACTCCCAAGGCACCGGAGAACTGCCCGTGAGATCGGCAAATTGGCAGTGAGCTGCAAATGGAGGTCGTTTAGACCTCTACCACGAGACTGCAGCCTGCTTGTTCATTCCTAAAGCGCCGAACAAAAACCCATCGTTGACGATAATATCCCATTCACTCAACTTTCGTGGTAGCGGTGTTAAAGTTGCGAACGCGGTATTGCATTTGTCTAATTAAAATATTGCATTATTCTACAATTGTTGAAGGTTCTGACTATTCCTTTGGTTAAAATGATGCAGTAATAAATAGTTAACTGATTGGATACCCAATTGAGTTGATGAAAGGTGAACTATAATCGTACTAGATTTTAACCTCGATATTTTGAGGCAACAATGACATATAGTGCGGTTCAAGTTCTTTCTGGTTGTCAAGAGCAGATAACGGAAATGACATTTCGGCCACTTGCCTGTTCTACTTACTTTAAGCGCCGTAAAAAATGAAGTGACCTAGATAACAACCTGTCCCGAAGCTACGACGCAATCCATCCTCGTGGTGAATTCGATCAATTGACTTTACAAAATTATTCAATTATTTGTTGACCTTCGTGCACCTTCGACCTTTGTTGATGTTGTTTACGGAAATTCAGAGCAATCCATTGTTCAATTTTTAAATCACCAAAATCAGTTGCGGTTTCTTTGCGATCAAGCTTTTATTATCTTAGTTACATTTCTGAGTTTTATGATTTGTTTGAAGAAATAATCAAAAGATGTTTGTCCATGCTTATTTGACAAGACCCCAACTACTGTTGACAATTCCCATTGAAAGCCCACTAATTAGAAAGTATGGTGTGGTCCATGTCCTGGTGTTGTCATAACTAACAACAAATATGAGCACTAAGAGGAAGTGAGAATGGTAACATGAGCCGATACGGTACGTTACGACCTTTCACCTCGTAGTCCTAATACGGCGCGGCGCCGGCGCATGGAGAAATGTTATTCGGACAATCCCTTGCTTCCGAGAAACTATTGCTTAAGTAAATAAAATCTAGACAAAGTAGACCTCATATTAATTTCTTCCTCTTTCAAGCCATAAGAAGTAACAGAGACAGATTGAGTCAGATCCTTCGAACTCGTTAGCAGAGTAAGGTCTAATAGGAGTGCTAAGTGTAGCACATTGCTAAGCATCAAATGACGCTATTGTACAAACCGATAAGAGACTAATGACTTGTTGAATCATCGATGTTACCTATGATGAATAAGGTACCTATTCTGAGAATGTCAATATAGCGAACTGTCATAAATATTTTACATAAACGTACGAATAAAATCTAAAATATTACTATATTCCAGTAGTTAAAGAAACTTTTCAGTTTTATGTTAAAGTTTGTAAAGAATTGAACCATAAATATTTAGTTTAATGACTTAATTTTAATATGACAGTATCCCCTCTAGTGTCGTATAAAAATAAGCTTATTACGGCATTCTATAAAATGCGAGACCTCAACCAGTAAGAAGATTACTGACCTGACTTATACAATCGGTCATAACAAAAACTTGAATGATAAAACTCGTACCCATAAAATAAAATAATAAATCGGATTAAATACACCATTTTAGAATATTTCTTAAACTTACATTAACCTTTCCCTTTAGAATTAACGAATAAGGGCCAGTGTAAATGATAATCTCGGTTTTAAGGCGATATTAAAACATATTTGACTAGGTCGACACCTGAGTGCCCGCAGAGATTTAAGGGCTTTCCAGATTAAATATCGTCGTATAAAACATAAATTTAACCAGGAATATTTCCCTAGAGACTAGCCAGATGAAGTTTCAGTTTTAATAGGTACAGCCGTAGACATTTCAATACCAAAAATAGCTTAGACTAATTACAATTAAGCGGATGTCGTAAAAGGGACAAATATGCGAACATCAACCCTAGTCCCCAACCCGTCTAGCCACCGTAGGTAGTGTAGGCCAAATCCTCCATTTGCCTGTAGTCATTTAGAAAGGGTCATGCTCTTGCCCCAACCCATCAATCCCCAAGCGGTCGCATATGACCGCGTAACAATTGATTATATCTATTGTGTCTCGATGACCTGATGATGATATCACAACTAGGTAAGTACCTAACAGCTTTATGTGATCTAAACATAAACGTATCGCCAAATCTATAAACGGATTTATTACTAACACATACAGATGGGTGGAATATGTGCCTAATAAGGGACTGCGACAATTTTATACTCGTGACTCACGAAAGTAAGCAGCGAAACCAAAGAGGCTACAATAAAAGAAGCCTAAGGCGCCGGGTAATTTCGCCTCACCCCACAACATGGTTCAGTGCGAAATGGAGAAAAAAAACCTCATTATATAAATAGTTCCACTCCTCGGCCTATGCATGACCAATTCTCTAATTTTATAACCAGTCAGGTACCTTCCCACACGAGCGTTATTTGAAATAGATCACATGGTAATTGGCGAGTGCGATGTCTTGAACAACAAATAAATCGGTCTATTTGATTTAATAATGATATTGGCTGGATAATCATTTATTATTTAAGCAAGTGCAATCAATCTCGGCCGGTGAAATTCAAACAATCATGCTTGCCGCGTGGGATAGTGACTTTGACTACGCAGCTACGGTAATACTGTTGCATCAGTTATATTACGAGTATTCTTGATTCGACTTTAATTTGGATGTAACGTTTTTTTGATTAAAGGTTTATTTAAGTATGTCTTGCGTTCGTGAGAAATATATAGTCTTTTGTAACCAATTACTCTACACCATTTTGTTTGCAAAATAGAGCTATTTAAACTTCATAAAAATGTCACAGCGCTTGGCTTGATATTGATGGTCGTTACCCTATTTTTCTATTGCTCTATTTCAGATAAAGATTACTTATTCAATCTGATTTAATTTATGCCATTTACTTCTATAAAGGGCGGTGTACATGTTTTTTTTAAGCAAAAGCACGAATCTCTTAGACCAAAAGCGTAATAAATTTTCATTTTAAAAGTATCGAGTAATTATACCCTGGGAGGTTTTATAGCGTACAGTTAATATCTTAGGACTTCCTACGCAAAAACAGCACAACGACCGTTTGAGGCCGAGCCAACCTTGAAACCAACTTATTTGCAGCAGGTGAACCGATAGCTGTGTAACGCTACAAGTACACCTTGAGTAAGTATTAACTTAAAATTATCTCTCATAACATAAACATTTTTATCTTAACTTTCTTCATTCTAAATAACATGGAAAACTCGAATTTCCTATTTTTTTCAAGTTGTTTTAAGATGCGATTATTAACGCTAAAAAATTAATTAATTTCTTTGTTTACGCCGCTACTCTCCTCCACGAATAAAAACATTTACGTTACCTTTATGATGTTTATTGGTACTTATAGAGAGGTGAGAATATTACTAACTTCTAGCGAAAGTTGTTTGGTTTAACACTAACGTATTTAATGGATCTTAATCAATCTAAATATCCGGTTCCTATTTACTCCCATCTAATGTTATGTAGGTACAAAACGTGCATTTTATGTAATCTAACACTTTCTAAAAATATTGGTTTGTTAACCAATAATCACTAGGTGGACCGACGATCTGGTGAAGGTCACAGGAAGAACCTGGATGTGAGCAACGCAGGAGCGGTCGTTATGGAAATCCTTGGGAGAGGCTTTTGTCCAGCAGTGGACGTCATTTGGCTGAATCGTACGAACGAAATTAATAGTAAAATCTATGTTTGATTTCTACTTACTGATGTTAATAAGTTAACAAGATACCTACAAAGATACCCGCATTTGAATGTCATAGTAGAACGAGGTAGGCGTGAACATAACTTATGATGACTTAAACACTGTTGACTGTGGAACAAATACCTAACTTCTTAGTTAAGATCAGCAATTCATATGATTTGTAGGTAGTCAGATTCAGTCGACGGCTATCAAGCAAATTATTGTGGTGATTTTACAATGTAAACAGGTACGAATTGGCAATAAAAATATCTGAAATGCTTTTGGATATGACTAGGTCATCGCAATATTACACTCATTTGTAGTTAATAAGATGCGCAGTTTTTACTTTTAACTCTATGTCTTATTGCTCGTACTTTAAACAAAAGAGACTAAACCGACAGCTAAATCTTGATATCTCATTAATTCCAAAACCCACATTATTGGTTCCAGGCATTGGAACTTATTTAGGCTAAATTGGACTTTAATTTGTACAAAAAACGTAATTCAATCTGCATGACTCCGCGGCCTCGTATCCACCGAGGAGTGACGGCCTGTCAAACTGAACCACAGACGAAGCACATCCAGCTCAACACTCTAGGGTCTTATGTACTTGTAATAAGAGCGACTTTGCAACAAAAAACTAAGTGTGATGTGCTGTCGATTGATCAAAATAATAAATGACATCGGCGTTCTTGTTGTGATCAAAGATGGCTTAACTGACACAGGTAACTTGTCACGAAGAATATGAGCCAAAAATAATGCCAATCATCACGATCAAACGCAAAAAGCTTGAATGGAAAAATAGGCAGGAAAACAGACATTTACTACCTTTTAAACTGGTACGTCATATTATTTTTAAGTCAAGTGGCGTATCTGCCTTTGACTGCTTTTACTTAGGTAGTAATTTCATAAGTATTCACTTAATTTAAATTACAGCCATGAACTCGTTATTACATACATGATGTGACACTAAGTTCTTTATGTACAATTACATTCACATAGCTGTGTATAAAATAAAGAAGAAATAGGTTTATGTAGGTGTACATAATATGTATAGTCTAGTTTCAAGCCACACTTTCAGCAGTTACGTGAGCGACACAAAGAGAAGCTGACTTAGCAATCGGGGGCTAATCTGCAGCATGTACAGGTGCCAAATACATAAACACATGTCGTAGTTCTTACTGCATTGACATAAGGTTGGAAACTGTATGCTAACAAATCGCACGACCTCGCGTGTGCCGCTTGCCGCAGACGTCGGCCAATTTATGCTGCACAAACGGCGACTTCCTTCTGTAAAGGAACCGTGGTCTCTGTGCAATTCTTTTGGTACTCTTTGGCTTTTAAAGTTATATGTAAAGTCGATTATACGTTACTGTTGAAAATAACCTGTATTACAACAAGATACCTAACCCACTGTGTCTCTTGATGAGCCTTAATCCGTACATGACCAATGTTTTTGATGTAAACGACACTAAACATGAAACCTTGCTATTTTAGTATTCATCCATTTGAAATTCCTTTGCTTCTTCCGTAGGGAGAGGAGACAAACATGAGAGTTAAAGTTATAAGACAGCAATCGTAAAAAAAATTCAGTGCATAATTTCCAGCACTTTTGGAGTTCATAATGTTCTTAGTAGTAGAAATAGTTTAGTAATAAAATGTTTAGAAACTAAAATCATTTTTGTCAACAAAATACTCTAACTAAAATACGATATACTCGTAAAGTAGGCACAAAGAAATAATTAATAGCTACAATTTTTTTAGCTCTTTTAATGTCTTCAATGCTGGGTATGCAATGCATGAGTGGATGTATGTTTAGCATCACGGAATATTTAATCGTAGAAATTAAGTATGCGCTATTTTTGAAAGCGAGAATGTGCATGAAATCGTCTACTTAACTTATTAATTGGCCCATTTACTGTCCTGAAACAGTGGTAGAGTTAATACTGGGACTTAATACTGCGAAAGTGCTTTTTAAAATCTACTTGCATAAATAAATGAGTTTTATGAGTTTTATTGCTTTACGAAGTTAACTGAATTTATTTTTTGAGTTAGTTAATCAACCTAGTTAACCGCAAAGCTGCAAAGAAATCTGATAAAGGGTATGTTAAGCCGTGTTGTTCCAATAAAGCCATGTCAGCCATCATTAAGTTACACTGTAAATTGGTTTAAAAGAAGAATGGAACTCGAAAATTTTAATAAATACTGTAGAGTTCGTCCGTTTGTTTCAGCCAAATGAAATCCACTGCTGGACAAAGGCCTCCTCCAAGGATTTCCATAATAACCAGTCCTGCGCTATCCGCATCCAGGTATTTTCCGCGACCTTCACCAGATCGTGTGAACTGTAATAAAGTATTTTACTTTGTTACTTTGTTTGTCGTACAAACTGAAACAAATGAAGTTCGCGCAAGCGAAGTGACGAGCACTTATTAAATGCAAATCACGGATTCACAAGCGCGTTTGATTCGATTACATTAGGGAAATCGAGTCAATGTTCTGGTCGGCTGTGATGCATCGATTATACTGCTAATGCACGCCGCACCTTCGCCGGAATACAAAAGGGCTATCTGTATGGTTTCATTATAACCCCTCGATAACAACTAAACATTATTCTCTTATAACTATAGCCGCAAAGGCGAAAATCGATTAATGATTTTTGCTCTACATTTTAAACGCATGTTTTATTGTCCACAACACAAAGATCAAATTGCAGTAACCCAGTGCATCGAAATTGTGTTGTTCAGAACATTATGCTTCACGTTGTCTGGTAATGATACGGCACATTCTATTGTTTTGTTTTAACCGAGTGATGTAGTTTTAAATGCAAATCGATATTTGAACTGCTTAAATAAATTAATTTAGCCACCCAAGTTGAACTTTAGGGTTAAGGAATAAAACTTCATTTCACAGATTTATAGCACAAAAGGCAATCAGGCATAATAAGGCCTACTTGTTCATCGAGCAAAGCAGAAAATTGAGTTGTATTCAGCGTTAGAATAAAATGAAATTTCTAAAAACCACGCTACAGTATTAACACTCACATTTTAGAACAATGAATACTAACTCGTACGGATAATTTTCATAATCAGCAGACATTTCAGAGTCTATTGTTTAGTTTTTTAGAAACATCCTCATTAGCGTCTGCGAAGTGATATCTATCGCAAAGTTTCTCAAATATTATAATGGAAACAATGACTTGATGGGACTGAAAGCTGAGAATATTTTATCAATAAACCCCGTATGCATGTTATACGATGTGCGAGGTGTTCTTGCAATCGACCGCATGTGTGTCAGTCGTTGCATATCAACTATCAGTATTTGTAACAATTTCAAGTTGCGAACACATTACGTGAACAATTTCTTTGAACTGTTTGAGTTTTTGGATACAGCTTCTAGACATGCCGCATTGCGAACTTTTCAAAACTTTGTTACACCAAAATGTAAAAATCAAAATCAAAAAATTCAAAATCAAAATTATCTTTATTTGTTTAGACTAATAAATTAGTTCTTGCAAATTGTCAAATGCTCTTAAGGAGCCTATACATGTCTCATTCTTTTTTTGCCCTACCAGCGCTTCGAGACAAACATTTGGCAAGTGCTGAGAAGAAGCGCCGCAACAAACTCAGTCACAGAGTTAGTGTAGAGTTAGAGATCCAGATACCTAAAGAAACAAGCAAAATTTTCACAGTCTTGAAACAAAATTGCATTCAAGAGAATGATGGCTATCTTAACATGTTGCTAGTGCATTCATGACACTTCATAATAATAAGAGTGTGTGCTGAGGGAATTGTATTTCTATTGTTTAAGAGCAGTGAAAGAGTTACTTAGATAGGATCTATTTTAGAAACTACAAATTAATGAAGGTAACTCATAAATATCCAACTCTGATATCATAATATTTAATATAGATATTCATCGTTGCAATTAGAGCTTGTACTGTCCGAAGTATTTGCACTTGAACGTGACTCAGAGTTGAAACTTGGCAACACCTTATGTTTACTAATGTCTAGCTAGAAGGCAAACCCAAATTTCTTAGTAATGATTCGATAACTGAACAATATCGTACAAAGTAAATTGGCACTTGGATTTATTGTTTTAGTCATTAAAAGTCTAAAAAACATTTCTAAACGACGCGCTCTGATTGTTGCTTTTAACGGAATTATTGTGGTATTTTGTTTTACTTTATTAGCTTGGAAAAAGTAGTTATATTTTGTTTGCTCTATATTTTTGTTTCTAGCATGTCCCACGGTTATGCACACAAGAGAATCCAAACAATGAACTGACAAATATGTTGGTATATCCCGCGCCAGACGGAAAATAAATGAAGCTGATGTGAATAAGGGATAACCGACTACATTGTCCTAAAGTTTTGTCGTTGGTATTGTTTAGTCTTGTACTAATTTTCATACCAGCACTATTTAATTAGTTATTTAGGACTTTCAAAGTCATTTAAAGTAGTTTGATACCTAAGTATTCATTTTTCGTTAGTTTATCATGACGTTTACGATGCATTTTCATGTTCTCTTCTAAATCCTGCATACTTGAAAATAAAGTTGAGTCATTTTAAGTGATGAACTTGACATTTACATTAAAATGATGTTCGTAAATATTGATTACGTATCATCATGAATCACTCATACAATAAAATTATGATTTTCTAGGATGAGTAAAACGGATAGACAATTGTAATTAATTCAGTAATCATACCATCTCAATCAATCAAAGAAATGAAACTCTATCGTCTGTCTTCCCTACTTTTATATCCTGGATGCCAATAACAAGCACTAGTATTACTGAGACAGCGTGCTCTGTCTTAGACTGTCACTAATCTTTGAGGTCAAACCGTAGTTCCAAGTAAAAAGTAGGCGTTATAAAAGCTCGTCAAAAATCACGAACTTCCTTAAAAGTAGATGGATCTTGCACGACAGCAGTACAGTCAGCACATCAGACTGTTTATTTTAGTTGTAAAATAGTACTTATTGTAAATGCATAAGGTGCAGCTGTTCGATGCCATGCAGAGACTGCGCCCGCGCCGTCCTTGAATGCGCTGGCGCCGTGCCGCCGGTATATTTAGCGTTGCAACACCAACTGGCGATTTATAGTTGCAAATCACTGCAAAGGGCTGATAGCCTGATTGATTGCGTAGGCATTTACAACTCTTAGTAATAGACTTAATTCTGGTACACGAGTACCAGATTCTAACGTAGTATTATCCAAGATAAATTCATTATTGCAAGCGTAATATTTGCAAATTAATGAAGTTGCATTTGTAATGAATACCTGAAACCTTTTAAAACATGGCGCATTTATGGTAATCGACACGCACTTATTGATTCTTAATCATTGAAACTTGTTACAGCATCGTAGGTAGGTACGTAAGATAAACAAGGAATTTAAAATAATATACTTGCATTGTAAAATTCATAGTCAATATCAATAACCCCGAAGAAATGTCACGACCTTTTGTCTCATACGGCGAAATTACTTAATCACAAAAGCATGTGCAGGTTTCATATCCTTTTATGTTTGCAGATAAGATGTTTATCTGCTGTATAAATAAAAATATAAAAGTAATAAAAATTCCAAAGTCGTAACTTTGTTTATTTAATTGTGAGAATTAAACGCATGAACTCTTACTTTCCCCTCGAGCACATTACCCTACTAAGTAAGATACTGAAATACCTCTTCAAAAGCCTTACTACGAAATGGTTAAGCTTTGCTGTTAACATTGTACTCTTGTTGTTACCATTATATTCATTTAGCCTATTACCAAAGAACATTGCATGTTCAAAACAATGGGTCAGAACTCAGAAAGTCCTAATGGATCAACGGTAAACTCGAGTCAATGACCATAGAGTTAGACATGAGCCACAAACACCGCAATATTTGATAGTCACGTTGAACCAAAACGGGTCAGTTTGCACGACAAAGACAACGAATTCAATGTGTAAGTACTTCGGAATGATGCTAATGAAACTTATTTCTTTGTTCGATAGTGAATACGTTTCAAAAAATTGGTCAAAGCTTCAACAAAAGAATTTGTATATGACACGGCAAATATTTTAACTTAAGAAAGTGTACTATCATCGCAGAACAATAAAATCTGCCTACATATTTCCGAATAGGACAAAACGCGGCAGGAGCTGTAAAGGACATAAACAATATTCTAGATTAAATATGATTCTGAGATCACGACATAATATTAAAGAATGACATCAGAGATGGCATAAGTGCAGATATCAATAATACAATAAATAAGGATTTAACAGTATCAAGTGTCTTGCATAATGGTAGTCATTAATTGCTGAAACGATTGAACGATTTATTCATTTCGCTCTACAATAATTTCCTTAGTGTCAAGGATAATTCCTTCTTTCATTAAGTGCATGAGGCTGACTAATTATAGCTTAACTGAGAGATCCGAAAAAGTATTTAAAAACCAAACAGTGATATAATTATTTTAGAGACGACTGATATAAATAGTTTTGGAGACTTTTCTTATTTAGCCAATGTGTTTGCTCTAGTGTGAGCTGTATTTTTGCATCGTATAGTGAGTCACTACCGCCACTGCTGGCCGTACCTAGTGGCGTTTCTTCCGCCTCGTGGCATAACCTGCACAATTGTGACTCGGGCAGTCCTATGAGCTTCTGTAAGTAACAGGATATCCGGTTACCAAAGGTAATTGCGTACTACCCTTCGCAGAGAGTGTAACATCCGTCCTATCTAACTCATCTGTCAACAATAAATCAGTCACTTTGTTAATATGATGACAAATTATGTTGAATGAAACACCGGAAATCATTTACGTATCTACATTAGTATCCATCAACACAGAAACGCTTTCAAATGTTCATCGAATGACTAACAGTAACTACAAAGAGTGTTGAGCCAAAGATTGTTGCGGAATTGCGTGTGAATTCGGTCTCGGGTCGAGCTCCAGCGAATCGAGTTTCATGACCAACCGCAATTAGTCTCGACAGTTCCAATTGAGGCCCAACTTTGGCAATGGCAGTTGTCAATACAGCCGGTAATTGGACGTTTTTCCATTAGATTTGCCGTTTGCCAATCCCCAGTGACGACAACTCGTCAAAATTCATAACGACAATTCGTCTATGGTATAGTTTACACTGGATGGCGTCAAATTAAAAAAGACCGTAACAAAAATTAGTGTATTGTCTGAGTACTGTTAGCAGTAGCCGAAGCAAATAATAAGAATGAAATCGAAGTGAATTTCCAATGCGTCAATCGCTAGGTAAATACGACAATGTGATTCAGTTGTGTCTATTAGTTCGTAATTAGCTCTTCAATCATTAAATAATATTACATACTATTTACTACTGTTGCCAGTGATGGTGTATGGCTCTGAGACGTGGTCGCTTACTGTGGGCCTCATAAGAAGGCTCAAGGTCACCCAAAGAGCGATGGAGCGTGCTATGCTCGGAGTTTCCCTGCGTGATCGAATCAGAAATGAGGAGATCCGTAGGAGAACCAGAGTGACTGACATAGCCCGCAGAATCGCTAAAATCAAGTGGCAGTGGGCGGGGCACATAGCTCGAAGAGCTGACGGCCGCTGGGGCAGGAAAGTTCTTGAGTGGCGACCACGAGCTGGAAGACGTAGCGTGGGCAGGCCTCCCACTAGGTGGACCGACGATCTGGTGAAGGTCGCGGGAAGTACCTGGATGCAAGCGGCGCAGGACCGGTCTTTGTGGAAATCCTTGGGGGAGGCCTTTGTCCAGCAGTGGACGTCTTTCGGCTGAAACGAACGAACGAACATACTATTTAATGATTGAAGAGGTGACTTTCATAAGTTTACAGAATTATTTTGTCACACCAATTTATCAAAATGGAAATGAAACTAAAATTACTTAGGTATCCACAGTCGGTTGAACAGCAAGTTCCAAGTAGGTACTGTTATGATTTTTAGAGTTTATGTGAATAAGGGTGAATATCTAATGACAGAAGAGTACATTCTTACATTATGAGTCACTCTATTGGCTTAGTCTATCTCAATAATTTGCCCCGTCTATTAGCTAGGATCTTAGCGCACTAGTGCAAAATCTATTAGTAACCGTGACTAAAAATGGACTCGAACAATGTCTTAATTACGTTAAAAATCATTTGTAATAAATAATCTGTACAAATGGTTTGGTAAATTGATGAAAGATGTTTGAATTTTGATCTAGTAATGGCTAGAAGTTATATTCTGCTTTGAAATCACTGGAATGCGGTCACACTACGAAAGTGGAGTGCACTCTACAAACACGAATAACATGTATAAGAAAGAAAATCAATGATGAAACGAGCAAAATTTAAAAAATTTCAACAAGTTCGCAGCTTTGATGACTTACGCCATCAGCAGTGGCTCGTAATTAATGATGTTTTAACCTAAATGTCGTGCTCATAAGAAGCAAAGTAACGAGGAATCAGCAAAAAATTCTGATCAGTATGTCAATATGAGCTTCTGGACAAAAAGGCAGACGATCAGTATGTCAATAGATGTGAATACTGCGAATAGTGCTACATGCTCCTAGTTACACAGGTTACATAAGCTTCCAGACAAAAAGGCAGAGGTTCCCGATGCAGAAGTTGATTGGGGAGTATAAATAGAACGAGGCATCCAGCCGGCCGCGTGGACAATGGATTCCGTAGACGCTAGTGATGTGAAAGACGTGCTCATACTAGAGTCCTATCGTTTTCCTAAATTTAGTACTGATCATTCAACAATAGAGTGTCTAAGTAAAACAATTTGTGCAGTGTGAACATCATCAGCTGCAAAATTACAAAAAAAAATGCGTTACCCATCATAAAAACTGTTATTCTCATTGACTGGCATATAGTGGTGAGCATTTCATTAGTTCAGTCATTTCACCAGTTCGGATTAGTAATTTGGCCTAATTTGCTTAAACGGGTCATCTAGTTGCCTGCGTGGATCACAGAATAAAAGTAGTTCACTATGTCGCAAAATGAACAATTCTCACAATTGAATGAAATTATGAATCATTTTGTGGTAAACTGACGAAAACGAGAACATACCTATAAATAAATAAGATAATTACTGACAGCAGCCAAATAGATATTCCATCAAAATAAATTAACGCATTATTAAAATACATCCTCTTGGTACTAACAGCACATCACTAGTAGACGGAACGCGTTCCATGTTCCATATGGATGAGCGGCTAAAGGGCGTATAGCATTTGAAATGTTAAACCACTCGATGATTTCTCGTTGATATGTAGTTAATACCTTTGATGTCTGTTTTGCAATATTCTCTTCTATATTAAGAGTTCTTATTTTGGACTAACCAGTGGAAACATTATTCCAATATTAAATGAAAAGTTAACCATGATGATTTAGAAAGTTAATACAAAGTTGCACTAATTTTAATGTGCCTAAATGCTCCTGTGGAATAGAAATACGGCAAACCTCCTTAATTTCTTACGTTTTTAATACTCTATGTCATACACAGTCAAATTGACATACGTATTTTGTGTTCATTCATGCCAATATCAATTTCTGTGAATACACTTCCAAATGTAATTTGAAAGAAAAAACAGATATAGATTTATGATACCTTTACGGCCCAGTTACAAAAACACACTCTGTATATTATTATTCAAGACAACAGAGTAGAGTTATCGGAACTTTCCAATTTAATAATAAATCAATTAACATCGACATCGTATCTCGCGTCTAACAAGGCTTGAAATTAATCGATTTAGACCGATAGGGGTATTAATCTATCAGCTGATATGTTCGGATTGTCGTTTCAGATTTAGGGACCGCTTAACAAATTATTTAGTTTTGGAGGTTAGCTTTATTACAGGGTGATTCTAGTCACGACCCAAACCAAAAAACATAGAACATTTTCGTAGCTGAACAAAATTTTATAAGATGATTCTAAGCACGACATGAATTCTGGTCTGTCACCGAAACGCGATAAAAAAACTAATGATGATATGATTAATTAAATTTATGATATTCGTAGTAATTGCAAGAATAAAAGCGTTAAAAGCGTCTAGGATCTCCGTCTATCTGTGAAAAGCGTACATAGTGGTGGTGACGCGAGGCGGAGATATGCTAATAGGACTTCTGCGTGTGATATCAACGACAGTGGTACTTAGGGATGTCCACTAATTTAACTATTTAGTAGTATTTCCAACTAAGTGTTTTCTATGTATAATATGTATGTATTTACAAAAAAAAAAGTATTTAAGTATGTTTATATCCGTTGTCTAGTACCCATAGTACAAGCTTTGCTTAGTTTGGGGCTAGCGGCGCAGTGTAAAATGTCCAAGGATATTTATTTATTTATTTAAGTACTTGGAACTACACCCAAACTGATAGATAAAGATACCTTGATTATCAGGTGAAGTGAAGTTTTTATAATACAGTGATGGCGACGATTAATTTGCACTAGTAAAATCTGTTTTGTAGCTTCTACGAATAAAGAGGAATAGTGATAATGGGTCACTTACAATAGATAAACCAGTGAGTAGAACGAGTGTGTCTTCTACCTATAAACCTAGCTTCATGTCTTTCCCTTAGCGTATGTTTTCGAGCATAAAGTTTTTATATATTTGACCACTGGCTGGTAGGGTTAAAACTAGCTGTTGTGACAACCCTGCGGAATCGACACGTCTTATCTCTACACCCAGCGCCGACGAACGAAGCAACGACGTCATTACGCGCTGGAGTCTGACGAGCGTCCACGACACAACCATACCCAATACGTACGTTTATGGCCAGCTTTCAATAGAACTGCTTTTATGGGCTTTTGATGCCATGCGTCGACGACACGACTTTATGCCCAGTGAATTAGGTTCATAAATGAAACGAAATTACCATTACAAATTAGACTATACCTACAACTATGATCATGAAGCTCTTATAAAAATTGTAGTCACTGTTCGGAATTAATACACCACCTGTTTGGGATAATAATGTCGAATATGAAACAAAAGACGGCGATAAGTATTTTTAACGTGAAAATAAATATCCCTTTCTAGAGAAAAACTGATCGTCCTTGGTCGTCTATTTATGAGGGACCTGTGGTAAATATCAAACGAGCTATATACAGGGTGACTGGAACTGAACCCGCCATAGCTAATACGAGTATAGAGGAGGTCATTTGCTAATTATTGAACCATACTTTCTATGACTAAAGTTTTATAGTTTAGGAGATATGTAAATTTTTATACTTTTTTCAGATTTTTCCGAAATTTGACCTAAAAACTGCTTAATTTTTTTTTTCGCATGATTTTAACCGATTTTTTTATTTGATACTAATATCAAATAAACCTTGAGTCAAATAAAATAAATTCAGATCTAGATTATGATTCAATAACTAGTTACGAGCCGTCAAAGTTCAACAAAAGTACAAACCACGATAAAAAATTCAAGTTTGAATTCGATTAAAAAAAAAACTAAAGCTGATAATGGATTGCCAATGATCTTAAAAATATCTCTACCTTCTCTTCTTTCCAATGATATATCACACGTAGTAATTAGATATTGAAATTTATTAAAAATTTAAAGTTTATGGAAGAAAATGGAGTAATAATACGAAAATATACATACAAAGTTTCTTCAAACATCTCATATTATCTGCTATACTCCTTTTCATAACTATTTTTGTGTGCTTTTTGAAAAATGAATTTAAAAATAATAATCACATTATGAAGAAAAGAGTTTAAAAAAATTCAAAATCAACTTTGTATGGATAATTTTTGTATTATTACTCCATTTTCTTCCATAAACTTTGAATTTTTGACAAATTTCATTATCTAATTACAACGTGTGATATAACATTGGAAATAAGAGAAGCTAGAGATATTTTTAAGATCATTGGCAATCCATTATCACCATTGATTTTTGTTTCAATCGAATTCGAAGTAGAATTTTTTATCGTGGTTTGTACTTTTGTTAGACTTCGGCGGCTCGTAACTAGCTATTCAATCATTATCTGGATCAGAAATTTATTTTATTTGATTGAAGACATATTCGATATTAATATCAAATAAACAAAACTGTGGAAATCACACGAGAAAAAAAATTGAAGCAGTTTTTAGATCAAATTTCGGAAAAATCTGAAAAATTTATAAAAATTGACATATCTCCTAAACTATAAACTTTAGTCATTGAAAGTAAGGTTCAATAATTAGCAAATGACCTTCTCTATACGCGTATTAGCTATGGCGGGTTCAGTTCCAGTCACCCTGTATATAAAGACCACTTGGATTCCACGCCGTTACCTTGAACTGAAAGTTTTACGAGCTGTTTACACTGAGTGATGAGCTTCGTTTATTAGGTTCTAGTTAACCTTTCGGTATTTACGTCCTGGCCAAATAACCCTTCTTTATTCTTGCGTTATTTCTAACCGCAACAATTCTGGTAAGTAAATCTCCTCTACCGCATTTTACATCAACATTTGGAGCTGTTTGTGGTTGAACTTCGAGCGATAGACGTTTCGTAACTATTAATTTAAGCGTTAACCAATTTACGGGAAAGCCAGAGCGTATGCATGAAATTTTAAAATCACGATGCGTTACCAATGTGCTATACTTAAATGTTTGTTGCAAAATAGGAACTGTAACAAGTACATAAGATGCACATTGTTCAGATTGATGTGCCGCAAAAGCCAAAAACAAGTTTGTTTCCTGAATATACTCGTATGTACTCGTGTATCTGACAGTTACTGCGTCAAATAAATAAATCAAGAGGATTTACGAGGCAATAGTAAAGGTGCAGCTTGACACATCTCAACTAGCGAGAGAATAATGAGTTAATAGAAGCTTAAATAATATCCAATAAAATCCAGATATATTCTTGTAGTTATTAAATTAAAATAAGAAAATATAAAGAAAGCCACTTTCCAAATCATTAAAAAAGAAAACTAGAATTATCAAAATTAAATAATCAAAGAGATATCAAATAAAAAAAATAAAACTTCTCAATGATTAAACACAAAACCAGTTATTTTATGCAAGTACAATGAAAAGATAAATTATAAAAGTTATCTACTTATTTCAACTTTAAATTAGCTAGAATGTACGAAAGCAAATTAATTAAGATTAATGTCTGAGAATCGAAAACAACACTTAGACAATTAGAAAGAAACAATAGTGATGCCAACATAAATAATGACTACTTAATGGTATAAATGTAGCTATGTAGGTTTCAAGCTGTCCACAAGTTCCAAGTAACAGTTATAACGAAACTTGTAACGAATATTCAATATTAATTCACTAACATCGAAATTGTAAAGTTTTGTGGCAAACATTTTTTCTAAGCCGCTGAAAAATATTATTAAGTAACAATGATAAATATTGTTTCTAGCATTGATGTATTGCGAACATGATATTTAGAATTTATTGACAAATAGTGAATTAATATTGATTGTATAAAACATTACAGATTTCATGACAATTGAATGATAAACGTTCACTGTATAATCAAACACAATTTTAATAACACCCTTCTTTACAAACAGCAAATTAAGGTAAACACTATGGTATCTTATGCAGTTTCTATAAGGGCTACATTGCAACAAAAATCTATAGTCTGATGTGCATCAGCTGAACTATGCACTCGGATAAATATGTCCAAACTCCAAAGTCTACGCAATGCGGTAGAAATTCCAGATTGTTTGGACGGGATTAAACATAACACAAACTATCTATACGATATATTTTTATCCCTGAACGAAACAACATAATAGTCGGCCACAGATATTTACGTTTCGTTTTCATTATAATCTGTAGTAGAGCCAAAACCTACCTACTGTGAAACTTGAAACTCTTTTGAGACAAATAAATACTTTCTATTCTATTTTAATTCTACTTGAGTTATGATAATTTAGACATCAATCAATGCGTAGACTCTCCTTTTAGGGAAAATGGCTCTATTATACTGTGGTGTTTATGTTAATGGCTTCTCATATAACGATAGGTATTAATAAATAATCTTTTTCCTACTTTCCAAGTTAGAACGAATTAGTTCCTTAGTTGTTAATAAAATTATTACCTCCTTTCCTGATTATAAAATTATTAGGTACCAGTTCTACCTACTTATAAGAAGTTGTTTGCTCATGACTTGATTATAAATTCGCTATTTCGGTAAAAACTAGTTCTAAATATTGAACTTTTACGTGATGAAAGTACACTTAAGTTTAAGCGCCGTTTCATAATACGGACTCAACTCACGCGGCAGGATCTCCGCTTATAGCCTCAGACGTAGGCGGACCGGTCCATTGACTTTTACTATTTGCTGAACTGCAAATAAAACGTATTGGCGCCAATTATCTTTTGTTGCAGCATGTGAAACCTAATCTATTGTTTGCGGCAGGATTAGTTGTGTTTTGTTTAGCAAGGACCTTACGATGCAGCGAACTAAAGGTCATGCTAGCTCGCTTCCTGATCTGATATAGGTGATTTGTGGGAAGGACTCGAGGTTCTGTTTACATGGTACAGGTAGGTACAATGTTAACAATTTAATTCTGATGTTTCCCTATTCGTTCGTCGTTCGTTTCAGCCAAATGACGTCCACTGTTTCCCTATTATTTCCTTAATAATATTGAAAAACAAGAATATTATATTCATTATTTATACCTAGTATAGATTAGCACGTCTTTGGTTCTTAACTTAACTGCACTGCTTTAGTACGAGTAGAAGATAAAATTAGATGATTAGTCAAATCTGAGGTGGAATTGTGTAAAGCAATCGTTATCATTTGACAGTTCATAACGTACGATAAAGACAGTTAAACAAAGCGTTTGAAAGAATAATCGTACGTTATGAACTGTCAAATGATAACGATTGCTTTACACAATTCCACCTCTGATGATTTTGAAAATCTTAATGAAAGCAATTATATTAGTAGGGTATCGTAGGTATGTCGCAAAACAATCAGGGACATCATCGATTGTGTATGACCCGACCTATTAACCTTTAACCGACGACGTGCGGTCTCACAGACCGCTCCGGTTTTTGAAATTTCTGGATTGCCATGTTCTACTTATTCCCGTGTCCCGAGCGTCTCAGTACCTTCGAGTTTAGTTACCCATACGCCATTACAGGTAGTGGTTACATCGATGAGGGCAGTTTTAATAAGCTAATTCGATTCAAAGTTCAACAGCGGTCTGTGGGACCGCACGTCGCAGACTACGTAACATTTTTGCACCATACTAAAACTTTCGTTTTTGTTTTAGACGACTGATTTTTTGAAAAAATGATGGATCCTGGGCCATCACAACCTAGAGAAAGACATTTCCTAATGATATATTGATATTAGGACATAATGTTATGTAAAATATGGTAGTCTGTAAAAAAATACCGCGGAACGGGTGGTAAAGCAAACAGTGACATGATTCTTGGCTCTGACATGCCAAATCAACCTGATGTGATTGCACCAGCTGCAAAAAAGACGTACATTTTAGTCCACCTAAATTGAAAACGAAATTATCTTACAGGTGTTACCTATGCATACCGAAAATGCTTGGCATGCGTTAAAAAAATATGTCCCGATTGTGCCTAATGTTTAACCTTCGTCAAAATTTTTTTGTGCATGTAATGTACGTGTCATTTATTTTTATTTTATTCATTATGTTCACTATATTTAGGAAGTAGTATAGTTTTTCTTGATTTGGTTAAAATTTAAAAGTTTTGAAGGTGTTATTGAGCTCTAGTGTAATTTTAATGTAATTAAGGGTCAAAAAAGTTTTAGCCATATTTAAATAAATAATATGCATTAATTGCTCACAAATTATATGTATGTTTATTTGTAATACTATAATGTTCTCAAAAAATATAAAACCAATATACTTTTATACAAAAAATGATTATTTTTTGAATAAACAGTATAGCGGTCCCACAGACCGCACGTCGCAGACGAAATACAGTAGACACTACTAGATAGTAAATATATCAGACTATACATTTTCTTTGCAAAAATCATTCTTATTACAACCACATAAGCCACAGTGTGTGCCAGCTTGATCCTCTGTACAATATAGATCCCCGCCCACCCTATAAACATCGGCCCAAGATGCCCAGCACATAGCAATATTATGAATATTTTAGTGCACACCATATTTTATGAGAAACACCCCGCATAGCAGTTTTATTTGGTATTCTATAGCTTATCGTGATTACGTTCCTTTGAACACGAAAGCATGAGTATAATAACCACTTTATCGAAGTTGAGATCTTATAAATGTGTGTAACAACCATTGTTACATTTATAATACGATTTTGTTCTTACGAAATTTCAACCAAAAAGCCGGTTGAAAACATAGGTTTAAATCAAATAGTAAAATGTCCGCATAGCAACTACCAAATTGCTATTTCAATGTCTTGACTAATTCTTTACAATTCGGAAGGAAGAAAATTGTTTTTCGACAGCTTCCAAGGTAAGCACTGCCAGGCACTGCCTTTGAAATTAGTTTGGCATGTTTAATACCTTTATTTAAGGGTATTGTTTTCAATTATTTCAATTAAGTAGAACAAATTGGACACGCTGTTATTGTTATTACCTAGCCTATTTTAAAAATATTTTTGACAAATAGACCTAGCTTATTAAATGCGTGCCTAACCATGAAGGTTACAATAAAACAACTGTAACAATTTGTACAATTAACAAGTAATTTAGATATGAATTGAATACCTAGTATTGCTGGACAAAATCGATACTTAGGTAGGTACTCCTTCCAACGTTCCAACCTACTTCAAATAATGGAGGACGTCTACAATAAGTAAAATGAATTTTACTCCAGAACGATTTATCATGAATCGTAAATGAAAAATACATTTTTCATTTACGATTCATGATAAATTTTTTTATATCAGAATTCTAAATTGATTTAAAAGAAACTAGGCTCTGGATTTATATAAAACTAGGGGCCGCCCGCGACTTCGTACGCGTGGATCCCGTTTTACCCCCTTCATCTATCTTACGCGGTTTAGATTTTTTCATACAAATGTTTTTTCCCGCTAACTCCCGTTCCCGTGAGAATTTTGCAATATCCTGTTGTAACTAAGCTTTAAGTTTACTAAGGGACCTGCATGCCAAATTACAAGCGTCTAACTTAAGCGGTTTAGATTTTTCATACAAAAGGATTTTCCCGGTAATTCCTGTTCCTGTGGGAATTTCGGGAAATCCTTTCTTAGTGCACCTCTACGGTACTTAAGCTACGTCCCTTATAAATTTCAAGTGCCTACGTTTAGCCGTTTAGGCTGTGCGTGGGTATGTCAGTGAGTCAGTCATACAAAAGGAATTTCCCGCTAATTCCAGTTCCCGTGGGAATTTTGCAATATCCTATTGTAACTAAGCTTCAAGTTTACTAAGGTACCTGCATGCCAAATTTTAAGCGTCTAACTTACGTGGTTTAGATTTTTTCATACAAATGTTTTTTCCCGCTAACTCCCGTTCCCGTGAGAATTTTGCAATATCCTGTTGTAACTAAGCTTTAAATTTACTAACGTACCTGCATGCTAAATTTCAAGCGTCTATCTTACGTGGCTTAGATTTTTTCATACAAATGTTTTTTCTCGCTAATTCCCGTTCCCGTAGGAATTTTGCAATATCCTGTTATAACTAAGCTTTAAGTTTACTAAGGTACCTGCTTGCCAAATTTCAAGCGTCTAACTTAAGCGGTTTAGATTTTTCATACAAAAGGATTTTCCCGCTAATGCCCGTTCCCGTGGGAATTCCTAAGTATCCTATAACCTGCCCAAGAGTATGAAGAATAATTGTACCAAGTTTCGTTAAAATCCGTCGAGTAGTTTTTGTTTATATAAGGAACATACAGACAGACAGACAGACAAACATTTTACTGATTGCATTTTTGGCATCAGTATCGATCACTAATCACCCCCTGATAGTTATTTTGAAAATATATTTCATGTACAGAATTGACCTCTCTACAGATTTATTATAAGTATAGATTAAATGGCTGACTACCAAATTGTGTTTAGTTAACAGACGCCCGACATTAATAAACTTTGAATTGTCTAGTTTATAAAAAGAAATAAACTAAAAACGCCGCTGAAAATGTAACCCACTTTCAACGTAACTCACTCGTTCAATTAGAAAAAACTTTTTCCAATAAGTTATTAATAATAACCGCAGTATTTATTTTTTCCTGTTAATCGTTTTTGCGATTACCGAGAAAAATGTGGTTCACTGGTTTTTCATATTTGTTAGTACTTCACGCTAGCACGCACTTGATTTGACAAGAGATGTATGCCCTATTTATCTTATAGATAACAAATACATGCACTATCTTTGTTTTATTAATAATCTTTATGTAATTTAATATTGTGTAATCGTACGCTTATCTCAGGCATCATGGTTGCATGCCATTATGCATGGTGAGCACGAAATCTATTGATTTAAATTGTCACGATTAAGATTACGTTTGAACAATAACAACGATAATTGGTTTACGTATTGTTTGTAAAGTAAATTACTTAACGAAAGTCATAATAGAAACTCTCTTATACAGGGTGTACGGAAATACATTGTTTAAAGTTTAATTATTATTTTCCTAATAAGAGAAAGAAGAATTAAGTATAAGAGAAATTAAAAAAGTACAGAACTTTTTTCAGGCCTTTTATGGTCTACCTACTCGTATTATTTACATACAAAAAAATAATAATTAGCATTCAATCATACATAGGACGAGTAAAAAACCCAACCTGTTTCTTACAAGCAATGTGTAAGACGATCAAAACATTAACATTACCGCCTACGTACAGTTTTATAAAAATATCTAACACAATATCACGTAGGAAGACCAACGCTTTTAGTTACGTGCATTGTGAAATGTCGAAGACAAATTGCGGTAATTATACATGTCATAAAAATTAACGCAAAGATAAAACGAGGCAAGACACGATTAGTACTTCCTTTATTACAGTCACGAGTGGCAACAGCTACTTCATGTTATTAAACTATTGTTAATTACGTTCGAACAACAAACTGTCAGTTTGATTAATCCAATAAAACGGTCTAATATTTTGTAATTGGTGGCGAATGGCCAGTGGCTCATGGTTGTCACCTAACGAATGAAGATGTCAATAACTGGACGAACTGTTAATATAGACAGAGTGGCCCGAATGTGTTTTATAGAGGGCCAATAAAATTGTACCTACAGTAAGTATTTTAATTATGAAATAAGTCCAAAAAATATTTTAGACACATGAAAAAATCCTTAGTTAAAACTAGAACGTACCAGTCATAGAGTTGAAGAATTAGGACCATTATTTCGAAGCCAACTTACCTGAAAGAAAAAAAAGAAAAGTTAGAAAAACATTTATCATGGTAAAAATCTAGGTTGTCCCACACTCAGAGTTGTTCCACGAGAGCAAGTATGCAAATGCTTAAAGTGTGATGGTATAATAACTCACTGAATAGAAAGCTAGCCTTGCATAATTCGATAGTAATGTCAAACGTGTTAATTCGATGCATTCGGGATTGATAAAGTCAGAAAGATGGTAGACGATCGCCCGCGCATGTCATTATGTCATAATCATTCGATTAGTTGCGCAACTAATTATGTGGTTTGCTAGCCATTACACAACCATAGGAGAGATTTGCAATATCAATTAGTCAAAACAGTAGCTATAGGCATGTCATAAATTGCGCTCTGCGCCGGAGCTAGTATTGCGTGACTTCATGTAGGTGCTAATTAAGATTTAATTGAAAAAAGGACTTTCCTTTTTATAGCTACTGCATATTATTAGATTTTATTAGCGGATATGTATAATTACGGGGCATAATTTCTAACTCCTTTAGCTGTAATATTTCTAACGAGTTTTTTAAGTAATAAAATTGTGAGAAAAACTTTATGATGACCATTTCATAACACTGAAACTCACCTCAAGTTTTAAGTAAGAAAACCTCGTTAAGTCAAAACTAGTCCTTAATGGCACTTAATGTCCGTAATTAACATACGGCCTCAGAATGACGACTGAAATGGAGACTGCCGCTCATGTCCTTCTCGCTAACTACTCGCCTGAAGGACACTCTCCTTTATGTTCCACTTGCTCACCTCGGGAACACTACACGTAGACATACCAACCTAGTCCCAAATGTCATAGGCACAAAGATGACATTTCCCTGAGGGAGCTCATGACGCAAGCACAACCACTGTGCCTCACCGAAGCATGAACCATGAAAAGGCTCGCCAAAGAGCTACCGTGAACCGGCCAAGTACTAATTAATGTTAATGCGAATTATAAAACCCACAGGCTGCCTGCACTTTAAGTTTATATTATTCTGAGTACGTAATCACGTAATTCAGAATTACGAATAGCTTTAAAAATATTCTTTTGTTTTTTTCAATGGAGGTCATAAAATTTATTTATGCGGGTTCCCAACTCATTACCACGTTTTAAGTTACTATTTTTATTTAGTTTCAAAATAGAGATTTCCTAGATTTTATGGGTAGAATTCTTTAGATGATATTTAAGACTACGAGTATGCTTACCAACTAACATTTTTTCTTTGTAAAAACCTAAAAAAGTTGCATCGTGAGGTTGCGGTTAAATGCCATTCTACGTCGATAAAAAAAATACAAAAGATTTAAAATAAAATACCAGACTGGTTCGATAAACATCGTGATTACATCAACAACTTTGTTCGTTGGTTATATCGGTTTCGCTGCTTTGTTAGTATGTAATTGTAAATGCATTAGCAATTAGGGGTTTATGCGGGTGGCGTAATGAATGGGGCGTATTGATGCGCACGCGTCGCCCCGCTCGTGACGGGTTCATTAAACCACGTTTATGTTGGGCCCAGATGTTTATACAAATAATGTGCCAGACATAAACGACACTAAACTTAATGCAATTAATGCTACATTTGTTTATTCTGCTGCTGGTAACAGTCATCACATGTGAAGACTTCTAGAAGAAGGTATTCGTTTGACTCATGTCATCAACTGGTTAAGTCAGCTAGACATTTGAAAAGCTAGTCAAATACCTAGAACATACTTAGCCCAATTGGTGAGTACTACTTCATCGAGCTACGAGACGACTGAAAGGTTTACGTAGTCAATTGAAAACTGACATTTAATATCCACTAACTTGATTGAATCATAGCTGTGCCATATACATTTCATAGTATTAAACAGTCACGGCTTCTTCCAATTAAGCAGTAAATATCCGTGACCTAGTTATACCAACGAGCAGTTTTCTATCAGTAATTATACAAGATGAAAAATTTCAGCTGATGTCGCAAAGACGTAAACATCAACTGATAAACCGTGCTATTAAGCAATATGTTCTAGATCCATTTCAAAGTGTACGCGAGGCCGATAGCTGGATACATTACAAGGAGTTCCTTCCATTGTATCTAAAAAGCCAGACTCAGTCCCTCTTCCAGCCAGCTCTCGGCACAATACTGGCATTTGCTAATGATCGACAGCTCAGCCTTTGTTCGGCCCACACCGAGGCACTTTTTGACAATGAAACCACACTCGTATTGAGCAACGTAGCCGGGCGAAGTATACAATTTATAATGTCGTAAGTCGTAACGCCCTATCAGGCGGTCCCTGCACCGAGTAATTTATTTGTCATTTCGAGGATGAAAATTAAATTCGAAAATGTATTATTTATAAATGCTGCCCAAAATGTTAACTTAGCGTAATAACATTCAAGTTAGGATGAATGTTTGTTACTCCTTAAACTACTGAACGAATTTTGATGAAACTTTAAAGCGCCTTTAAATTACACAGTAATATACTGATGTGAAAGCATCCTAGCAGTTTGTTATTGTAATATTACGGATGACTAGATTTAAATGAGATTAAGGTTTTAGAACTTCAAGTAAACAGAGTCTCCAATAAAAACCGAACAAACAGAGAACCAATTCACAGACTTGTTTACGATTGTGAGCGAAAAGCAAAGAGGGGCGGCGTGTTTTGGCATAACGGCGCTGTCTATGCCCTCGGCTAATATTGACTAAGGAGGAAAAATTGGGCACACAAGATGAGCGCTTTCGCGAATGTCGCAGTTTCATGTGATCGTAGAAACTTTCGACTGTGGGTGTAGCCATTGTGTAAGCGAAAGGCGAATAAAACAAAAGACATACGGAACAGACCGCCGAAGCGATTGCTCGCGACAGATGAATGTGGTCAATTCTTCATGTCGACTTAGCCTCCGTTGACTTTAAAGTTTGTACAATGGTGCAGTTTGAGACGATAAGTAATTATGCAGACAAAAAGGTGCAGAAAACACCCACCACTAATTGCAGGGGTGTACGCTCATAAAGCACGGATATTTTCGAGAAAAGCTGACGTTAAACGCCATTTATACCCGGCTATATTTGTTACGGGAGTCGCAGACGCCGCGAAATCCGTAAACCTGGTATTTATGGGCGAAACAACATAAACAATTTTTGCACGGTTACTCAGCAGAACAATTTAGTTGTTTTTTGACGGTGGTGATAGAATATCTCTAAAATCTGGTTTGCTCTGCCAAATTTTTTTTAGCAAGAGTGACGATGGAAAAAGCTTAAATAAATAGTTAATTAGTCTTTCTTAACATACTTTACAATTACTTAGTTAGTTGTAATTTTATGATCCGTTTAAAAGGACAGCTTTTGCTAATCTGTAGTGATAAGAAATTGATTTCGTATTGCGTCTGTGACCGGATTTAATAAAGTTTTATTGAAATGATTATAGTATTAACATAAATAAATATTAATTGACATACACTTCTTCGTCTGGTCGCGGTGTCACGCGTTTGATCCAAAAAGGCAAATGTAGCATAACATATGAATAGAAACCGCTTTCCCTGCCTGTGATTGAGGGCATGGCGCCTAACATTTACATAGTTGGACAAATAATACTGTTTTTTTTTCAGTAAGGTAGGTTTCTTTTTAATCGTTTTTTAATATTTTTTTATAATGAGGAAATACTGTTTTAAATAACCGTAAACGTGAAAGCATAAAAAACATAAAATTACTAATTATTGTTTGTTAGTATAAGTACCTAGTGAAGATAAGTAACGTAAAGTATAAACTAAAAAATAAAACTGCAATTAATTGATTGAAAACAACGCATCAAACGATTTTCCAGTTAACTCTTAAATATACCACGTTCGCTCTAACGTTTCAAGTTTCTTGTGAACTGTAACGTGTATGAGTGATTTTATAACATTAGTGTCACTAGAAAGCAGTAGATAACTTTTTATCTTCGCATCGCTCCGATAGTTCTTTGAAAGGTGGAACCATACTAAGTTATCACCTGTCTCCCCTTATACAACCATGCGAGATGCCTAGCTCTCTCCATGTAATAGGCAGGTACCGAGAAAGGTACAACACCGAACGATGTATTTTAAACACTATCCCAATGATTTAAGAACTAAGTTAAAGATTTTTTCTGCCGGAGACTGTAAGTGAGTGGTACACGTCAATCTTGGACTAATTGATCTTTACTTAATGTGTTAAACAGAACAGCGCAACGTATGAATCGCAGGCAATTATCATTCCTTTAATTAATTTATGGAATAACAACGTATCTTTGAGACGTTTTCCTTCTAAATATTCTAGAATGCATTTGACTTTGAAAGTTTAGGTTTTAGATTTGGTTGATGACTTTTGCAATGGCTCAGTAATTAAACACCTAGTTCTGAAACAATCAGTAGCAACCTTCAAAATGGCATGCAATTGTTCCAGTAGCGATTGCTAACCAATACTGCAATTGACACTAAAAATGACCTTTATGACAGAGCTCTTTGTTGTTCTCTAACGGTTATTAATACCGAGTCTCTCAACCTTGGCACTCGTTGATGCTCTAATAATACAGCGTGCATGGAGGCAGGCAGCCAAGTGGTTTCAAGAATCATTTTACAATCACTATAAAAATATTTTGAACCAACAAACAATAGTATCTATTTAGGTAGGTACTCATATTATGAAACAATACTGCGTAAGAAAATCCATAGTAGCCCTTTGAACCTATGAAACAATGTATTCCACCTGTTTGACTTTCATTTGTACTTGTAATACAGGTAGAGTGCGCAATCGTAGAGTGACATCTATGACAAGAAAGACCCTTCAGTGGAAAGTCAGAATTACATAAACTTGAGAAACATCGACCTTAAATAATGTGCAAATATTTTGCAATAGTCGGAAGTTTGGCTAAATACATATCGTCAGTGGAAAGGAAAAAGGACTAAAGCGCCATTTTGGCTAAAATGAGTTATATACATTGTTGGATAGGATTTTTTTTTCTGCGTCGATCTATCTAGGTTTCAACTCAATCCGATGACTTTTTTGGCGCTTTAGCACTCTGAAAATTTTAAGTATTTCTAAAATCACCGCCCTCGTCGCTGCTAAAACGACGTGTTTTCAGTGTTTTTGCAACAAGTGTCGCGTAAGGGTTTTTTTGCTGGCAAAATATTTTTGCTTTCACAACATTAAGTATTTTTTTGTTATTTAAGAACTCGAATGACTTGTTACTTTAGCAATTCGAGCTTTTTGAGTTTTATAGTTCATTGGTATATTAGTAGTTATTCATGGTTGTAGTTCAAAATGATTTGGCGTGTAAGCAAAAGTAAGTGAACAAGATTCGATTAATTTTGGCGCTTTAGCAAAAAGTAGCCTTTTTTTAATAAGCTTTAAAGTATTTTAGCGAAAATGAGAGCATTAATCAAAGCAAAAACTATAGTAGTTAAGTATTATTAACAAAGACATCTCAAACACACTTGTGACTATAAGCACACACTACGCACTCGGGTCACTCACAAGTGCCTGCAAAGATGCAAGAATGTTGCAACTATCCAAATAAATAATTTGCTCCCTGGGCACACATTTATGCCGGTGGATTCAATGCACTCACACATTGAAAAAAAGTGTTCGTTCGTTTCAGCCCGAACGATATCCACTGCTGGATCCCCCAAGGCCAGGCCTCCCCCAAGGATTTTCACAAAGACCGGGCCCGCGCTCGCATCCAGGCACCTCCTGCAACCACCACCTCCAGATCGTCGGTGCACCTAGTGGGAGGCCTGCCCACACCACGTCTTCCGGCTCGTGGTTGCTACTCTTTTTCCAGAAATTTTCTACCCCTGCAGCCATCAGCTCTGCAAGCTATGTGCCCCGCCCACTGCCACTAGATTTTAGCGATTCTGCGGGCTATGTCAGTCACTTTGGTTCCCCTGCGGATCTCCTCATTTCTGATTCGATCACGCAGGGAAACTCCGAGCATAGCACGCTCCATCGCTCTTTGGGCGACCTTGAGCCTTCTTATGAGGCCTATATAAGCGACCACGTCTCAGATCCACAAGCCAAGAAAAAAGGGTAACAAACACTATTGTATGGGCGCCGCGCCGTCAAATTGACCTGCCTGCAGTATATGCTGCTCTATCAAGAAAATTTCCCAAACTAATGGCAAGATAAGTCTTTCCCTGGCTTCTTGAGGATGAAGTGAGCCGTCTTCCATTTTTTGGTGAAATACGCTATAGATAGGCATTTGTTTGCAATTTCCATTAATATCTCCCTTTCGCTACGAATAGCTCTGGTACATAAATATCGGCGGGAAATCATCCGGTCCCGGGGCTTTCTTTAGATTTTGCACGTTAAGCACGGCCTCCACTCCTGCCTCGGTAAAAAGGGGATCGTTTGCTGTTTGCTCTTCTAAAGTTTCGCTCTCTATCAGTTGTCGGAGACGCGTGTGGTGTGGTTTATCTATTGTCACGGAATAATCTGGATCAGCCGATTATTCTGGGCACTCTGCCCAGTCTTGCCGTTAAAACCATTCAGGAGCATGTCCTCTTTTCTCTGGAGCTTTCCCGATGACTCCATAGATTCCATCCCACATGTTTTCTCTCTCGTGTGTCGAGCAGAACTCATTCCAACTCTTTGTTTGCGCCTCGCTGGTCTTCGGTGCGTATTCTTGTTGCCGCACTTTCACCTAGACAGAGAGAATAGGTTATGGCGTTGTGGTCTGAAGTGACTAGCGTTCTGTCCACTTTCTCTTTAATCCTACCCAGTAGTGGCTTACTGCACGCTGACACATCCACTTTGCTTGTGCGCAATCTGCCCTGTCGATATTTTTTGAAAGAAGAAACTGTAAGCTTCACCTAAGCTTTCGGAAACGCTGCCCCACCATTGGTTCTAGGCGTTCACGTCTCCCCCTATAATGATGTTTTGGGTGTTTAGCTTTTTCATACCGCTTTGTGCGTTATATCTAAAGCTCAATTGGATTGTCTCCCTCATAATACACGGACACAATTCCTAGTTTTAGCCTGCCTGCCCCCAGTGTTACCGCGGCCTCCGTCTCCGTGACCAGTTAGGGGTCGTGAATGACTCAATCGGTCACCGAAGACTGAGTGACTGGTTTCTGCCGATTGAGTGCTAAGGTTATATCCTTGTCCTCGGCTGCTTGCAGCAGTTCGGCAGTGGCTTGCTTGGAGCGTCTCAGGTTAGCTCAGATGATGTTGAGCTTTCACAAATCAAATCAAATCTCCCAAAAGACCACGGACACGGTCTTTTAGGAGATTTGAACTCTGCATGTTTAGGGTGTTCTTAGCAGTATGCTGTTCTGGAAAGCGCTATGTAAGTAGTCCTACTTTTGTTTTTCTGGGCATTCATCACTTTATCACTGCTTTGCTCATAGGGCTTTTGTATGTCCAAAACAGAGGCATTTGGCGCATTTCACTAGTGGGGTCTTCTACCGGTCTTATCTCCAGACCTATGTGAACTGCCCCCGCCTCGAACAAGCGTTTGTAGAGAATGGGCGACACTTCCATCCATAGCATTGTAGAGTTTCTTATTTTGGGCCTTTAGATTGTCATCCTTTTCCACCCTTAGACCTTTGATTTTGAAGTCAAAAGTGGTTCTGACGGTCTTATGACATTGTCGCCGGTTATGCTCAAGTCCGTCGATGAGACTATCAGTGTGTGGGCATAGAGATAGTTTGAGTCCCGGGAAAGAACATAGGATAGTTTTTATCCCGGTTTTTGAAACAGGGACGCGCGCGATAAAGTTTTTCTGTGACAGACAAAATTCCACGCGGGCGAAGCCGCGGGCGGAAAACTAGTTCAAAATATAGTAATTACCTACCACTCCCGTACCCGGTTAGAAGTAATGACAATCAAATTATGCATGATGTTAGGATAAATTAAGCATTTTTTGTCATAAAACATAATACCTATTCAATCTATAAGCATTACTTTTGCATAAAACGTTTAATGTAGTAAGAGTTTAGTAACATTTGCTTATATTCGTTCTATAGGGTCTGCGTGTAAGCAAATATTCATGTAAGCTCCATGGATAATATCGCTTTTACGCATTTTTTCGCTGGCGCATGCGACTATCTTATTTTGTAGTTTAGTAATTTATCTTCGACTTACTTATTAAGCTGTATCTCACTAAGTATTTTTTCTCTTTTATCAAAAAGGTTGTTCAAACTATTTAGCACTTATTGGTTGCTGGATATCCCAATCCCAACTAATATTATAAATGCGAAAGTAACTCTGTCTGTCTGTCTGTCTGTTACGCTTTCCCGCTTAAACCTCGCAACCGATTTTGATGAAATTTGGCATAGAGATAGTTTGAGTCCCGGGAAAGAACATAGGATAGTTTTTATCCCGGTTTTTGAAACAGGGACGCGCGCGATAAAGTTTTTCTGTGACAGACAAAATTCCACGCGGGCGAAGCCGCGGGCGGAAAGCTAGTTTNATTCCTTTTTTAAACAGGAAAAGTTTGTTTTGAATAGAACCGATTTGAAAAAATCTCTCACCATTAAAATTCAATTTTTTTTCTGCTGAACATAGGCTGTATAAAATATTCTCAAAATAGTAAAAAACCTTTGATAATTTACTATTTGATAAAGAATTTACGTAATTTATTATTGATTAGGACTAATGTATACCATTATTTATAATTATGGAGTCGGTGTTGGAAGATTTGAAGATTTTATAGTTTCCTTGAGCTGTCACTTGACAGCCTGGCACACTTTTACGATGGTGGATCAAAGTATTTTGGTTTGACTATAGAGCGTGAGAACACGCACACACTCATAATTATTTTAGTGTGAATAAAAATAGCATCGAAATTACCTAAACTTGACATGCCACGCTAGACGTAAACGCTCTTAACTATGGTCTTGGCACCTTCCCCATTTCATCTCGAAATAGCTGGCCGACCCGGCTAAATTCGTACCGCCTTTACATCAGAAATAATGTAGGATTCTGAGGATTTTTTTTTCAAATCTGTCTAGTAGTTTTGGAGCCTATTCTATGCAAATAATCAAATCTTTCCTCTTCTCTTTATAATATTAGTGTAGGTAGATAGGTGTCTTGGGTTCTCTGGAAGTATAACACAAGAGATCACTTTCTAGCGATAGGCAGAATAAATTATGCCGTTTCAATTTTGCATTTGTTTTTTCATATTATTTTTGTGTGGTGTGCATGTATCTGTTTTTGCTTGAACTGAAATGAAGCTGTGTTTTAATTAAAGCATTACCTGTTCTTGATAACATTAGATTGAGGAATAATTTTCTAAACAAACTAATTAGTAAAATGAAAAACTTATAACAGTAAAATAAAACCACCGTATCTTTTAACTTAAAACGTAACAGTCTTTTTAATTTCATATTACATTAAACTTAACATTTTTAACAATTTCAATATCACTTTACACTTTTCTTCACAAACTAACACCTTTCGAATACTTTGTACAGATCATTCAGGTTTGCTATTTGCAATATAGCGCCGTTGTTCACAAAACTAGTTGGTGGTAGAAAATTTCTTCTAATAGCGGGAAAGATCACGTGTTCCTGCTTCCAGAATTCAGAATTCCGGGCTTCTAAGTTCGTGTCTGGATTGGGTTGGGAGTAAAAAATGGCGGTCTGTCGGCTGAAGGTATCGAAGCAATCCTTTTCTGATTCCCAATTAACTTCAGTCACGAGTCGGACTAGATAGGTCGGTAGCGCGCCCATGAATGGTGTGTGGTTATCTGAAAATAAAAATTCAAAATTAGTTAACATAAAATATCACGTCTCAGTGTTTATAGATGTGGAATTTTGTCTGTTACAAAAAAACGTTATCGCGCGCGTCCCTGTTTCAAAAACCGGCATAAAAACTATCCTATGTCCTTTCCAGGACTCACGCTATCTCTATGCCAAATTTCATCAAAATCGGTTGAGTGGTTTAGGCGTGAAAGCAAGACAGGCAGAGTTACTTTCGCATTTATAATATTATAGTATTTATTATTCGAAGTTCGATTTATAGTTGGGACACAAGTATTGTAAAATCACTTTTATTCCCAATCCCAAAACATTGTCAGTATGGCCTCCTGCTAGATGGACGGACGATCTGGTGGAGGTCAAGGGAAGTACCTACCTGGATGGATGCGGGCAGCGCAGAACCGGTCATTGTGGAAATCCTTGGGGGAGGCTTTTGTCCAGCAGTGGATGTCATTTGGCTGAAACGAACGAACGATAGGTTATTCTTTCTTACCTAAAAGCAAAGGTAAGGCCAATAAGTCTCCATGTTCATTCATTTCTAATGAGAAGTACTCGTATAACATCGCTCTTTTGCTCAGTAGAAGTTCCGTCATTTGTCGCGCCATTTCACGCATATCACCTGAAAAATACAATAACAGAAAATTTCTTCATGCATCAATACTATTTTCATGGTGAACACAAGCATTTTTACGAACTCCTCCTATGCTCTTCAGACTAATTTCGTTGCGGGTCAAATGACAGTTTAGCTTTCCCCCAGGACAAACTTAACCTTCAATGGTTGGGTTTTTATTGGAGGTCAAGCTGTAGATCCTGGCTACACAGGAGTTGCAGCGGTGGGAATACTGAATAGTAAGCATTTCTAGGCGTTTTGGACGTCTATAATGTAGTTTTTCTTTGGTAAATTATAAAATTACCTAAATCAGGATCCCATTCATTTTCCTGTGAACTCAGTCCGAGAACAATCAACTCTTCTAGTGGCAGTGGATTCGACATCTTTATCAAACCGAAGTTCTGAAAGTCGTACAGCATTGTTTCATAGAATAATTCCTCCCTTGAAAATAATGCAAAATATTAGATTATTTGCACTATACAGGCATGTTTAGGTAAAATTTTATAATAGAGAAACGCGGGTCTCTCAACGCGACATTTTTATATGAGTTACATACAGTCTGCTTGTGAGTTGTGCTTGTGACCATGGCTGTAACAACATAGTTGAAATGTCAAGCCGTGAGTACCTACTTACATAATGTAAGTCGCACAAAAAATTTACGTTGAGATTCGTGTTTCTCTTTTTTAAAATGGATAGCGAAAGTTTAAAATCTTATAAAATTTTATGAGAGAATGATTGTTCAATGCGATTTAAGTTTGATTCGATCAATTTATTTATACGTACGTTAATCTCGTAGTATCGCACAAGTACAACTTAGTCGAGTGTTGAATCAGGGACTTGTGGCAATCGATGCAGGCTATAAAAATTAAATTCGCCAGAATCTCTCTTAAATTCGTATTACATTTGTTCTCAACGTCTATTCTTAGTTGCTTCACACTGCTTAACTTGGTTTCTATACGTTCATATTTAAAAGTTCTAGTTTTGAAAGACTCCTTAGGGTCTATGTACGTAGCGTTCGCTTGGTCAGCAGCTGTATGTGCTTTCCATCTATCTGGCATCTTTTTTACAGCTTCACTAGGTTCATTTACTATTGAACTTTCTAATACATCCTCATTTGCTTCATCTATCACTATATTAGGTATTTCTTTACTTAAGTTGGGTATTTCTTCAGCCATTGAGACGTCTTCTTCGAACAAGTCTTCGTCTTCAATTTTCTCATTATTTTGGACTCTATTCTCAACATTTTTGTCTGTTACATCAACTTTTTCTCTGTTTTCAGGTTCTTTAACGATTGTTGGGAAGAACTTGTTTATTTTCTGAACATCAGGGTTTACTCGCACCATATTATTGGCGTATACTTTGGCCCCTTCAGTGGTTTTTTTCACTATTTCTTCAACAGCAGTTGCGCCAGGTAAGCGGGCCTGCAATTTCAATTTTGTCAAAACGTAGTCGGCGGGAAGTCTAGTGGTGTATAATTTGGGTTGTAAGACAGTGAATTTGGTGTCGTAATAGGCATAATAATTTAGAAATTAAGGTGGTTACGAAAATGATAAAATTGAATTTTGATGAAAGATTAAAATTAAAGTGACTTTAGATGTCATTACATTTGAGCTTGTCAGTTTGTCAAAAAAGGTGTTTGTGGCCGTATTTAAAAAGTGGATTGATAAATTAAGTTATACAGGGTGTTGAAATTGAATTTTCAGTACAAGCGCATTATTGTATTATTGATTATGTAATATTATATTTACCTGTGTGTACATGACCCTTGTAGAGTTACAACTGAGCAGTTTGCTTTCAATGCACGATTTAATTTTCTCAATGATCTGTTCTTCGTACAAAAACTGCACTTCATGTTTAGTAGGATGCACATTTACGTCAACATTTCTTGGATCTGTGAAGTTCATTGCATGGAAAGAAAGAAAAAAACATTATTTTATTACAATGTTGCAATTATGATGTACGAATTATAATAAAACTAGCTTTCCGCCCGCGTGTAATTTTGTCTTTCACAGAAAAACTTTATCGCGCGCGTCCCTGTTCCAAAAACCGGGATAAAAACTATCCTATGTCCTTTCCCGAGACTCAAACTATCTCTATGCCAAATTTCATCAAAATCGGTTCAGTGGTTTAGTCGTGAAAACAAGACAGACAGACAGACAGAGTTACTTTAGAATTTATAATATTAGTATAGATAACAACTTACCCAGTTGCAAACTAAGATATACAAAGGAATGAGCATTTTTTGGAAGATATGTTGAGTATACAGACTCTACTGCTTTTCGTATAGCTGAAAAAAGTAATTAATTTTATAAAACACTTAATTTTGAGCCTTCTACTGAACATATTTAAAGTTAAAATTACCTAAAAGTACAAATACCCTTACCTACTGAATCGACTAGCCTGTGGTTAATGAAAAGCAGCATTGTGCCCTTTTTGTGCGAATAGTTCACATTTGTGATGTGCCCATGTAGTACCAGTTTCAGCTGAGGGTCTTCAAGATGAATCTCCATTAACTCCCTGGCTATTGCATTGCCATGTATCTGAAAGAAATACCTACATTTTTAGTGGAAATAATATAATTTGTGCTATTTGTATAAACAATGTCTGATGGAAATAAAGTTGGCCATGATGACGTAAAGCTGGCCACGATAACGTAAAGCACTTTGCTAAGCAAGCTATGGATAAGGCGATGCTTGGGATAGATGAAATTAAGAAGTGTGTAGCTGCACTAGTTATGTGAAAGAATCATATTTTGGAACCAAAAAATAAAATCAAAATTCCAGACTTTTTACACCTGTATATGAGCCTGGACCCATCAACCACCGCCGTAACACGGCACGTACCACAGCCGCCTATATTTTACAGTCAGTCTAGAATCTAGATCATTGGTTCCCAAAGTGGGGGGCGCGCCCTCCAGAAGAGGCGGAAATACCTTTAAAGGGGGGCGCGGGCCATCTGTGTACTTAAGTATAAAAAACCTGCGACCGCTGAGAGAATGCATTACCAGACTGCTCGATACGACCAATAAATAATCTTGACTGGAGGAGGGGGGGCGCGGAATTTATGGTCGAAAGGGGGCGCGTCTGAAATAAGTTTGGGAACCAATGGTCTAGATAGATGGATCCTGATAAATAATTATTCTTCTTCTGTTATTTTTAACAAAGAATGAATGACGACGTTGTTCCGTGTTTCGGCGCGGCGCCGCAACGTGAAGAGGGGGTCAGGCCCTATAACAATATTCTTTAATAAAATGAGTTTTGAACACAAACTTACAATTCGAACATTATCAACAACAGTTGACTTTATAGGTGTTTTCAGATCAGTTGTCTCTCCAAACTTTTTCAACGTAAACCCAACATGACTATTATGTATTGCGTATCCGCCTACTACTTCCATTATATGGGCGTATTCTTCGGTAGGGCTCCTAAGGGCTTTTTTACGAGCTATCACGTTGTAGAAAAGATCCTCCACAGTGATTTGTGTCCCATTATTGCCAGCACAAGCTTTTGTTGGGCCCTTTAGCTTTCCGTTTTCATATGATGCTCTGAAAATGAGCAAAATATAAATTATTCATAGAAAAAATTTCCTGTATACAGTGTGAGTCTTGATAAAGTGCACATATGAAAATAGGTGACTTATGGGTATTTTATGTGTTTTTTTAGTATCACCTGTTATTTAGCATTATTGCTGTTTTTATTTTATCAGGATACACCTTTTAGTTTAAAAGTTATTACGTTTTCTTTACAATAAGTAATTGAAAGAAAAAAATTCTATAAAAAGTTTAAAAAAGAACTCAGATATTTTTTACCTTTTTTTGTCGGTAAAAATAGGTCTAGTTTCACTTATTTTCATATGTGCACTTTATGAAGACTCACACTGTATTTATTCAGTTCTTTTAACTTGAATAAATAAATTAATTCTTCGAATCTAAACATTTAAAATGCGGATGCGGGCAGCGCAGGACCGTTCATTGTGGAAAACCTTGGGGGAGGCCTTTGTCCAGCAGTGGACGTCATTTGGCTGAAACGAAACATTTAAAAATGTAATATTTCAGACATACTTGTATGCACATTTCCCAGCTGCAGTTTTACTGAGAATAGTAAGATGTGCGATATGGCTGATGCTTGCCAATGCTTCGCCTCGGAACCCATACGTACTGATCTCCCTCAAGTCTTCGTATTGCTCCAATTTGGACGTGGTAAACCTCTCACAAACGATCTCGAAATCTTCATGTCTTATTCCTGTGCCATTGTCTTGGATCTGTAAATATACAACGTGTCCCAAAATTCAACGATAAGCCGGCGCCACAGGTGATTATAGTCATGACTTTTAAAAAATAAGAAAAAATTTTTTACCTGTAAGTACTTGAGACCACCTGCTTTTACTGTTATTATTATATTGGTGGACTTAGCGTCTAAACTGAAAAATAAGAAATCATTTTAATAAGCACTTTATGTACCTACGTAATAATCATCCTAACTGAAAGAAACCTAAGACCACAAAATAGTTAACGTACCAAGTACATAAGTTTTAATTACTATTAAAAGTTTATAACAGCATAATTTTAGGCTAAGTGTTCTTAGATATTACCACTTAAAGTCGTCTATAATAAAAAATATAATAGTTTTTAGTCAAAAATAAATACGAGACATTTTCTAACCTGTTTTCTATTAATTCTTTTAGAGCATTTGCTGGTCTTTGTACGATTTCACCGGCAGCAATGCGATTTACAACTTCTTCGCTTAGTTTTCTAATAATTCCTGGCTCTCCCATCATAGCAATGAAATGTAAATAAAAAGAAAATGTCCAAACAATACATTCCAAATCAACCAACGTAGTGAATTATATCCTCTTTGCCAAACTCCGCCAATTTTAATCACAGATTACTTATATTTTAATTTGACTTTTTGTTTTTTTTTGGATTTACGGCTCTGGGTCACCTGGGTGCAAGCCGATTTATTTTGACATCTGACCAGGGTTGCCAGATATCAGCTAACTCCATTCGCCAAATTTTTCCTACCGCTGAACGCAGCCATTGATGACGTCACGTCCGTCACTCACGTGTCACTGTCAGCTGTCAGTCAGTTCGCGTCATCAGGGTCCGGAAACTTCCATACTACGATCAATCTTGCTTCCAAACAGCGACTTCAGTCGATAAATTCCAATACTTTTTTTTTTCTTTATGGCTCTCGCGGATTGCGTTTAGCCACGACAGGGTTCTTGATTTTTGCGTTCAGTTTTGCCATAAGTTTTGCGGACATTGCGTTTAGACAGGGTGGGATTGGGTTAAAGTTAAAAGGTAGGGAAACGAATCAATTACGGATGGAAACGGAACAAAGGATGGTTTTCATAGGATCAATTTAGGTGTGATATAATTACAAAATAATAAAAATAAAATAATATTTACATAAGTACAATATACATTACTATTTACAATTTTATATTATTATGGGTAATAAATTCGGCTAGGATATTATAAACATCAATGTTATTGGTATATAATAGGCAAGTGATGGATGTAGGAAAAGGAATTTTAATGGCTAAAAGAGAACTAATAAAAGAGGAACGATCATATAGGCAACAGTAAAAAAATATGTGATTTAAGTCTCCGACGCCAGAACCACAAATGCACGAATCATTATCAAGTACATGAATTTTAGCCAAGTGTGCTGGAGTGCACACGTGACCAAGTCGCATTCTAGTTAAAATGGTAGTAACTGTTTTGGAAAGATTCATTTTAACAAACCATGGTTTACAAAGGATGGATGGTTGAATGAGCTTGTAATGTTTCCCCTTAGATTGGCTAGTGAACTCCCAATTCTCATCCCAGGCAGATTTGAGATAAGCTTTGGGAAGGGCTGCCGTTAAGTCATGGCAATAATTTGTGTACGGATGTATATAAATTAATTTGTTTTAATTTAAAACTGAACGGTGACATTTTTTGTTATAATTTACTTAATAGAGTAGTAGAAATTACTATTTAACATATGGCAACTTTGTTTTTCCTCCAAAATGGCCGGTGTTGTTTTTGTTAGGTTGAATGCATTCTTGTTTTCTTAGCCATCGTTTATGAGTTCTGTGGCCCTATTAAAGTATTGAAGAGTCGAGTCAAATTCAAGTTCATTCCTTCGTACCTGCTGCTGTTCTGGTTCATCGGAGTTTTGTTCGTTCCTTCGTGAATCGCGAAGAAACTTTCTGTTATGTTAACAAGTGATCTGAGTTTTCTCAAAGTGCAAATGCTTTTTTAGTGTTGTTGAAAACTTTGCGAAAAGACGCTTTTGGTGTATAATATTATGTGTGTTCATAAATAAAGTAAAATTATTAAATTGAAAAGTTTTTGTTTATTTGCATTTCCATGTGCAATGTAGAATTTTTCCAAATCCATTGTTTTGAAAATAATACAATACGTACACCATAAAGATAAATACTTTCAAAATATTGGATTTGAAAAAATTCTACATTGTACATCATAAAAACAATAATTCTTTGAAGGTTATGAGGGCCTATGTGTGCGTGAACTGTGTGTATGTGTGCGTGGACTTTATGTATGTATGTGTGCGTGTACTATGTGTGTATGTGAGCGTTACGTACGTAGGTTAAGTACAGCGAATTTAACACCAGGCTGTCAATTAGTAGGCTCAAAAATTTGACAGAGAGGGTTCTCTATTTCCTATGTATTACTTTTCTCTATGCGCGTCATCTCGTCAGCTGTGTTCAGCATTCAAGTTTACTATATTCTAAAAATCTAGTTTCACGATAAAAAAATCTCGTAACTTAATATAATTTGAGTATTAAATTCACGGGACGTTCTGGACGAGTCGGTGAAACTTATAAACATCCTCAAGACATACAATGCAAAATGGTTGGCCCATTACTCCTGTTGAAAGTGCTGCACTGCAAGCAAATCTGCAAAAACCGCGCTGAAACATGTAATAAAGAAGGCATTTCGTACGAATCTACCGATGAAGAGGAGGAAACAAACTGTCGAGTTTGTTTGAAGGAAGGCCACATTCCAATTTACGGCAATGATATGGTGGAAGATGTGTCTGAAGCTTTAAAAACTTTTGGGGGCATAGAACTTGAAGTAGACGACGCCTACACGAAATATCTATGCCAAAATTGCTACACACAGATTCACAATGCGATAGAATTTAGGAAGACTGCACAAGAGACAGACTATGTTCTAAAAAATCCAGGTTCAACACAATCATACAATTTTGATGTTGATGTTGATGCACGCTCTATTGACGATAATGATCATCCCGAATCAGATATGGACATTCCTTTAATTGAGTTTAAAAGTAAAAAAGAGAAGAAGGAAAGAAAGTGGCAGTGTAGAAGATGTGACTTAGATTTTAAAGGCTTTGACGACTATCAGGAACACAGATTATCCGATGAACATGAAAATTTCAGGAAGACTTGCCCAATTTGTAATAGATCATTCACCTATTCCTCATATAGAAATCATATGAAGCTGCATGGAAGAGAAAAACCTTTCATGTGCGACTTTTGTGGCAAAAAGTTCATAATGCAGGGTCAGTTCACTCGTCACCGTGCCACTCATATAGACCATTTACCGTTCCAATGTACAATGTGTCCGTATCGTGGAAGGTTTAATGAATGTCTTAAAATGCATATGAGGACTCATACTGGAGAAAAACCATATCAATGTAGCGAGTGCCCAGCACGGTTTGTTAACAAAAGTAACCTCTCTAGACATGTACTCATTCACAGAGAAGAACGAGACTTTAAGTGTGACACATGTGATCGGGGATTTTACACTAAGAGAGAGTTTGATTTGCATTTGAAAGTTGATCATACAGGAGTTAAGGATCACATTTGTAATATGTGCGGCAAAGCTTTCGGTTACAGAAGACAGTTGCTCAAACATCAGTTAAAAGTACATAAAAGAGAGAAATTGAGAGGTGGTAGAATTCCTGTATATTTGACTCTCGAATCTGAGAAAAGAAAACGGGAACTAGCAATGAATCAAGGATTAATTTTAGATATGGATACATAATATTATGCTGTTATTAATAAGTTAGTTTTGTGCGCTTCCATAAATTGTCAATATTGTTGATGTAATCAAAGTATTTATTTAAGACACATTATCAGTACAAAAAGACAATCAGTACAATTTAAAAAGTAAATAAAATGGTTTCTTTTAAACAGCTTTACTTACTTTTGTAAAATGTTTTTAACTTTGAATTGACTGTGACAATGTGCTTAATGAATTGTACAATAAAATGTAATTTATTACTATTCTGTTATTAACTTGGGGTGCTAATTGACTTAAAATAAAACAAATAATAGCTGTATTAACTTTTATTATTAAAACCCTCTAGATTTAACTGGAGTCAGTTTTACATTGAACTATGTATTTCATTTTTGATTTTTTTATCTGGAGGCTGGTCAGCATCATTGTGGTCTCGTAATTGCAAAGAAAGGGCTCTCTTTCTACCGCTTATTAATTTTTCCCTTTTATGTACTTTTAACTGATGCTTCGTCATGCTCTTTCTGTATCCGAATGCCTTTCCGCAAATATTGCAAAGGTGCTCTCTTGCCCCATCGTGATCTGCTTTAGTATGCATTGATAATTCACGCTCCGTATAAAAACCTTTTTCACATTTATCACACGGATATAAAGGTAATTGATTTCTGTGAGTGTACTCATGCCTGGTAAGATTGCTTTTGTTAATAAACTTGGCCGTACAATGCTGACATTGATAAGGCCTTTCACCGGTGTGTTTTCTCAAGTGCACCTTGTAGTCTCCACCGAAACGTGTTCGGTATGGACATTCCGTACATTTGTATGTTGGAGAGGAGAAATGAGTGTCTTTATGACGTTTTATCAACGATTCTAAGTACTTATGATTACAAATCTCACACTTTATTGTCTTAAAATTTCGGTGATGGGTTAAATGCTTTTGAATGTAATTAAACTTTCTATTGCAAAATGGGCATTTGTCTCTGACTCTACTATGCATATCAGTCAGCATATGGGTCCCATAATCGGTTGAATTATCAAAGTCTATTTTGCATAATTTACAATGATACTTTGTATTTATATCAGCCAGTGTTTCCTGGAATATATCATCATCAATATCCAAATATTCTTGCTTTACTGACACTGCATACTCTACTTCTTCTTTTTGTTCGGTTACTCTGAGAAATTGATCGGTTTCTATGGCTGTTTTCCTAAACATAATGGCATTTTGAAGTTGCTCATGACAGGCGTGGCATAAAAACTTTGGAAAGTTATCACTTTCTAGAACCTCTATGCCCCCATAAAATATTAGGGATTCAGATAAATCTTCTATCGTTTCGTCGCCGTGGATTGGAATGTCGCCTGCATTTAAACACACTCGACACAATTTTATTGGTTTGTCTTTCAATTTTTTTTCATACATAATATTCTGGAAAGCACCCCCAGTAGGTCTCAGCTTCTTTTCCAATTTTAATGGCCGACCTTTTTTTCTAACGATTTGATTGCTGGAGCTCATGTCTTCGAGATTTAATGGTAGTTCTTCATCCATCATCAAAATCCAACTATTTCCTTGTTTATCTATGTTGTCAGTTTCAATGAAATTTCGTATGGCTATTAAAGATATTTGCTAAAATATTAATGTCAGTTGTAACTTGAATTAGTATTTATCGAGTAAATAGGTTTTTAAATACAATTAATGGTTTTTTAGTTAATTTTTTTCTTATTTTTGCTTGAGTGAGATGATTTCAATCAGAATTTCAGAAACGCTAAATGTCAAAAGTCTTATTTTAACGTTTATTTATTCGATACTGGCTACTCATTGACAGTACTAGACCTGTGACTTTCTAAAATCACAGTGAAAAAGTCGGTCAACTGTACACTCAACTGTAACTGCAGTCTGTGGTTACTCGTCTCGTACGTACGTTAAAATAGCAAACAACAACAATCAATCAATCAGCTGTCTGTTTTCAAAACTTGAAAAGGTTGTTCATCATATTAATTTTAATTTGTTGATTTGATTCAGTTAATCAATCATTTATTGTGTTTGCGGCTCACTAAATAATAGCTTCAGTTTTCAGATACCGATTCGTTGTTAACAATCGCCTCTTATGAATCTTGTCAGGGTGAGGTTATGTTCCTAATACATCTTATTTACTTTATTGTATCGTTTTCTAAATGAAACTTTATAATTTTAGAGTATCTGGCGTTCAACGCCAGCCGTACGTAATGCTTTCGTCAATAATTACGCTAGTTTGCGGCCTCTTTCAACCACCGTTACACCAGTCACTCCAGTTCCAAATTTAGAAGATGTCCCATCGACAGTGGAACTCGATAAACTGTTTAAGAGAGTGGAGTTGGAGATGAGAGGCATAGATCCCGCAGTTCTGTTGAGTTACTCCTGGTTTTGTGTGGCAGCTGCTTCCCATTTGGGCATTGAAGTCACTAAAAAGTTTGTATACCTGTTATAACCAAAAATATTACACATTGAATTAAAGAGGTCTTGTATTTATCAAATGTAATAAATATAAAGTTATTATTACTACACAGACCCATGAATCAAGACAATAGAAATAAATTGTTACTGTGGTCTCATGTGACTGCTTAGAGTGATGGGTTTTACCAAATCTTTGCGTTGTCAGCATGATTGTATTTAAAATTGATTTTTTCTTTCAGTTGGGCCTTAAGAAAATCAGAAAAAGAAAGGCACACTTTACTCAGAGCTGTGCATATTTACAAAAAACATAGAGTACAATATGAAATCCGTACATACTTCAGATTCTTACACTTGCAACGACTTACTGGATCAACTTGCGACACATACTTGGAATACATTGAAAGAAATCTCCCAGAAGGATGTGCTCTGAAGGTCACAAAAGTGGAATGTCAGAAAATGCCAGAACACATAAAACCACCAAGTCAAGAATAATTAAAAAAGTTCTTTGTAGATTTGTTAATAAAACTTATTGTTAGACTATATCAGTGTTTATTTTAAAACAAACCTGTTTACATTGTGTTAAAAAAAGTGTGTTCACTTATTCTAATAGTAAAGACTAGTATCTACTAAATAAAAATGGCAATAATAAGAACCAATTACTGGTTTCTATCAGATCTTGTTGGAGTTAACTAATATAGTTTTAATATGTTTCTCTTACTTAGGTATATTACTTTATACTAAAATATAATATTGAGCTTTTAATGTTACTATTTAGTACCAATTTATTTTGTATCTGAAGCAAATATCAGAAATTTAATTTTAATAATATATGCATTGTATGTACACACTTGCCTAGTCAAACACTTCAAAAAGATGAATTGCACAATTCACACAATATATTAAAAACAATGGAATGTATATCACTCAGTCCTTAAATACATTTGGCATTAGATTTATCTTTGGCCATTACTTCATTAAAATAGTAACATTTAAAATTATGCTATTCAAACTAGAAATTTATACACTAAAGATGATTAAGGTGGCAAAAACTAGCTCCAGAGTATGCAATATGAGTCAGAGAAACAATTCTTATTTCTTTTCTAATATCAAACATTTGGCATTAATATTTCTTTGGCAAAGAGCTCTGTGTAAATGTATTCTATTCAAACTGCTGGTGTTTACACACAGTAAAGATGAAGAGAATGGCGAAGGCAAGCTCCAGGGCATGGAATATCAGCATCACAGCACACCAAATGTATTCCAGGCGGAGAATGTAGGTTTGGTAAATTAAAAAATAGCACACTCCTACTGCAGAGGGGATGGTTAGAATTACTGAGAAGAATACTGGAATTTCTGTAAAGGGAAAACCAAAATGTTAATTTCTTTTATGCTTCAGGCATAGTAGATGGAAGTCAAACAAAGCACTTTATAGTTTCTTACTTTTGCTAGCCAAATTTCCTCTTCGTCCCAAGAAAATTCGGATCACTTCGACCAGACAGAGGGCACAAAATATTCCTGCCTCAGTCAGCAAGGCATTCTCTGGATAAGAAACATTTATCGCCTTTAGAATCCCCATAGCGACTTCACACACGAAGAACATACCTAAATAAAAACTATTTAAGTAAAGCAGAATTTCATACGCTAAACTAGAGTTCACATTTGTTACTTTGGACATTTTATTTGGTAAAGTAAAAAAGATTTAAATTATTTGTTTACAATTTCGTGTTTGACGTCTACGACGAATGAATCTGACGTCACCTGTCATTTTTTCAATCGATGAAAACCGGATGTGGGCTACGGTTGGAGGGAGACTTGTGTGGGGTAAGTGAAAGAGACAGAAAAAAGTTTTTGGCAAGCGCGGGCAAATGAGCGAGAGCATAAGGTTCCGGAAAATTGTAATAGATGGCAGCTCTAGCCATGTAGTATTTTATCTGTTTAATCTAATTAAAATATTAATTAAATAATTAATTGTTGATTGATGATTACAATGCACACCCCGAGTCAAATTCCTAATCTTTCGAGTACTAGGTAGTTATTAGCTAACGTAAAAACAAAATTGTGGTGGAAAACCACTAGTTAATATTACCTACTCGTAACATAATTTTAATAAAGTTTCCCCTACATTAGGAGGTTATTACATAATTCGCTGTTGCATAAACTTGCAGATGGTATTCCTAACTTGCGAATTACACGTTACGCACGTAAACCACAGTAAAGGTAAGGTCATACCGACAGAAATTAATGAGTACCTAATAAGCATAGCTCTAAACGGGAGGAGGTTGGTCCTACGAGGGTGGGCTACATGACCTTTTCGCCTTGGTTCGACATCATCTAGATGAGGGCAGCATAGATTTGCGAAAATTTGAACTTTTTTTATACTCTTAAAATCGCTTCTAGAGGGCATTGGTTGTTCCTACGGGGATGAACTATTATAAACTTTTTTCTCGGTTTGAGGTCCCCTACACAATGGCATCAAAAACGTTGTCAGTTTCGGGAAAAACATTTTTCGTTTCAATTTTTAACACGTATAAGTATGTTAAATCTTCCGAAATGTAACGTTTTAACGTTTAACGAAGCTAATTTTAGTAATGGTTAACTATTGATTAAAACGGTTCCCAGCAATGCAAATAATATCTTAAAAAGTAAAGTCTTCAATGTCTCGTGTCTTTAAATTAACGTATGACGAACTTAGTGAACTTCATAGAATCGATCACATAAAATCTTTTGTAAGTTGTAAACAGAAAGTGGGCTTATTTAATTAATTACTCCAGTTTTATTTTTGTTGTTCTTTTTTTTTATCCGCAACGAGAAAGCTATTGGCCTGTATCTCACCTGATGGTAAGTGATGATCAGGCCGAGAAGGTGGAAGCGAGCTTCACCTGGACTCCTCAACCACGGAGGAACTGGCTATCTTACCTCTAACTGCCGGAACACAACAATGCTGTTAACATTGTTGTTATGGCGACAGACTTAGGTAAGATGGTGGTAGCTAGCCAGGCTAATATTTGTTTTTTAAGAAGTTTTGAATTTTCCACCTTGTCTGGTCTGTGAGCACGTAGAATTTTGTCTAATGACCCCAAGCTACCTATCCTTATCGCGCGCGCGTAATTATGTTGCTATCGCGCTCGCACACTCACTGCGGGTGCCAGTCGCACAGTCGCGACAGCCACAGATATAATAATAATAATAATAATAATATAATAATAATAATAAAACGTTTATTGCCAGTAAAACCAAATACATAAAGTCCTTATATCTAGCGGATACCGCACTAAGCGAAGCTTGTGACGCGGTAACCTTTAAAACTTGTTACACAAAAGAATCTTTACAAGTGGTCTGGGAACATTCAGATCAGACTATATATATAGGCGACAGCAATATAATTACGCGCGAGCGATAAGGATGGATGGCTTGGGGTCATTGGACAAAATTCTATGTGCTCACAGACCGGGCTTTAGAATGTCTCTAAAGATGCACGTCACATTCTCATTGAGATACATTTATAGATAATTATGGGTGCTTATTCGCAATAACAAGGGGCACGCTTTCATCAAAATATAGTGGGATTTGAGAGACGACGTTACCAAGGCCAGTATACAGAAAGCATGATAGGGTTAGATTTTTATGAGAAAAATCTTCTATAGAATATGACAGGAAAGTAGAACTTTTAATCTATATAAATAAAAATGGCAGGTGGCAGGNTCCTCTCTAAGGGCAGGTGTTTTTCCCTCTGTGTGGAAAGAAGCACGAATTGTACCGATTTTTAAATCAGGCGACGTCAGTTTAGTAAAAAACTACAGACCTATATCGATTTTGTGTCTATTTGGTAAGGTGTTTGAATCTATGGTATGCCCTTTTCTGAACTGGCATTTTAAGCAGGTAATCTGTCCTCAGCAGTCGGGATTCTTAACATCGCGGTCTACAGCCACTAATCTCGTTTCTTTTACAACACATACCTCTGATTCCCTTGATTCACGCTTGTCTGTAGATACCATTTACACCGATTTCAGCAAGGCTTTCGACGCGGTGGACCACGGCATCTTGCTTCACAAACTTTCACTCTCAGGAATCTCGGGTTGTCTCTTACAATGGTTGTCGTCTTATCTCAGTCAAAGAAAGTCGAGAGTCGTGGTAAACGGATTCTCGTCGGAGGCTTTTCTGGCTACATCAGGGGTTCCTCAGGGTTCTCATCTTGGGCCGGTTCTTTTTAATATTTTTATTAATGACATTGTGTCAATTTTCAGACATGCTAAATGTTTTCTATACGCCGACGATATGAAATTATCTATGGAAATTAAAGAGCATAGAGACGTACTCTTACTTCAAGACGATTTAGATCGACTCGCTCAGTGGTGCGTAAAAAACCAATTATTTTTAAATTCTGAAAAATGCAAGCATATCCGGTTTTCCAGGTGCAAAGATGTCTCAACGCCAAAGTACAATATTGATGGTCATATTCTGGAGGAAGTGGACACTATCCGTGATTTGGGAGTTATCCTGGACAAGAAATTACGTTACCATAAGCACATAGACCATATTGTCGCCAAAGGTTTCCAAATGCTAGGATTTGTACTCAGAAACACCAAGGAGTTTAAGAGGCCTAACACAAAGATTCTGTTGTTTCGATCATTGGTTCGTTCAAATCTTGAATATTGCACTCAGGTTTGGTCTCCCCACTACGATGTACATATTAAACGCATTGAACGTATTCAAAAGAGATTCCTGTGGCACCTCTCGTTCCAAACACATAAAGTGAAACAGCTTCCTTCATATGAGGAGAGACTAGCCCACTTTAAACTAGATAGTCTAAAGGACCGCAGGCTTTTGCTTGACCTGGTATTCCTTTATAAAATCATTAATTAATGGTATTGCGGACTGCCCATTTTTGCTAGAATTAATAAATCTCAATGTTCCCTTTAAATTGGCACGTCGCGCTAGGTATGTTCCGTTTTATATTAAAGGCTGCAAAAGCAATTGAGGTCACTACGCCACCATGAACAGATTCCAAAGACAGTTTAACAGTAAATCAAGGAACCTCAATCTTGATCTACATGTCTTTCGGGACAAGTTACCTTCATTTAAGCGCAAAATCCTAAACAGCTTCGCATCGAGTCGCTGGCGAAATGTTATTCCAGCTAAATAATACTCGCTGAAGAAACTCTTTTCTTTAAGTGTAGACACTGTTTATGTATAAGTCCACTATTGCATACCGTGGCAACCTATAATTAAGGCAGCACTTAGATTAAGTTAAATATGTTGTAAATATTGATTGTCTTCCAGTGTATGTCTTGTTGGTTGTCCTATTAAATAAATAAAAATAAAATAAATAAAATGAATTGATGTTCGTTAGTCTGATTAAAACTCGAGAACGGCTGGGCCGATTGAGCTGATTTTGGTTTTAAAATGTTTGTCGTAGTCCAGGGTAGGTCTAAACGGTGAGCAAATACGCGGGCGATATTGTTTTTCTGTGACAGACAAAATTTCACGCGGGCGAAGCCGCGGGCGGAAAGCTAGTTTTTAATAAATATTTGGACTCTATTTTAAAACTTCTCTTGTGAGAATGAATCTTAAATGGATGTATGGTATATTTTAATAATTAGAAAAAAAAGAAAGGAACAAAAAAAAATTGGCAACAAATTAAAATATCATCTCTATGTCCATGTTTCATATACATTCACTGATATGATATTTTCTATTTTTTACACATAAAAGCAAATTCAGATTTTTTTTGTTGTTATTTTTATTTCTGGGGATTCAAGCAATAAAAATAAGCTATGCATAACCCGTTTACGTGACAATAGATAGCAAAAGTAGTGTGATTAGATTAGTGTCTTTTAAAGAAGACCGCGTCAATAGATTAATAAAAATTTAAGATATGATAAGATACGATAAGCCGTTTTAATGCTATCCTATCTACATACCTACTACTGAAATTAAATAATACTCATATATAATAAGATTATTTTATACTAAAAAAAAAAATAAAGCATCAAGCAAGACCAATCTAGTCGCACTATCAGAGCCCCGATTACGGTAATTTTTAACGTCAACAATCCAGACACGCTTCTCGATTCTGCGATACGATTGGTCGTTCAACAGCGTACGTCAGCTGTTTTGACCAATCGTATTGCAGAATCAGAAACGCGTCTGGATTGTAGACGTTAAAAGTTACCGTAATCGGGGCTCAGGGTTGCTAGAACGACAGTGGTGCCACAAAATGTGGTGCTCGCTCTCATTTAATTTCTACTCTTTTATGTCGCACTGTAAATAGGTACGGCAAAGGTACAGCAGAGTTATTGTCTAAGTTCACAGATGAGGTAAACGAGCATTTAAACATTAAAAAAAAATGTAACATTAATGACTCTCTTTATTGATTTCTCACGCGCATTTGACACATTAGAACATAGACAACTAGTTCATAAGCTCGCAATACGCGGACTATTGCATAAATGGTGCGAGGACTACCTGAAAAATCGTAAATACTTTGTTAAAATTAACCAATCGTTAAGTGAATCTGTCGAGGCAACGGTTGGCACGGCTCAAGGCTCTGTATTAGGACCTCTTCACTTCTTGACATGAGCAATTGCCTCAGTAACTGTACTTGCTATCAGTTTGCCGACGATACGTGCCTTATCATTGCGGATAAAGACCCGCAAAAAGCTTGTGCGCTACTACAATCTGACCTAAATGCACTATTATCACAGAATAATAATAAGTATGCTATTACGATGGTATCACGATGCAGGTCTGGTAATTGACTGCGAAAAAATTAAACTCATGGTCATAAAATCTCCTTACATGAAACGAATACCGCCCAATCCCATAGTAGCTCATAACCACAACTGCCTGCATACATTAGTGTGTACATGCAGCTGCCCTCCGCTGGAGGTAGTACCTAAATAGCATAAGATACCTAGGGTTAATAATTATGATACTTTCAACTGGTCCAATCATGTTCAACACATTTGTAATAAATTAAGACAATTTTTGGCCAATATACCTAATAATTAAAAAAAAACGCATACCATTCAAAACTAAATTAATGTTGTATCACGCAATGGCTGATTCATATATTCAATATGGCCTATGTAGCTATGGTCGTACGTACAAATCATACCTCGAAAAAATATACATAATAATAATATAAGCTTCAAGTAAAAATTTAAAAAAATATAGTTTCTGTTAAAATTAAAAACCAATTTCTAGATGACGATATTAGCTTATTTCAACATTGCAAAATCTTACCCATTCATTCACAATTTAAAAACGTTTTTCTTAAACAATATTTCTTCGAAGAAATGCTACGAGAACAACGCGTTCACCCTGTATTCACTCGGGCAGTCGCTGCGGGCCGGCTGTGCACACGCCGAGCAAACAATACCTACGGCACGGCAGGCGCACAGCGGCGACGTATTTGTTACCGCGATTATTTAACGAGTTACCCTCGGAACTTAAAAATAATATAACGCCAATTAATATTAAACAAAATTAAAACGGATTTGCTTCTGAATATGAAATAAATGAGATGTCAACATATCGGGTAATGTTTAGATTAGGGATGATTAAAAGGACTTCTTGGCGGGAATCTGAAGCGTCATGTTAGCGGTTTTGTTTTATTTCCTCAAATTCGTGTTTGGGCGACTATTAATGTGTAATAATGGTGGATTATTAACTATTGAGTGTTCGTGAACGTGCATGAGTGTGGGCGAGTGAAGCAAAACAGTGCATCGTGATTCTTCGGGTTCTCTCAAGTTGTCCATAGGAGGTCTCAGTAAAGCACCACAACTTTACTGAGACTCAAAGGGTGGGAAGGGGTATCATCTATCATCCTTCATTATATCATTACTTGATCTCATTTTGTAACTCGTATCACATAAATACTTGAAAATGGCACAAATCAAGACGACCTCGACGTGTATTGCCAACATCATCAAAAAAGAAGAAGAAGAAGGGATGATGAAAGTCATAAAATATTGTAAATTAATTGTAATTATTATTGTAACCATAAGTATCGATGTAGAACTGCAACAGCATCAACACAAACCTTATTGGTTTCCTGAATGCTGTCAAAACAAATTTTGTCTGTAATTCTTTTTATTTGGTAAATAAATGAAAAAAAAAAAGATATGTAATTTTTTTCTTACTGGAAATGAAAGAGGGAAAATCGTAGGTTCAATCCCGCCTTAGGCAGTTCGATGTTTTCAAGTTACGAGTATTTATAATACAGGGTGGCCCAGAAGAAAATTCACTTTTGAAAATTTAAGGAAACGAGAACTGTACATTTTTGTAGAACTTTAACTATTGCAATTTAAAAGAAACTTTATGCAATTTATTTTTAAATTTACTTTTTTTTTAGATTTGATCGTACATGTGATTCCCTTGACGTTTACAACATTCGGTCAACATACACAAAAATCTTGGAAAACTTTCGTTAGAGTTACCTCGAAATGGATTCAGGATGGATGAATGCTGCAGAGTTTTTGTATTATTAGAGTATACTCTGCTCATAAAAGGTAACCCCAAAAAAAGAAGTCTGCTGGAATGAGATTAAGGCTTATTGGTGGCAATGAGATTTCACTCCTGCTTAATTGGTTTGTTGCATTGAAAGGATGATTAATTTTTAAGAGCATTAAACTGGCATGCTGAAAAGCTTTTTGATTTAAAAGTGGCAAGATTCGCAAGGCTATGACAGGAGCACTTGGTTTCATCAAGATGGGGCTACGTGTCACACTTTAAATGAGAACATTTAGATGGTAAGAGACATGTTCCCACAAAAAAATAATTTCAGGCAAGTGTGACATCTCCTGATCTCCTCAATTTTTTCCTTGAATTTTCAAAAGTGAATTTATTTCTGGGTAACCCTGTATAATTTTCAAATTAGTTTGAGATGCAACTCTTAATGCTAAATATTAAATAACTAGGTAAATGATAGTAAGGTAAGTAAAAAGAAAATTGAATGCAGAAGTCAATGTAAGTTTTCAGCAATTTTCATCACATTGGTTCCCCATTTTGAGTATTTTATATTAATGTTTGTCTCATAAATTCTCCATTTGGGTAGTCCGTTCCAATGTTTGTTTTACAATTCTTTTCTTTTTCAAACATCACGTTTGTTGATCGTCATCATTCTTCGAGCGCATCGTATCATTTCTAGCTCATGTGTAAACGAGGCCTAAATTCAAATCAGTCGTAACGGAAACGTTCCGAAGACGAATGCACTGACTGCATGCTTGCACTTTACGCGTGAGTACCCGGAACATTTTGAATTTCCATTACACAGGATGGATTGAGTTGAGATTTACATTTTGGAAATGACACTTAAAAATCGATTCAGGGTTAAGCTGAAAATAAATTCACGCTATTACCAAATAATAATAATAATTAAACCAATTCAATTCAATATGATCGATCATACGTTTTAATTTAGATTCTCTGCTCTAGAAATCTAAGACTAAAATTCCATTACCTCATTACCTATACAAAATTAATTAAATGCGAAATTAACTCTATCTTTTACGCTTTCAATTATTTACCTACTTATGATGACGCCTCAACCACTGAAATGATTTAGATGAAATTTGGTAGACATAGTTTGAGCCCAGGAAAGGATCAACCTTTCCTGAGCTCCCGGTTTTGAAACAAGTAGGTACGCGAGAGATAAAGATTTTCTGAGACAGACAAAATTTACGCGGGCGAAGCCGCGGGCAATAACTTGTTAACTACATATTCAGTAGACATTAAATTCCATAAACGAAACCTTTCACGAAAGCTAATAAAACGATGAGCAAACATTTCACTCGGCACAACCTAATGCAAAAGCTCCCCAAACCAGTTACTGCAAGTGTGTACGGCTATTTACAATGCAGTTCCTGCATAAACGAAAGTGAACTATGACGCAGTGAGAGTTACGGAAAAAGCATGTTTCCAAGACTGCGCACGCGACCAATACGTTTCCTAGCTGCGCGCGCGCCGGTCGCGTCGTCACTGGCCGTTTTTGAAACCAATGTGAAAAGAAGAAAAAAAAAATGAAAACGAAATCGCTCACGTTTTCAAATTTGGAAGACGAGGCGGGGGAAGCCCTAGATCGCATGTTCAAGAAAAAAGATTGTATGATCCTGGTGGAGCCTAGTGGTGCGATCCTGCCAGCTGAGTTTAGGGAAATTGGTGAGGACATATTGGGAGTGGAGGTCCGGGAGGATGACGTGTGGATGTGCTCGTATCCTAGAACTGGTAAGTTATAATTAAGCCTAGGCGCAGACCAGCGACTTTTAGTTGGCCGATATTGGGTCGGGCTGTTAATCAGTACGGAGATGTATGAAAGTGCGAACATCACACCGATTTGGTATCGGCCGATTCTTCATACAAATTAGAATCGGGCCCAACTATCGGCTAGCTAAAAATCGGTGGTCTGCGCCTAGACTTATGCAACTGTAAATTTAAAATTCATAATTTTACAAATCAAATCAAAAATATTTATTAAATGGCCAGTTCTTTGGCACTTATGAACGTCAAAAATAATTAAAAGCAACGATAGCCCTTTAGAATAGCAACCCCTCATTTAAGTTTTTTTATTGTTCTTCTTTAGTTTCACGCTCTCTGCGGCTATCTTTTTTATAAGACTTTTCGTAGGTGCTATATCGGATCTATTCGACCCTTTGTCTAGCTTTCCCGGGGTGCGTTATGGGGTCGAAGAGACCTGTTCGACTTAATCACCCTTTTATGTAAATAATTAGTGTATTCTTTTTTATAGTAACGTGTTCTTGAATAACTGAACAACTTTCAGTTGCGGTAGGATTATGAATCTGTCTAAAGCAATGTAAATAAGTAAGTTATGTAATTAAATTAGCACTAGTAAGTAAGAAAATTTTAGTGATGTAACTAGAACGTCTGTATAAAAGTCGATGCACAGTGTGTCTGGTCACCGGTGTCCGACCCGTTAGGGCGCAATTGTGATCAATTTTATGGATAAATCCACTGGAATGAAACATTTTATCCCTACTTTGAAAAAATTGCAGCTAATTATTTTTTTTGGGTTTCTGAGTCCGGGTGGATTAATTTATTTAGCAATATCTACCGATGTACAGGGCCTATAAGCAAAAAAGTGTATAAGTAGACATCAAAAAAATTATAAAATACTCCCATTAAAATCTTTAAGAAACACTTGAAACGTAAAATAAAAATAAAAATGATGCTTTTTCGTACATTATTCAATGTTACAAAAAAACTGGAACGTGAACATACATTTTTTTCCACTTTTTAGTTACTACACCATTACCTAAAAACTGAATGATGTAGGTAATAATACTTTAGCTTTAAGTCAACTAGTCTGGGCGTAGTAGTAGAGTACTTATTATTATTCTGTGGTAGTAGTAGCTATTATCAGGATGAATTCTCGTTTGATAGAGTCATATTTAATTAATCATAACGCCGTTGACGGCTGAATTTGGATTAAGATTGAATATAGAAATCCAGCATTAGTGAGCATTATTTACGCTGCACCGAAAACTAGATGCATTTAAGGTTGATTCGACCCGATAACGCAATGGTAACACGTTTTCTTTTAAAAATGAGACATTGAAAGTTTATCGTTATCATTATAACATGTCTGTACCTAATCCCTATCAATCTATAAATAAAAATGCATTTCATTTGATAAAAATCTGTTATGGATAAAATGCATTTCAAAAATTTTATATAACTGAAAATTTTATTCTACGTAGGTTCAACATGGGCTCAAGAAATGGTCTGGCTGGTTGGTCACGATTTGGACTATCAAGGCGCTAAATCAATACAACAAGTAAGTTTCACTTCCTTCTTGTTTTCATATACTAGAGTAATTTTAAACAAGCAGATTGTAGGAAACTAAACTTTAAAGCATAGGCTTATGTAGGAATTACATCATCTAGATTATAATTACGTAATATTATTACATTTTCATTGTAGGTACCTACTTAGACTATCTTAAAACTTGAAGCACTTTAAGCGACCGCTGTACGAGCTTTGTATTTTGTAGCGTCGCGCTACGTTGTCAGTGACTAGAGTTAGAGACAAGTCGGTGGTTATTAAGATAGAATGAAGGATAATAATTATAAATAAATAAAACTAAGTTTTCAGTGACTGAAAATAAAGGAAATGTATCTGATATGGAATAAGTAAAAATTGTAAAGAATATAACTTTATAAAATTGCGGGTATTGTAATGTTATTCAAAGTTTCACCATCATCATCAGTCATTTAGCTCTACTGCAGGAACACGACCCTCCCTAATATCGAGGCAAATGAGTCATAAAGTATCAAGTAATAATATTATATTAGCAAATATTAACATACATTCCAATGTGTCAAATTAAATCAGTTTATTAGCATAAAATGACCGAACTGTCTGTCTGTTAACTTGCAACGTTATCGTTAATCATTGTACACACGATAGCACATCACATTTTTGTTACAAACTCGCCCCTATTACAACTGCACAAGAACCCACAGTGGTTACGTTGTCGTGCCGTCGTCTGTACAATAAATCTTTAACCCTGGTGCGTTTGCGCAAGTGGCCAAACTGCGTTATGTAACGTCAGTTAGATCCACCTGATGCACCGGCTTCCTGGAGAAAGGGCCTTTGTTACATACTTACTGAGGAAAACTTTTTACAGCATGGAAATTTAAAAAAATATCTTTAACTAGCTTTTTCCCGCGACTTCACCAGCGTAAAATTCAGTTTGTCTGCATGGACTACGTCAAATATTGAAATAAAAAATAAAAACGTTTTGCTCTTAAGGAGCCTATACAGGTCTTATAATCTTTTTGCTCTACCAGCGCTTCGAGGCCAACATTTAGCAATCCTTAACTGTTCCATCTGCCACCAGATCCGATGTCCGCTGGTGGAGCTATCCTGCATCTTGGTGGACGGCCACCTGGAGTGGGTCAACGAGTCCGTGAAGGGCACCTCTGTGGACCTGGTCAAACACCGGCTCCCCCACCCTCGTTATGTTCGAAGTCATCTGCCCTTCCCGCTGCTGCCCAATGATATTGAGAGGGAGGATGGCTCGTTGAAGGCTAAGGTAAGGAAATAGCTCATAAGATAGTCCCCTTAATTGATGATTATTGTCATCGGTGCATATATTTTCATAAAGGTTGCAAAACCTTTGTTTGTCACCTGTCATCCGCTTTGCAATGTTCTACTGATTAATTTCGTTGCGGGTTCAATGACAGTTTAACTTTCCCCCTGGGACACACTTGACCTCACTGGTTGGGTTTTTACTGGCGCTCAAGCTGTAGATCCTGGCTACACAGGAGTTGTAGCGGTGGGAGCGAGAGGTGGGAATAGTCCCGTAAGGTAAAGAAAGAAAGAAAGAAAGAACAGGAGTTTATTATTGGTCATCATCATCATCATTTCAGTCATAGGAACGCTGCTGAATATCGGCCTCCCCCAAGATTTCCATAATGATTGGTAGCAACCTGCATCCAGCGCCTTCCTGCTACGTTTAAGAGGTTGTCGAATGTCAGTCCACCTTGTGGTTGGATATCCTACGTTTCTTTGTTACCAAATGACAAAATAATGAAAAATTTGAAAAAAAAGACTATTATTGTTTAACACAAATTATTTGTTTTTTTTTTTTAATTGCATTATACACTTACACAATGGTTCACATATTTTTATGAATCTCTTGTTTTTGTGGAACTTTCCCCCCCCAAGCAGTGCGCAGTGTATTGTATAGTATAATTTGAATATTAAGTGAGTGCATTATTATAAGGTGGATTCAGAAAACCAAGTGTGAAGGAAGGAAAAACGTATGATATAGCATCCAAACTAGGAGTCTGAATAATTTTCTAGCGTCCTGCATGGCCAATATAGAGATTAGTCTCACATCAACTATTACAAACCAGAAGTCTCTCAAGGAGGAATTTTCTAGCGTCAGACTCTAAGATAAATAAGACCCTAAGATAAAAAAGAACAGCAGTCTTAGCGTCAACTCTATAGTTACGTTGTATGATAGCGTTAAAAATGTCTCTTTGCCCAGGTCATCTACACGTCGCGCAACCCCAAAGACATGGTGGTGTCGTACTACCACTACTGCAGCCTGGTGCACGGCCTGACGAGCACCTTCGAAGAGTTCTGCGAACTGTTCATGAAGGACCGAGCGCCCATCGGGCCGGTCTGGAGCCATATTTTTGGTATGGGAATACTTTTATATTGCATTGACAAAGACAAGATTTTTCAGGCTTGTACCACCTTGTGAGTATTTTATCTTGTGATGAGTTACATTAGGTGATTATTACAGACGAAGTAATAAGATGTCTGCATTCAATGATGCACGACATTGCAAAAGAAATACTGCTTCAAGACAATAAATTTTAGTTTTGTTGCAATGAAGCAGCAGCAAAAATTAATATTATCGGCATCGATTTCAGGATTATAATTTATAATATAAAATCACAATCATTTAATAACTACTCTACAAATTCACTAATACAATTAATTAGGTACTCGTATTATTTTTGATTGATATCAATTTAGTGAACATTATGCTTTGATATTACAATAAATCTATACTGTCATATTCTGTTAAATATACAAACTTTCTTTCGCGTACTTAATTCAATTGATATTGAATAAAATACATAATATTATAAAATATGGGTTGATTACTTACGATTGTCATAATTATTTATCACTGATATGAACCTCCTCTGTTGCAAATTGTCTATGGTACTTTAAGAATGATACAAGTGACATCTTTGTGGAAAATATCTTGATCTTAATTAACAGAAATGTAGCTCATTTATTAAGTTGAATAAAGCCTAGTTTCTGAAGGCCGTATCTTTTCATTTGTAACAATTTATTCAACTTAATTGTGACAATGTCTCATAACGAAACTGTGTCGTCGAGTTCCATCACGAGAGGTTCTCGTTATTTAAATCCGGAAAAATTTTCAACGGATCCAAGTACGCCCGGTGCAGAGCTCCAATGGAGTCATTGGCTGCATACATTCCAAAACTTCATATCAGAAGAGATAAGTAACGCTAGTCCTGACTTAAAATTAAAGCTACTTATCAACTATTTGGCGCCTGGAGTCTTTGCTATAATAAAAGGATGTGCCAGTTATGACGAAGCAATAGAATTACTTAAAAAATCATACGAGAAACCTCGGAATCGTATTCTGGCTCGGCACATCCTCTCAACAAGACAGCAAAAGCCTGAGGAATCTATACGTGATTATGTTCGTGCCTTGAAACTGTTAGCCCAAGATTGTGATTTTCACGCTGTGACTGCCGAACAAAATCAAAACGATTTCATGTGTATTGCATTCATATCGGGTATCAACTCTCAAAGAATCCGTCAAAGACTGTTGGAAAATTTGACATTGTCATTCGATGACGCACAGAACCAGGCACTGACACTTGAAACCGCCGAAAAAAGTTTGCACTCTTTCTCAATTTCATCTAATCCGACCTCATTGCTTAACGCTATACCGGTTCAACCAGAACAAGAAAAGGAGGTCGATGATAATTTAGCCGCTGTTAATTTCGGTCATAAAAAACGTCGATGTTTTTTTTGCGGTGGTAATGTACATCAACGTATAAAGTGTCCTGCGTTTCATTCGCAATGCCAATTATGCTCCAAGAAAGGACATTTTGCAAATGTATGTCGGAGCAGTGGTGGAACGAGTCCTAAAATGAATGCTGTAACTCAAGATACACCTACGGAGGCAGCGTCGGTAATTGCAGCCGCTCCAGGAAGTCTGCGAAAAGCGACTATCCCCATAACTATTAACGACTACCTTGCAGACGCACTCGTTGACACAGGAAGTTCAGTAAGCTTTATTGACAAAGGTTTGGCTGAAACATTAAAACTAAAGAAGAAACGTTGCAGTCAGTCTATTACACTAGCATCGCTAAGCCATACCTAAGTAGTGATGGTGAGAGACATGAGAAAATCATTGGTCTTTGCCAATCATGTACTTTGGGCTTTGTGGCAGGTTGTGGCGAGATTAAACGCTTTGTTTAAAATCTCAATTAAAACTTTTATCTGATTCCGATATTACGATATTGGATCGCTCAATATCGGAATTGAAATATCGGATCTGGCAGTCCGAGATTCCGATATTACGAGATTCCGAGATTCCGATATTCATGCCCTATTACTAACGGCGTAGCCGCTTTCCAGCGAACACTAGAATTCATCATAGAAAAGGAAAATTTAGTTGGAACCTATGCTTATCTCGATGATGTGACCATCTGTGGCGTGACTAAGGCCGAACACGATAAAAACCTTAATGCCTTTCTACAGGCGGCTGAAAAATATAGACTTACATTGAATAAAGAAAAGTGCACCTTTTGTTCGGAAACTNTATAATATACATTAAGAATATGGTCTCAATGTACTGCCTACCTTCAGTGGTAACATCAAGGTAATAATTAGTCAACTAAAAAGCAAGAAATAAGTTAAATTTTATAAAAAGGAAAACTTTACATGTTTCATAATCTTGGCACCGACTCCAGAAGTATCAATCATGGTATACCTACATAAATATTAATAATTCGTCCTAATAAATAAGTAGGTAATTAGTAATTATTATTCTGCTTTTTAGTGTAGGTTTTTTGGAGTCGGTTTTCTTATCAATGCCAGTTTTCATAGCAAAATAGCCTATTATAACGAGATAAGACACTACTTTGGAGGAGGCCTATGTTCGATATGACGTCACGACAGCCAGGTGCGCAGTTAACTCGATCGGGTCGTAACGAATAAATCCATCCAGCACATTAGACTATACATTTTCATTACAAAATAGCCTGTATTACAACGAGCTAAGAAACCACTATGTTCAACTTGATGTGCTGTCGTTTTACAATAGACCACTTACTGGTGAAAAGGCATGTTAGCGCGGTCCAGCATAAACATGCAGGCTGGTAGCACCACCGCGTCGAACTGGCCGAAGAACCACGGCTTGCCTCTGGTGGTCTTGATGGGGCCCACCCACACCTTGCCGACGTCGTTTAGCACATACTCCTGGAGGAGGGTGCAGTCCTCCATGTAGGTTTGGTCATCTGAAAGAAGAATTATGGTGATGAGAAGATGCGACTAATAATGTTCCGTTGTCTGACTGATATTAACAAACAAGAAGGTTAGAATTGAAGATTCCTTAGGTATACGAAGTTGTAAATAGAAATTGTCATAAAAAAACGCAAAACTGGCTAATAGGAAACATAATAACTTGAACCTGCTCAATTTATACTGTTTTATCTATGTTAGTTAGGTCCGTCGTGCCAAAACATGATACCCAATTGCTATTTTGAAATGATAGACCATCATTAAATAAATTACTCTTAATTTGAGAGAACCCAATTTAACAAGAAAAAATAATTTGTCCCAAGTGGTGCAAAGATTGCGATTTGCGAGAGGCAGTGCAGCGTCATGCCGACCTTTACGTTAAAAGCGACGAGATAAAATCCTTCTTATCACTTTCGAGGTATAATGCTTCTTATTGAACACGAGAGCTCATCGCATCTACTTAATATAGTAGACATAGGAAAGTTATCGCTAATGCCAATCAAGGAGCAATGGCACGTAGTGGTTCGTTTCAGCCAAATGACGTCCACTGCTGGACAAAGGCCTCCCCCAAGGTTTTCCACAATGAACGGTCCTGCGCTGCCCGCATCCAGGCTCTTCCCGCGATCTACACCAGATCTACCTGCCCACGCTACGTCTTCCAGCCCGTGGTCGCCACTCGAGAACTTTCGTAGAGGTAATTAGTTATTTTGTAACTTCTTCACCGTGGCATACTGCATTCCAGTAAGTTATTCTGCAATTTCTTTAACAGATTATATTCTTACCAGCATTCCACGGGTTGAACAGGATGTACAGGTCCTGGTCGAAGTCGTAGATTTCGCGGGCAGTGGAGTTCTTCATCCTGGTAATGACTCGAAGGGCCCAGTTGCCGATCGGCAGGGTCACTGGAGTTGACACCTAAACAGGTAAGATGATTGGAATAAATTAATAAGCACCAATCACAGTAAGAGGACTCAGATTTTTTGCTCAAGACAAACACTTGCGCCCGTATTCACAAACATTACTATGAGGTCTCACAGTGCGCGTGGACGCACAGGGTGACACACGAACCAATAACAGAGCTCTATTCAACGCTGTGCGTTCCATTTGCTGCTTCTCTTAAGGCCGGGTAGCAGAGAAAATGGCGAAAATGAGGTTTTCATTTTTCATTTTTGAGGTAGTAAACAGTAAAATTAAAGGCTAAGATTTTTATTGGGCATAGTTGAGGATATTTTCTAGGGCTATTAACGGATGGAAACACGATTTGATTAAGTTGACTCGATAGAATAAATTCCCAAAGTTACCTCTATTCGTTTTCTAATTATGGTTTTATTTTTAAAATAAGCGATTTGAGATTCTAAANCATAAGTATTTCAAAATAATTTATTATTTAAAAAGTGTAGTTTTTTTTTATTATTTAAATCACTACAGTTAATCAGTATTCCTAAATATTAAAATTTTTCATTAAAGAAGAATAACAGTGCTGTTGGAACAATAAACCTTGATTGCGACTATGATCGACCGAGCGTGTATAGATACGCGTGTGCAAACAGGCGCGTGGCGGCCCGGACTGATTTGCAACTTGAAGTTGTCGCGCGCTGTAGGTAATTATCTCGGCCGACATAGGCGAGTGACGGAGGCCTGTAGGTAGTAACATTATGAATAGAAAATTCGAATAATAATTATCAACATTATGAACATAACTCATTTTAAGTTCATTAGTCTAGTCGCTAGGGGCGCTGTTAACCTTGCTATGCTTATTTACTAATCTCATCAAAATATTGATTAAACATGATATGAGTTTCATAAAAATTGTCATACATTTATTTTGGAAACCAAAAATCTGTCGTAAGAGTTTTTCGGCTATAGCTTTAGAACTCGCCTGAAAAAAATCTCTCTTTGACAACTTGCAAAATAATATAAAAATGCTTTGAAACAAACTGGTATAAGCAACTTATGAAGGCGTAGAAAGTCGCAGGCATATCAAACTTTACGCTTTAGTTCTAAAATATCACCTATTGCAACGTTCATAAGATGCAATATAGTTTAGCTTGATACGCCGTCGTCCGTCCATACTGACTATGACATACAAAACATATGTACATTATTCACATTATATTTTAATCTCTTTGGACCTATTAAATTAAAACAATAATAGTAAGAATAGTAATTAACTAATTATTAATAATACTCTTACAGGCTTAATACCTTATTTCCTACAATAACTGGAGTGCGTAAAAAATAAGTATAATAGCACAAAAATAATTTATTTAGCTAACAGTTTAAAAAGTGCAATTTAATATCCCTGCATTATTATTGCATTTTATGCATGCAAGTATGTATTTTAATTTTTAGTGCTAATATACATTGAAGATACAAAATACAATGTACAGCTAACTGTCACTAGGTGGCAGTAGTAAAAAATATACATTAAAATATCGTTTGTTCTGTGCACGATATTATTTTTCAATGTGATACATTTTAATTTCTAATGACGTTATTCACGACTAAAACTATTGTGGGTACTTTGTATTTAAATAATTTAATTTAACCCAACAAATACATTGAAGTGTAATAATTAATAATAAGTTTGATAATAATTGGGTATAACTTAACACCATTCCAATATTTTCAAGGCACAAACCCTATAAAAATAATTTAATGTAAAATTATTGTTTACGTAGCTATTTATGTATAATTGCTTTTAATAAAATAGCTAAGTAGTTGTTTTTTGATGGACTTATTTGCGTAATATTCCTCGACACCAAGAATCATCATCATCATCATTTCAGCTACAGGACGTCCACTGTTGAACATAGACCTCCCCCAATGATTTCCACGATGGCCGGTTAGTAGCGGCCTGCATCCAGAGCCTTCCTGCTACCTTTATGAGGTCGTCGGTCTACCCTGTGGGTACGTGGCCTCCACTCCTAGAATCACATACTCAAAATAAAAATAATCACATTCGTGAATAACGTCTAAAGTGAAGAAACATTAAAATATTTTACAATATTCTATTTTAATAGAATCCACTGTCACACAGCGTCAATATTTCCATATTTTAATTATTTTTATTATAATCCCCTTCCTTTCTATTGTCAATGCGTAAAGCTCTGCTTTTTATAACTTTTCTAACATTTGGAATATTCTTTGGGATGTTATGCATCTGAGATCTATTGTTATAATAATTATTTTTAACAATAAATAAACTTCTAATTACATTGTAAAATACTATAAAAGTAGATAATCTGAACAGCTATATTTAGTGATTAAGTACAATTATAAGTAGAAGACTAGAAGAATTTTTATGAATTCTGTTCCCACACAACAGTTAAAGGTTGCTATGTAAGAATGTACGATATACGATAACTTTTCAAACTATTTAGATATCTCTCGTAAATATTTATGTACTTAATATCTTTAGAATTGAGTATTCATCAAATGTAGTATATTCTGAATAAATCTTTATTAAATTTACGTATAACTTTTTTTCTCAATATTTTTTTCTAAAACTTGGCATTAATTGTCTACACAATTACAGTACATTTTTGCTGCAAAATCGCACTTATTTCAATCAAATAAGATGCGACAGGTTTAGCTCGATGTGCTGTGTTCCCTAAAAAAATAAAAAACTATATTATCTTTTGGGGTTTAATCTTATCACAATGAAAAGAAACCACAGGTTTCACAAGGAAATCGAAATTTTTCTTACAAAGTCCTACTTGCCAGTTTTTCGTACCTATCTCAGTGAACACCTATTCTAGATTACATTATGAACATTCAAATTGAAACCTTAAATTAACCGACAGCTAGAGTTATTTTTATGTCTCACGTGGGGATTTCCGAACGCACCACAGCACTGGTGGTGGTTGACATTTTTGGTGTGGTGGTGGCCGTGTGGTAGACTTTGTTGACACTTGTCTTTGACTTCTTTTGTCTTCTGGCACTTCTGGTGGCCGGGTGCTATTCTGGCTTTGAAGCGGCCTACTCGGCCAGGCTTCGAGTGGTTCGCTTCGATGGTGTCGGATATGGTGCAAATGTGGGGCTGGTTGTCCATGTGAGCGTCTTGGTATTCGGCGTCTGTTTCTGTAAAGAGGTAGAAGTAGTTAAGTAATGATAATGTAAATATGGCCTGTGATGAGTGTGCATGTTGCGTACGAATTTATCCTCAAGTTAAAATACCGTTCCTTAGGCCCGATTCGACCAAAATTGTATTTATTTATTTTATTGGGCTATCAACATGAGATACAGTATTATACACAATAAAAAAATAAACAATTAAGCCAAAGGTCTCTAGCTAACTGCTTTATCCGAGAATAACTCCTGGTATAACTGGCACATTGACAGTTTCAGTATGGCTAGTTAGTTAAAACTGACGATTTATTCTGAGACTAATATTTACCCTTGTTTGGTCGGATCCACCCTTAGTAATCATTTAAATTCACGCATACTGGCTAAAAAAAACTCTTTCCTTATTCACACAGTTGCCAAGCACAGTATTAAATATTTTTGATTTTAAAATATTTTTTTTAATAAGTAGGTACCTAGGTATCTCTCGTTCTTAAGACACTTATGAGCAAAACATGAGGTATGTATAGTACTAGTACCATGTAGTACCTACTTATGTAGAGGTTTTCAACTTCTAATGCTTCAACCACACCAACGCGTGCAGATTGCCATCGCTAGCGCGATCATAGGCCAATGACAGGTCACGCGGACTGTCATGGGTCGCGCGACCTGTCTTGACCTTATGATCGCGCCGGCGATGGCGATCTGCACGCGTTGGTGTGGTTGAAGCTTCAGGGGGACAGCTGCCCTCCTCAGCCTATCCTCGGTACGCCCACGATTGTGTACGTACCCTGCAGTTCCTCCCTGCTCTGGCTAGGGCTCGTGGAGGTGGTATCCAGCCGCAGCGTGGAGCAAGAGTCGCCGACCACTGTCGGAGGCGCTGAGTGCGACGGAGACATACGAGCTAGACACTGGAAAACAAAACATAGGTCATCATTCTTGCCAAGTAAATACTGCTGGACAAAGGCCTCCCTCAAGGATTTCCATAACGACCGGTCTTTTGCTGTCAGCATCCAGGTTCATCGACTATAATATCCTTAGCAACACGCTTAGGCTGAGTTGCACCAACTAACTTTAACAGTAACTATAACGATAACCGGTATTTTTGTATGGAGTTTGACAGATTTTTGACGTTTGTTAAAGTCAAAGTGAGATGGTGCAACCTAGCCTTAGTATGCTGGGTTGAAGTGATGCAACATAATCCACAATCATCTCTACTACCAGTTCTGTTTAGAGTAGATAAACAACAGTAGATATAACAGTCCAATATTGTGTGTTTTTTGTGGACAGTGAATGGATTTATAAAGATTGCCTTTTGACGGATTTTTCATCATCAACAGCGACTTTCTTTGGGATACCACACCTTCATCAAATACTATAAGTCTGGAAATAAAATAACAACTTTCTTTTAAATAACTCACAGCCTTTTCCACGAAGCTGTCCTGTTCCCTCTCCTTGGTCGCCGGCGCCGTGCCCACTCTGCAAGGGGATGTTGCACTGTAACTTGAAATATTACCGCACCTATTACATCTCTATGGACAGAAACGGCACTTTTACCCTAAAAGGCTTTAAATTCCTTGTAGTAATATCATCACTCTATCAGTCAATGTTCAAGCTAAAATTAGTGATTCCAGCATTATCTCGAGAGATGGAATGTGTTTTCTATTTAGGTACATATTACATACAAAATATACAGATTATTACAGAGTACAGCGTCAATGTTAAATATGTAGTTCGTGACACCCAAAGTAGCCATTAAATTCGCAACACGTCTTTGTTACAATTTAAGGTTGTTTTGACAACTTTATGTCTACTTTGTGTGTTACGAACTATTTGACGCTGACTTTACCTATAGAGTAAAAACAGAATGCTGTTGAAACATTGTTAAACAAATAAAATAAAAATACACAATTTAATGAAGGTATAATAATTATTATCATTATAAAAGTCATGTCACTTCCACAAGTAAAAGTGCTGAACATTGCATTTCAAATTACCAGAAAGAGGAATCCAGGCTGTCTTTGACCGGTTCCACAGATTCCGCATCTGTCCACACTACTCCATAGCTCGTCGATCTGGAATCTGAAATTAATCATCCGACTGATGACTACATTAGAATTATTTATAATACACTTTCAACCCATAAAATTATCTTCTTTCATAGGTACCTCGATCCTTCTCTGTCCTATTTGGTGAATTCGCTATACTTCTCCGCGCTACGTCTTGGAAAGTGACAGGGGAATACATTCGTCTCTCTTCCACTGGTGACGTCACTGTTGGCGCAGGAGTGTTGGCTCTCTGCACTTGCGGACTCTTCAGAGATGACTGATTTGATGGTTGTACTGCTATGACATTCGGAGTGTTATTTCCCAAGGAGTTTGGTCCTGAACTGATTGCATTGGGAAGGTGAGTGAAATTTCCAGAATTTAGTTCTTTTATGTTCATTTGTTGGGCAGAATGTTCTGCTATGCTGTCCCTAACGTCAGCTGCTCTTTCCCATTCTAATTCTGTTCCAGGCTGTAGTTGAGGCGATATCATTTTGGTGAGGCACGGCCTTGATTCCCTGCCTTCCAGCCAGTATGTTTTCATTGCCCCTGAAAAGTATTATTATGAAAATAATGTTTCAAAACTTTTATGAAGTTCTGACGCAAATAACAGTGATTTAGGTTAGAGACAAACTAAAGCAATGTTTGCAACAAAATGAAGGAATAATACTTTTTTGAACTACCCACCCTTACCTTTCCCCTTAACCTGTATCTCTCCTCTCTCATGCACCATGTAGGATGGTGAGAGCAGTTCCCTCGTGGTCTGTGATATGTGGATCCTCATAGCTTCTGACGTTGATTCCATCCTCGAAGCTGTGTTCACTGAATCTCCGAAGAGGCAGTAGCGAGGCATCTTCAGGCCGACTATACCAGCCACTACTGCACCTGAGTGAACGCCGACTCTTATGGAGAGATGAGAACCTGAAAAAAATAATTACTTAATGTCTCCGAGATCTAGTGATTGAGAATTTAAGAGAGTTGATTTTTCGCTCTAAAATCCTGGGGCCAATCAGCAAAATATTACATAAATAAAATATTGGGTTTTAGGTAAGTGGATATTACAGGCTTGCATTAACCTGATTCTTTAAAGGGCACCTGACCTGAACCTATAGAGGACATAAATCTGTCGATCTTATTAAGAAATAACAGCCGTCTGCTATTCAGTTCTTAAAGTATTTACTGTGACTTCAGTTGTTACATAGCCACACGACATCAGATCAAGAACCAGAAAGATCAGTGGCGGTGGTTCCAATTTAAAGGAATTTTACAATAAATTTTCGCTATACCTGTACTGGGATCTTTAAGATCAGTGATCGCGTCGACCATGTCAAGTGCCATGTCGCAGACTTTCTCAGCATGATTGTCCTCTTTTTCTGGTGCCCCTGATACCACCATGTATGCGTCTCCTATTGTTTCCACCTGTGGAATTAGTTTTGGTGTAAAGTTTTTGTTAACTATGATTTATAAATTTTATGGAGGTTAATTTGATATCTTTTGTAACCGAGTGAACTTTCCCATACAAGAGCAATGTCGCTTCGGTGCAAGTCTTTTACAATCGTCTGAATATTGTTTTTTTATAATTCAGTAAAAGGTGGTTTAATTGAACTTAACTTTAAGGAACTATCGACATAAAAGTTTTTCATAGTTAACACATCCTGAAAGACTTGCTAGATCTACATCGGTAAAAATGGTCCTTCGAGCCGGATTACCTTGTACACCCTGTTCCTCTCAGTGAGCGTGTCGAAGATAGAGTACATGGCATTCAGCATGGAGACCACTTCCATTGGCGTGATGCGGGAACAGATCTCCGTGAAGGTGACCACGTCGGAGAACAGGATCGAAACGCTGTCGAACATCTGCGGTTGTACACGAAATACCACTTATTCGGGGTTTATTTTGGTTAATTAAGTTCTATGAACAAGTTACGTTTAGTTACTTACGCCCGTATCCACAAACATTACTATGAGGTCTCACAGTGTGCATGGACGCACAGGGTGACACACGAACCAATCACAGATCTCTTTTCAACGCTGTGCGTTCGATTTACTGCTTCACTTAAGCAAGCATCCTTTGTGAATACGGGCGTTTGTTACTTAGGCTGAGTTGCACCACCTTATTTTAACTGTAACAGTAATGATAACCGGTGTTTTTCTTATGGAGTTAGACGGATTTTTGACGTTTGTCAAAGTTAAAGTAAGATGGACCCAACCCAGCGTTAGTGTTGGTTCCTGCAAAGTTGATCTACCTAACTAACTATTGTAGAGAAACAGCGATTTGGAGAGCTTGTACAGAATCCATAGGTAAGTATTGTCAGCGTCGTTCTTTACACCCAAAAAGTTCGCAACACGTCTTTATATATAAAGCATTATTAGTAATTAGTATAAACAAATAATCCCATTAACCTCTCGTGGTAAGCTAAATTATGATTGTGTTACGAGTGGGTTTCGAATCCGCGTTCCTCGGATCACTATTCAGCCAGTCCGACCCCTTCACCGTTCGGCTATCGTGGTTTCTGTTTTTACACCATTGGGCAACTTTTTGACCACTTTGGGTGTCTTGAACAATTTGACGCTGACAAACGGCAGCATATTGTACCTACTTTATGCAGTTATAATGTAAGGTAGTAGATCAAATAGCGTAAATTAATAATTCAGTAACACAACTTTTAAATCAAAAACTAACATTTTAGGTGTGCCGACGAAGCGAAATTACCACTACGCTACTGTTATCGTATGTATTCTGTGCAACTACTTACTAATTATGATTTAATATGCTGTTTACAATGTTCAGTATTTACTCTAAAATTGCTTAAAGCTTTTGTAAGTGCTAATCCTCGCAATAAAACAGACGCTCGAACTACAGCCGTGTTTATGTTTCAAGTTTAATCCGCACTCTACAGGGTGCGTCACGGATTTTTGTTTGTTTGGAAATTTGCGGGGAACTTAGCGGATTATTAACTTATAAATAACGGAATATTGGATTTTAGTTACGTATTAGATCCTTCTTCTTCTTTTCGTGTCGACAACAAACCTACACAGTATCAGCCCAAAACTCCGCCACAAGAATGGCGTTGTCAGTAGCACTCATCAAATCCTCCTGAGTGCAGTTGCTTGGGCACTCAGAGCACGACATCAGATGCTTCATAGATTGGGGAACAAAACTGCACCTGCACTCCATGTTTAAGCCGTCCAAGAATCCCCACCTGACCAGATTGTCCTTACTACGGCCAACCTGCGTCCGAAGTCTATTTAAAAACTTCCAGGTAAGCCAGGGGAGCTCATGTCCAGGTGGAGGACTCTCAGACATAGGGACAAAAGGGCAGGGGAGATCAGCTCTCTCCCGCCATAACCTGCATCTCTCTTTATCTTTTCTTCATTAGATATTTCTATTTAACTTCATCTTATCAGCTTATTATAGAAATGGCACAATGTGATTCTACCACAAAATGGGATAATGGATTATGGGATATTATTCTAAAGTGTCCTTAGGCGATGTTTTTTTGTCAGAGATTTTTATATGAATCACAGAAACAAAAAATTAATTTAGCGATGTCTTTCTTGAAATAGAATGCTTAATTTAATGAAAACGGCGAGAAATGTAAAAGAAACATTCATTTATCAGTGTTTATTTAATAATACTTATTAGGTTACAATTTCATGTTCATTGCTTAGTAAAAGGATAGGTTCTTCCTTCTAGCTAATTTAATATAAATAAGCCAAGTTTAGTTCGTTTACGGATCTCCTCATTTCTGATTCGATCTCGTAAAGAAACACCGAGCATAGCCCTCTCCATAGCACGCTGTGCAACTTTGAGCTTCTATACTATAAGGCCTATAGTGAGAGGCCACGTTTCCGAGCCATAAGTACGGAAAACGGAAAACCCAGCGTGGGACGTCAACCCACAAGGTGGACCGACGACCTGATAAAGGTAACAGGAAGGCGCTGGATGCAGGCCGCTACCAACCGTGCGATGTGGAACTCATTGGGGGAGGCCTATGTTCAGCAGTGGACGTCCTGTGGCTGAAATGATGATGATGATGATGATAAAGCCAAGTTTGTTTGTACCTAGTATTATGTAATGGGAACAGAATACTTGGTATTAGGACGGTCATACCCATTTTGGCGATTCTAGTTGTTATACCTATGTCATAAGCTAATAGTTATTACAGCTCGCTTTTATTTCAACAGCGCGCATTCATTTACTTACAAGTAAATTTTGTTCAAGTAGGAATTCTTGGATGACTCAAACTTGGAGTGCAAGTGTGGTTTTGTTCCCCAGTCTACCAAGCACATCGTCATGCCCTGCGTGCCCAAACAACTGCACGCAGGAAGACTTAATGAAGGCTACTGACAACGCCACTCTTGTAGCGGAGTTTTGGGCTGATGACACTGTGTAGGTTTGTTGTCGACAAGACAAGAAGACGATTTACTTACAAACAAATACATGTTAATACCTCACCAAATTTCTGTAAAGCCGTCGAAAGCCTTTGCACTAAGTTAACCAATAAATAATTACAGATAACTTATCCAATGACACGTCAAATATTTGCACAACGATTTTCTCGTAACGATACCCTAAGTTAACAGGAGGGATCAAATTCCATCCGACTTTGATCAAAGACTGATCAACACGGTCCTAGGTAAATACTGAAATTGAATAAAGATCTGTATCTTCTGTCGGTAAATCCTAGATCTATCCTTTCCTTTTTCGACTCCGCAAATCTGTAAACATTCTTCAGAACTGTTTCGTTCGTATTTACTTCGAAAAAGGTTAAGGAAGTTCTTTTCTATAAATGGACGTTTACATTTAATAAAAGTAGTAAGAAATTCCAATGGAATTCAGCAATTGGGCATACCTATTTTGTATAAATCTCTTTTTGTGAAATAAGTATGGTAGGTAGATATTTTTGGCGGAAAATAGACGAAGAACATACGTTTAAAAAAAACAACTGCCTAAAAGTGACTGCCTCAGAAAAGACGCAGTATTTGGGATATTTGTAGCAAAGCATTTCTTTCGCCAAATAAAGTGGTATATTTGGTCGCACGTTAAGATCCTCTGCAACAGTGACTAATAAGTCATGATTCAGTTAAATAAAGACTAAGAATTAGTGAGCAAATGCTCACAAAATATTCAGAATGATACAAGTATGCAAAAGTCTACGTATGACAAAAAGGTCCCCGACTCAGCATTAGTCGTGACAATGTATGCTACGACGCTGATTGTCAGCAGGCACCTTTAGGGCACTTGGATAAATATAATAAAGAAATTGAAGAAACGATAGGCAAACGATGAAGGTGACAGATTGGCTGACTTGAAGGAATATCGCCGTCGCTGGACTACTGTGGTGAACCCACTCGTAACATAATTGTATTAATGACAAAATGTGCTAAAAACACAAATAGTCTCGTTAGCCCCTTGTACTAAGTTAAATGCTTGTATCACGAGAGGGCTCACCACAATAGTCGAGCGGCAGTGGGATTCCTCGGATCACGAATGAGCCAGTACGACCCCTACACCGTTCGGCTATCTAATCGTGGCTTAAATTTTTAATTAAAAATAATCAGCGAAGTTCTCACCTCACACGTGTCAATAGGGTTCTCCCCATTCCTCAGTCGATCAGCCACTTGCTTCGGTATCATCTGGTAGAGCAGTTCGTCGGTCCTCTTCATCTCCTCGTCCAGTTTCCTCATGGACTCCTCTAGCTTCTTGCTCTTCTGCTGTTCCTGGTCGAGGGCCAACTTCAGCTCGACTGACTGCTGGGTGCCGGCCAGCATTAAGTCTCTGGAAAAAGATTTTGAGTTTCGATAACTCTTTTATAATGCGAACAGCTAGGGACTGGAATTCGCTGCCTGTTGCTGTCTTTCCTGAACACTATAATAATACCAAGTGCGATTGCGGTCAAATATCTGCCTTGTCTTACATAAAAAAAGTTTGGGAAATTGTTTGGATTGAATTGGCACTTCTTCTCAGCATTTGCCAAGTGTTGGTCTCGAAGCGCTGGTAGGGCAAAAAGATTATGGGACATGTAAAGGCTCGATAAGAGCAAAACTTAGGTTTTTATTTATTATTATTTTATTATTGATTTTTCTTGAAATATTTAATTAGTAACTAAGCACTTTTTAATAGTTGAAGTAAGAAAAAAATATTTGAAGATTTTAGTTCTTCGCGCTTGCTAGTGACTACGTTTGATGTAAACTCATACTCAGCCCTCAGATACTGATTCGGAATGAGATCACTGAAAAAAATTGGACAAAGATTAATTTGAGTAACATTATCGACGATGTTAATAATACTGACGCGACAACTGAAGACAAAATACGGCCTTCATAATTAATTAATTCAGAAACGTCTTCAATCGAGGATCTATATTCAATTACATTTTAGGAGTCAATCATTCATCTTTGCCCAGTTTATTCAGTGTAGGATATTGCAAATTTAAATCAACAAGATTATCTAGAAATAATATAATTCCATGGAGAGGGAAATTTCAGACGTTTTATGCCGGATGCTATCGTATAGATCCAGCCCTTAACGCAGTCAGTGCATGGAAGCAGCACGGGAGGAGTGACATTGACATATTACGTGACAGAGCATATTATGAATCTGAAGGAAATCTGAAAGTCTCACTGACATAATTTGACATTATAAAAACACCCACCCGTGCCGCACCCATACCTCAGGCATTGATTGAGTTAAGCGCTAGGCCTATTGGATGCGCGGCATGACAAAATTGTATCGATTTTTAGACGACAAAAGTATTGGCTTATCGTGCAAAGTCGATAAAATGACGTATTTATCGAAGCGCGCATCCTAGGCCCAATACCAGCGTGGATTAGCGGGGTGTTGCGTCGAATTTTGTCAGTGTGTACGTGCGCGCCGCATACGTATTGGCGCGCTCACATACAAACCGCGCTCGGTGCGTTTCTATGAAGATAATCTACTCATTTGTATTTACTCTGCCAATACTGTCTTCTAATCTAATACACCATAAAAGAAGTTTAAAAGTTCTTACCTGCTAAAGTCATGCATAGATAAGTCGTTGATGTAAAGGCCGGTGGACACGAGCGCGGACAAGTCCGGCATGACTGGCGTGCCAAGGTACATCATCATCCGCCAGTTGTCCATGTAGATCATCTGACCTGTGAAACGAACCGCTTTGAAAGTTGTCACAATGCTTTATTTAGGACGTGTGCAAAGGGCCTACTATTAGGACGTAGATAAAAAGATCATTTGTAATTCGATATGGTGTAGGTAACCCCTATTCAACGCTGTGCGTTCGATTTGCTGCGTCACATAAGCAAGCATTGGAATGGAATGTAATTTGCATTCTATACTTGGCACAGATATACCGTAACCGAAACTTTCGGATATCCGAAATTAAAATAATCCGTAACCGTAACCGAAACCGGTATAATATTATTCCAATATCCGTAACCGTATCCATAACCGAAACTACATTATTATCCATAACATCCCTAGCTTGTTGCGCCTTAGGCCCAGCCACCTCCAGTATGCGTGTGACGTGCTAATTTTGGGACAACCTGTATAAAACTGACGATAACAAACAGTACCTAATAATTCTTGAAACTAATATCAGTCAGCGTTCACATTACTCTCAAAAATATACTCTTTAAATGAAATATGGGATTCCCAGGTTTTTCTAGAAATAATTTTGAGAAAATAACTGGCAAATGGGACGCCATTTGTATCCATTCTTGGTGAGAAATTCGCGAGTCTCGAGATTTACGAGAAAATAACTATTACTGTGGTTCACTATGTTGGAGTAATGACCATTATTTTTAGCTTAGTGAGTGCTTCTTAACAGATGCGAAGCTGTGCTTGTGTAAGTAATAGTTCAGAATCAGCTTTTTTTATGACTACATGACCAGGGTTGGATAGAATAGAAGGCAATAAGTTGTCCGTTGGAGACCAAGTATGGAAACCATATTTTTTCTGAAATCTTAGATTAAACAAACTTTCTAGTGCAAGAGGGGACCACTTTTCCACTAGAAATAGCCATTTTTTTGTACTTTCGGCCAAATCGGAGTTTATTAACTAATTGTTCCAAGCTTATCACAACTTTTCAGAACGTGTGCGTGAACTTGTATCAAGTGACGTAGGGTATCTTACGGTCCCCTCTCGTACTATTCGTAGAAACAATCTTTCGCACTACGAAAAACTGTTTTTTTTTTTTTTTACTTTCTTGTGACTACTTAAATCATGACCGCCTTATAATTTCTCGTCAAATACATGTTAAGTTCAACTTACCTACCTACTTACTCGGAGATACGCAGCAAAGAATTTACTTTACCCCGAGCACGAATAAATATCTTTCTCGTTATGGCATGAAAATCATATTATTTTTTATGAAAACTAGAAAAGTGCACCCTATCCGCTAAGATCGTTAAAGAAATACGATTTCGAGAGTTATTCGTGCTCGGGTTACTGAATCGGAATTACACTGAGTCATGGGAAGTTCCATAAAGAACCCTTGAGCGATGGTATCTAACTTTTACGTGTGTAGGAAGTCTGATATCTTTTAAGATTGGCAAAATGGCGACCTTTTAAACAGCTGTAAGGTGAGAAAGTTTCTAACCTTTCAAGTTGTCACGAAACTTCAGCCATGAATACATTAAAAGGGATCAATGGGAACGTATTGAAAATATTCAACTAAACTTGAGTGATTTCATTTACAAAAGTTGCGAATTGTGGTCTGTATTGAGACGCAGATCTACCAGAAGTGGGATATGGTAGATAATCTGAAAAAAAAAAGTGCCACATCTAAATAAAAAAAAACACAATTTTGTTTTAATCTCTGGCGGAAACTTGTACAGTTGATCAAGCGCCATTATGTGAAGTATTCCATTTGACTTTGGAAAACTAAATTAAACAAGGTGAATATTATAATACTTTTATTTGCCAAATCGTGTAGCCAAACAAAATACGCGCTTCAACGTGAAGTATTCGTTTTCTCATAGCATATTTGACTTTGGAAAATTAAAATAAAAAGGTGAACACAAAATACTTTTATTTGCCAAAATACGTGCGTAAACAAGTGCTATTTACACTAAGCTAAGATTCAAAATCGTGTGCAATGCCTTTGCTGAAATCCAACTGTGGTTTGACCAACGTTTTTGGCCTTTGTGGGCAACACGTGAATCTCTTTCTGTCTCGTACGTTTAGAAAGAGAGAGCATTGAAATTTAAAATATTGGGCTACCTTTGAGGTGTAAATTAATAACGTCAGGCAACCTTCGGCCGTCATAAGCGTAACGCTCCTTTCTCCCCTGCCCTTCTGCAAAAATTCAGACGAATTTAATATTGTTGTAAAGAAAATCAGTACGGCTTAGTTACAAAAATGGAAATTATTTCCTGTTGATTTTTGTCAAATTGAGTTTACCTGTTATTCATGTGATTGTTTTGTAGTAGATTGTTGTGTATGTAATAAGTAACGTTATTTTGCTTTGCCTGGGCTATTTATAAATTTTTAACTTTAGAGGCGTACCCAAAATATTATTGGCGCCCAACGTGGTGTTCGAAGAAACCATCAAAATGTTGTTATACTTACATACTTATGAAAATGCCCGTTATTGCTTGAGCATCATTGATATCGTGACAAAAAAAATAAAACTAAAATCATTATATCTAGGTATGATTGTCCATCATTAAAAGATTGGCTGGAATAGGTAGTTTTATATGTTGAGCCAATGTTGTACTGATGGGCAAAGTAACCAGACTGACTGTATTTTAAAGAATAATATTTATAAGAGACCCCAAGTTCATATCTTAAGCCTTATGGAAGTGTGGAGTGTTTTATTGGCATCGTCTGTCTGTGCTCAGTAGATAAGGGACCAGTCTAGCACCAATCCTTAGATGGGTTCCTTTGACCTTTAGAGCTGCAAGTTGCTTGGTTTGTAGAAAAGGAAATGGAAGTGGTACTAAATAGTTTTATAAACCTCTAACATTTAGGGGAGACCAAGGAAAGTTGTAACAGCTCGCTGATAGATAATGAGTTTCCAAAAATCGACAAATATCATAACTCTCCTCTCACTCTCCTCTCAACTCACCTCAGTCTCCCCTACGTGCACTGACGCGCAGAGCAAGGAAAGTGATCCCTTATTAACGGAAACCTAAGAAAAAAGTTACTTAACCAATTTTTTTAAATTAGTTGAGTTGATGAATATTAATTATTGGATTTTGACTTACCTATACATATTGAGGTTTATTTTGAGAAATAGTTTAATTGCAATACTTGTATTTTTCATTAAAGTTGCCTTTAAGGTTAATCTACATATTTCATTTAGACACTGTCAGAGAGTTGTGTGATTTTTACCCGACTGCGCCAGAAGGATATTTATCTTAGTACCTAATATTAGCAGAAAGAAACTGTAAGTTCTTATCGAAGTTGTCTAATTCACCCTGTCTGGACTTAAAGTCCTGTATTTGCTGTCTAGGCAAGATACTGGCAATCCTGAGACGACTCAGTTCCTTGACCTTTGGAGCTGCAATCCGCTTAGTGTAGGGTTACCATGTAAAGATATTAAAATTTCCACAAATATTTTGAGACTGATCCGTTTAGATTTTATGATAACTATAAATCGTCTAGACATAGAGCTTAAATCTAGATTGCAATCTTTAAGGGATAAAGAGAAAAATTTGGGGACCTTTGGATGGGATGGGGGTCAACATTTATTGCGACCTGGATTTACATTTTTTATGAATGAAAATATGTAATATCTTACAACATAGAGACAGTCCACGAGTGAGATGAAAACGTTTGGGGATCTCTTATTTAGATAGAGTCTTTCTGAAACGAACTAATTACTTAAGTCCCAACGAAGTACGCCAAAGTTAAACTCTATTAAACATCCTAAGTATGTAGTTGTTAATGGTGTTATTTTAAAACAAAAATATTTAGTGTGTTGTGCTCTTTACTGAGAAAATCAGAACGAAGTCTAAAAATATTTTTTCTTTCTTTCTCTCTAATGCCCGTTTTCACAAGACAATCCCTAATTTTTAAGTGACACATATGAAAACAAAATTCCTGTTATGTGTTAACATAGGGTAGGGGTCACTTAAAAATTAGGAATTGATGGTGAAAACAGGCATTAATTAACTAAAGTTAACCCGAAATGATTTTCAGAACAGATTTGTGTACCTATTAAAACTTAAGTTATTCTACCCAACTAGAAATATTTCGAAATGAAATAACAACAAATATTCCATCTTTTGTTACTGCAAAAAAGCCATGCAAATTCCTTTTATACGACCCATGTGAGTGGGTGGATAACACAAGGAATGGCGGAATAAATTCAATTATGCCTTTTGACTGACATGGGTTCCCGACTGCCTACATTTTTGTAGTTCCACAAAGATAACCATTTCAGGAAATGTGTTTCTGGCTTATTCTGACACCCGTTGTGATAGGAAATGTAATTAACCAAAGTAAAGGAGATGTAAGAATAAAGGAGTTTTTCTTTTATTTACAGATTAGGTTAGGTATCACAAAAGTATGGGAAGATAAGTTCTTTGTAAGATCAAACAGTGTCAGTGTCAGTGATCTAGTTCTGTGTTCTTTCCTAAAAACATTAAATATTTGTGCAGTATTTACGAGTTAAAATATCGTTAATGTATAGGTATGTAGGCGCGTCGCCTATAAATTCAGAGATTGTAGTATGTAAGTAAATAATTATTGTGTTCAAAGGTTCATTAATGTTATGATTCGATTTTTTTCCATGATATAAATCACTTAATATAATTAATTAATAAAAAAAAAAAAAAATAAAATAAAAAAATTAAGATCTTATTGTCTTTAGTCTCAATCTAAGATCAAGTAAGTACAGAAGGTGCACACTGAAAATAAGAGCAGTTTTATACCTTTCAGCCGCAGGTTCTTCTCAGTAGTGCCGTCGGACTCGTCCGATAAACGCAGCAGCTCATTGCGCTTGTCAGTCGCTTTCTCGTGGATAACAGCTTCTACTGTCACCAGCTCGAAGATGTTGTTAGTGCGGTTCAATATCTGTACAAAATATATTTTTTAATTTATACTTTTTTTATGTAAAACATTAGCCGTATTTTTACCCGACTGGGCCAGGAGGAGGGTTATTTATTACTAGCTTTCCGCCCGCGGCTTCGCCCGCGTGGAATTTTGTCTGTCACAGAAAAACTTTATCGCCCGCGTCCCTGTTTCAAAAATCGGGATGAAAACTATCCTATGTCCTTTCCCGGGACTCAAACTATCTCTACGCCAAATTTCATCAAAATCGGTTCAGTGGTTTAGGCGTGAAAGAGAGACAGACAGACAGACAGAGTTACTTTCGCATTTATAATATTAATATAGATTCTAAATTACTGCCCGCATTCAGGAGCTTCCCGTGATTTTTTTCCAGAGAAAAGCCGGGAAATTCCGTGTGAAGCCGGGGCGGGCCGCTAGTTACTATTAAAAGTTATACGCGCTTTGAAAACTTTAGGAATACCCGAGGTTTTATAGCCAAAAGGGAGCTTAGAAAATGACAACCGAAATATCTTTAAAGCACTCGAATAATAAACTCGTGGCGTAAAATACCTAATAATGGGATTGTTAGGATAATTTAATCTGAACTGAGCTGAGAAGTTTCGATGTTTAATTTATTTTACAAACTGTAAACTTTTTCTGCAGATAATCTGTGAACTACGACGTTCTTTTGTCGATTTTAAATTACATAAGCCGATTGTCACGTGTTTTCAATTGTGTCAGATTAGCTGGCGGACTTTGCAGTCCGCTGGTGTGTGGATGAAAGTGGCGTGGCACGTGGCTTAGTTATTCTGATAGAATCATAGAATATTAGAGCGTAAAGTGGACAGAGGGGCCAGTCGATTGATCTGGAGTTCATTATTACTTACCTAATAGTAATTTTAATTAGGTTTTATACTTTACCCGTTAATATACCTAAACGATGACACAATGACCACACGAACATCCCGGACACTGTCCCGCAAAAAACTGACCCGTTCGGATTTGAAATTCGAATTTCAGTCCAGTTTTGTGAGATCCAGTAATGTAGGATTGCAGTGGGAAAGGGCCCGCCTAACATGATTAAGGGTGGGTTGCACCACCTAATTTTGACAGTGACGATAACCGGTGATTTTTGTATGGAGTTTGACAGATTTTTGACGTTTGTCACAGTTAAAGTAAGATAGTGCAACCCAGCCTAAGAGATAATTCTAGGGTCAGACGGTTTATCATTGAACACCACTAACATTCCCCCGGGTGGAATTCGACCCCGAAAACGCGGCTGGCGTTGTAGTGCTGAAGAGCTGAAGTCTACTAATAACTAATTTGTTACTACTACACTCATGGCCACTAGGTGGACCGACGATCTGGTGAAGGTCGCGGGAGGTACCTGGATGCAAGCGGCGCAGGACCAGTCTTTGTGGAAATCCTTGGGGGAGGCCTTTGTCCAGCAGTGGACGTCTTTCGGCTGAAACGAACGAACGAATGAACACTCAGGGCCACATGGCCGTTTATTTTTCAGATTTTTATCGTCTCTTGGAAAGGAATATTGTGTTTGAGGAGGTAAAAGGGTAAAACATTTAGATTGGACATACTCACAGTCTGAAACTTGAAAGCTATGAGCGGTCTGACGAGGTCGAACCAGTTGGTGATCTTCTTGCCCACCAGGTCCGGGAGTATCACCATGAGCGAGTTGCCGATGGAACGTACCACCATGTCCGACCTGAAAGTGGGCACTTGCTAGTTATTTTAAACCTTAAGACCTTGAAAAAATTATGAGATATTGAACGAATCAGCTAACAATATTTATACTTCGGACTACTAGGTAAAGATAAAGAACCTTTTGTTTCAATAGACGAAAATTCTACTTAAAATTGTTATCTTTAAGCCTACCATCTGAGTTTAAACTAAACCTAGTGGGTAGGACGGTAGGACCTATCATAAAAATTTGTCGATGTTACAGATGATATTCTACATATAGCTAGACTGAAACTGCAGTCAAAAGCTGGTAGGTAGGGAAGGGCCAAAAACTTATGGAGACATGTTTGTAAAGAGCCTCTTTAAATATTTTTTTAATTAAGATTCATACGTGCATAAAATTGAATGAACCTTTCATTTCATTACTTACCTACTCGTATACAGGGTGGAATTTTGAATTTTGTTCAAAAATCTTTAAATGAAGTTCTCTTTCTTTTCAAAAATAAAGGAATGTTTTCTTTCAATAAAACTTTCTATACAGTACTAGCGGCCGCCCGCGACTTCGTACGCGTGGATCTCGTTTTACCCCCCCTTCATCTATCTTACGCGGTTCAGATTTTTTCATACAATTTTTTTCCCGCTCACTCCCGTTCCCGTGAGAATTTTGAAATATCCTGTTGTAACTAAGCTTTAAGTTTACTAAGGTACCTGCATGCCAAATTTCAAGCGTCTATCTTACGCGGTTTAGATTTTTTCATACAAATGTTTTTTCCCACTAACTCCCGTTCCCGTGAGAATTTTGCAAAATCCTGTTGTAACTAAGCTTTAAGTTTACTAAGGTACCTGCATGCCAAATTTCAAGCGTCTAACTTAAGCGGTTTGGATTTTTCATACAAAAGGATTTTCCCGCTAATTCCCGTTCCCGTAGGAATTCCTAAGTATCCTATAACCTGCCCAGGAGTATGAAAAATAATTGTACCAAGTTTCGTTAAAATCCGTACAGTAGTTTTTGTTTCTATAAGGAACATACAGACAGACAGACAGACAGACAGACAGACAGACAGACAGACAGACAGACAGACAGACAAAAATTTTACTGATTGCATTTTTGGCATCAGTATCGATCACTAATCACCCCCTGATAGTTATTTTGAAAATATATTTCATGTACAGAATTGACCTCTCTACAGATTTATTATAAGTATAGATTAACAGTACTTTCCCTCCAGGTGGCATTACAAAATTCCACCCTGTATTTCAACAACTACTTCTGTATGCGTAAGTCGTTAAAAAAATTGATTTGAGTCAACAAGCTACCTGATGGACTGATTTTATAATGATAGCTCGGCCCTCGACTTAATTCACTGGTCAAATAAATTTGTTGTGTTGATCAACTCATTAGAGCTTAATTTTATTGGTATTGGATTGGAACATATTTACATTAAGTACCTATCAAGTTGAAATTCAACTTTCAATCTTATTAATTTTATAGTCGTCATAAAAAATAAATCTTGTCGAATTTTAGGATTCAAAGTTCAAACTCAGTGCCTACCCGAGGCAGTTCTTCTTTCTTAGGTACTTTGAAATTATTTTCTCTGATCGTTTGTTCTCCGTGCACAACTAAACTATGGTACCTATTCTTTGAAAATAAATACTTTGACTTTGACTTTGCAATGTTTGTGGGGAGCCCGCTCGCCCACATTTTAGATCGAGTAAGGCCCGTATAATGACAATTCGAATTAATCTCAATAATACATTCAAGCTTGTGATTGGAGGAATTTCAATATTCGGATCAATCAAGGTTTCGAGTACTCTCCAGTTTGAATTGAGTTTTGAACGTTTCAGAATACTGCAAAGGCACAAATCGAATAAAAGATACTCACCCGATCACACACAAGGGGAATGTACCATAATGTAACTACCTTGATAGGCAGGATTGGTCACCTGAAAGTATGGTCCTTCCAGAATCTATGCGAGAATATTCTATCCGAGAGTAAAGTCGTGGCTGTCAAAGGTCAGCTGGAAAGTAGCCAGTAGTAAGAAGCACTCTAGTTAGTAAGAAGTGCTTAGTAAGAGGTACTCACCCAAACACAATGCAAAAGGGAAATATCTCGAACAGCACCGAAGCACTGATGGGTAGATGCTTCTCCTCCCTTGTCATGGCCAATGAAGCGAGGGTAAAGGCTCGATTGTCAAACGTCAGCTGGAAGGTCACGTGGACTGTGTCGAAGAGAAGTTCTTCACGAAGAAGCTCTATCCTCATCTCCTTGTGGTAGAAGTGACGCGCCACCTATGAAACATATTGCAAAACTTAATAGGGAATTAGCGATTAACGCCCGTATTCACAAACATTACTATGAAGTCTCAAAGTGCGCGTGGACGCACAGGATGACACACAAACCAATCACAGAGCTCTATTCAACGCTGTGCGTTCGATTTGCTGCTTCACTTAAGCAATCATCGTTTGCGAATACGGGCGTCAGGGACTTCGTTCGAAAATAATTTCGTTCACAATTGGATTTAGTTTCTCGTATTGACTCAGCTGATTTATTGCCTAAATATGCCCAGAATCAGACCAATTAAGTACCTACTACGAGATTATATCTTAAATAACAGATAAGATCTAAGCCGTAAGGTATAATTTATATTTTGCCACTTTAATAACATGCCTCGTACCTGTGTTATTTTCTAATAATATCTATACTAATATTATAAAGCTGAAGAGTTTGTTTGTTTGTTTGTTTGTTTGTTTGTTTGTTTGTTTGTTTGTTTGTTTGTTTGGTTGAACGCGCTAATCTCAGGAACTACTGGACCGATCCAAGAACTTTCGCATCATAATTTCTCCATTTGGTTGCATATCAGCATTCTAAAAATTATTACAGAATGAAACAGTTTTTATCCTTAATTTTACTTGGTATTTATTTATTATTAGCCATACACAACAAGTAACAATCACAAATAATATTATAATATAAAGAAAGTATGCTAAATGAGTAACGCGAAACAATAAGCAGTTACTTTAACGCGTTTTTCCAGTCTTCAGGGTGTGGTTTTGTAAAACAACGCCCATCTCAGGGGTGGTAAAAAAAAATTCACGGAAAAATCCATGAAACCAGGAAAATGGTAGCTATTATTACGCGGACGAGCTATCGGTCAGTCCCCCCGCTCTCTCGGGGTGGTGGCCGCATGTGCTCGATGGTGTAACGGGGTACGCGGGGGTGGTGCGGGCGATAGGAAGCGCCGTCTCGAAAGTTTAAGGAGACTTTTGAATGAGGTTCTTTACTAATAAAGTAATAAGTTAAAATTTTATTTATATTTTTCTTGTAATAACTTTCATAAGTGTACCACCACTCCAGAGATGGGCGTTGTTTTACAAAACCACACCATGTATACATGGATTGAACGCAGCCGTAGGAAACTGCTCGTGTATATTTTGTCATTTGTTTTTTCTATGGTAATACTCTTCGTAAATCTGCGACTACAAAGTATACACGAATTTTGCATACTGAATACGGTCGTGTCTAATTTGTATTGTGGATGCTCGCGTCTCCGTTTCAAACTATACTACACGACTTACGCTTGACAAGAGTGTTAAAAAGTTAGTTTGATACTTATTTAGTAAAATTCAGTAAAATATGGAATTACATTTAAGAGTATTTTTATTTGTTATTACTTAAATATATTTTATCGAATTAATATAAAACTAGATTTTAAACAGATCTTAAACCTTGCGGATGAGTGGTTTTTAAAAATAAACTGATTAGGTAGGATTAAATAAATAAATTGATAATTTTTTTATTTAGAGTAGTAGGTACGCGGTATTTGCGTAACTGCTCATACAGTTTGGAAGAGTTTAGTAAAAAAAAGTTATTTCCAAACTATAGGTACTCGATTAGTTTCACACCCTTGCATTCTGACCATGTATAGAAAGAAAAGACGCTACGTTAACTACCTAAGTATTCGAATTGGCTTTAGGAAAAATACTCTTTTACGAAACTGTTTAACGCCTTTGATTAAATTGTTCATCAGAAATCAATTAGTTATGATTTTTATTGTGTAAGAATTTTTGCAGCAATACCAACAAAAAATCAAATCTTCTTTATTCCTGATTATAATACCTAACCATCCTTTACGTATTATAAATTCACTTTTTGCTTAGCAAAATTAGTGAAAATACGTGTTTTTACTCTGTGTTGAGCCTCTTTTGTCTCTACTCTGTAAAGCAGTTTGTGTGTGATCGTGTTAGTTCGTTGCGCCACCGCTAGCTCGGATATCAAATCGTAGTTTTTCGTCCGCGCTGCACCCCCTTAAGTGGTTTAGATTTTTCATACAAAAGGATTTTCCCGCTAATTCCCGTGCCCGTAGAAATTTCGGGTATTCCTTTCTTAATGCAACTCTATGGTACCTAATAGCAATTGGCTAATAACGGATTAAAAGCAGTTATTAGCCATTAATAGCCAATAATAGCCGATTTCAGATGGTAACCCTGCTATTAATGTTATACTAATGATTAAACATATCCCTTCATAGTTTACAAATTTAGCACTTGAAAGAAGAACGGTCACGCCCCATACAAAAAAAACCCAGACCCGACAGAAACGAGACATACCTCAGTTTTTTTGTCATGTCTTAATTAGTTAAATTATATATTTTTTATATTCGAAATCTATGTATAACACCAAAATATTACCCTTTGTTTTTGTTCAGGCGTTATACAAAAACTAATACAAAATGCCTATTTATCACCAAAATTGGTAAATGTATGTACCTAAATGTCTATTACAGCTGCTATGGAATGTATCTAGGTGACCTGGAGATACAGCCGGATTATACAGGGTGGTTATACATATGGAACGATAAGTGATCTCACTCGATTATTTCTAAACTATACAAGATATCGAAAAACTAGTTACTGATTCTGAAAGTGCTTCACATGCTCTTTCAAATGGTACCAATAACAGGTTACAGATTATGGAAGCTGGTAACATTGAATTTTTGGATTTTGTAACTTTTCGTTTTCACCCTGTATAATCCGGCTGTATCTCCAGGTCACCTAGATACACTCCATAGCAGCTGTAATAGACATTTAGGTACATATATTTACCAATTTTAGTGATAAATAGGCATTTTGTATTAGTTTTTGTATAACGCCTGAACAAAAACAAAGGGTAATATTCTGGTGTTATACATAGATTTCGAATATAAAAAATATATAATTTAACTAATTAAAACATGACAAAAAAACTGAGGTATGTCTCGTTCCTGTCGGGCCTGGGTCACAGATGACCGATCTTCTTTGGAAGGGACGTAGCTTAAGCTAATGGCTAATAACTGCTTTTAATCCGTTATTAGCCAATTGCTATTAATCGGATTATTAGCACTTACCCATCTCTAGTTACGGGTTGCCCGACAGGCCCGCCGAGTTGACGAGACCTGCCGCGCAGGTGAGAAGTTAGCCACCCGCGTGAACAGACCACGCGGACGTTGCCCAGGGTGCACCACGAGGAGGTCCCTCACCATCGCACCCCTCAATTCAGAAACCAGGCCTGACATAATGTTGTTTTATGCCTGTAAAATTACAGTAATATGGGCTCCGGGTTCGATTCTAAATATGTATAAGACAAAACGTTTTATTAATTAATAAAATAAGGCTTCTCACCTTCCTTCTAATAAGGAATTTTCCAGCACGTTCTTGCGGGCTTACAGATACAAAACAAATCTTAATTAATTAAAAAGCAATTTACCAAACCGACTTTGCTAAAATAAATTGCGCAATGAACTTTTATACAGAAATGTCACTTTCTACAAAAGTAGCTTGTAATTATGTAGGTACCGAACTTTTCGGCTACTTTGGGTGTCACGAACTATTTGACGCTGACTGTACCTACTTATCATTATACGTTTTTGTGTGTACGGATAATTTTATCGACGAAAATTCTTACTTTAAATCTGGAGCTTGAACCATTTAACACCAAATTAGTGACGGGTGTCCACTGGTAAACATAGGCCTCCCCCAATGATTTCCACAATGGCCGGTTGGTGTCGGCCTGCATCCAGCGAGAGAAGAAATGATTAGTTTAAAACTCAATTTCAAGCAAAGATTAAGTCTTTGGATTTCAGTTCTTAGACCGATAACAAGAAAACATCTAGGACAAAGATTTACTTAAATTTTTAATTTTAAGTATTATCTACTATTAAAAGACTAGACTTCAAGGTTGCTACACCGTCCAAAGATAATAATATTAGATTTGAGTTTTTGTTGTTGTTTAAAAATAAATGATTACAGTAATATTAATTTTATATTCCTCTGAGCCTTCTAAACGCGCACTATCTTGTCTTATCTAACGAAAAAGTAAATTAATTAACCAGAGTATTTTTTGGTGATAAATGGGGCGTCTTAGTGGAGGAGGAAAAACTGGCATGACACGCGGGAGGATAAAAATATTAGGTCGGAAAATAGAGGATCCTCTTATAAATCGTCTTGAAAATCTAGATGGAGGAAATCTTGCGAATATTTTAGATATAGGCATCAAAAGTCTGGTAGCGAAGGAATTAGAATTCAAAAACTGTGTCTACTTCACTTACGGTGGATTCAATCAAACAAGAGTAAATTAATCTCACAATAAATCGTCAGTTTTGACATATTTCCCATACTGAAACTGTGTGCCAGTTATATTAGGAATTATTCTCGGAAAAAAGTTTGGTTGAATCGGGCGTTGGTAGGAGTACTTAGATATTTTGGGCAAAATGAAATTTAAAAAATGAACAAAGTTTGTTAATGGTACACAGTCAGCATTAAATAGTTAGTGACACCCAAAGTGGCCAAAAAGTTGACAGCACAACCTTATTCCAATTGCAACGAAGACGTGTTGCGAACTTTTTGGCAACTTTGGGTGCCACGAACTATTTGACGTTGACTGTACACCTACCTAGCATAAGCCAAGGGCTAGAGTTTAGGCAAAAATGTATGATACATGACTAATTCTTGATTCCAACTGTTAGGTCATATTATATTTTATCTGACCGTTTTTTGGTACGCTACTAAATTTAATGGGTACCAAAAAACGGTCGTATTTTTTTTCTAAATATCAATTTTTTTTTGCATTTTACGGAGATTGAATTCATGACCTCTAGAGTATGAACTTCTTGTACCTCTATTCCAGAATAAAATGTGCGTGTCCGATTTTTGTACCTCTTAAAGTATTTCTTCGTAAATTGGATTCAAGAAGTAGAAAGTTTGTAGGAAAACAGTTAAAAAAACTGTAATTGAGTTAAAACTCTCCTAAAGTTGCCCATGTCCACAGTCTGCGATTGCTTGTACAAAGAAACCAATAAATATATTTTCCGTTTATTTTTTCCATTTTCCCGGATCCAATTCCGCCTTCAGGTTTCCCATTACAAGTTTCCAAACGTAAACTGAACTTCTGTTCTGCTGTAAACTTTTACGATGATGTTCAGATAAATACGAATTAAATACAGTCGGCTTTATGAAATTTTAATGCAAAAGAGCAAAATAAACTCGGGGTTTGGTCCAAGGATTAAGCGGTGGAGGTTGGAATTTACTGGTTTCGTTCCGATGGCGAATGTGTACGAGTACTTACTTAAATTCTGTATTACACAACACAATCAATAGTTTTTTTTTAAGAAATTCTAGCCTAGTGATAAAAATAATTAAAGCCCTAAAAATTTACGTGTGTATTTGGTAGCCTTTTGGGTGAAATTGACTTAAAGGTTCAATGGGAGAGAATGTCATCAAAAATAGTTCGATGTGGTTATTTTAAACAAAGACAAATAGGTACGACAAAAAGCCACGTTTCTCGAATGAGAAGCCTCTTAATTTTTTTTTATAGCAGTAGTAGAGTTCACATTCTGTGAAAATAGTCTTTAAGGACTTAAGTTCTTGAGGCAGAGAACCGACAGACAGCGGAGTCATTAATAGGGTTCCTTTGGATACCTTATGGATTTGATACCTTTTGGATTATGGAATCCTTAAATTAAACAAAGTAAATCGCTGCCCGCTCCTCCTATGACTCGCCCCACCCTAATGAGCAAGGTGAAAACGCCTCGTCGTACTTTTACGACGCTATAAAAAGATATTATAATGTGTCTACGCTCCGTCCCCTTAAAATATGCGATTGTACTACTTTTTGTTAAAGGTGCGAACTTCGGGTGCCCCAATCTTGATGCAAATTAGTTTTTGTGGCTGATTATACCACTTGCGTTGAGTGTTTTAAGCATTTTTAGGATTAGCATCCGGATTGGTGCTAAGAGATTAACGCTATGAGGTCTCACAGTGGACGCACAGGGTGACAGACGAACCAATCACAGAGCTCTCGCTGTGCGTTCGATTTGCTGCTTTCGTTTGTGAATACGGGCGTAAGTTCCAGGTTTCGGGACGTCAAAGTTCATGTGACATCTGAATAAATCGTACTAATACATATAAGTGAAAATATGTATAGTGAGGACGGATGGGTGTATGTTTGTTACTCTTTCACGCAAAAATGCTGAACAGATTTCTTTCAATAAAATGTGGAAGGCCTACCTACATTCAGCAGCACTGTTGCTGAAATGTTGACGTATATGGTGATCTCAGATCATAGAAGGGATTCTATGATCTGAGATGGTGATGAACTAGAAGTAAGTGAACTCAAATACACGTCAAGTTTCATAGTTGTGGGATATTGCAAACTTATCTAATGAACCTGACTGGACACAGAGCTAGTGAACTAAGCGACAGTCAAATTATTATAAAGTACAGTCAGCGTCAAATAGTTCGTGACATTCAAAGTAGCCAAAAAGTTCGCAAACACGTCTTTGTTGCAATGAGGGCTATCGTTTTAGCGCTCACCAGTTAGCGCCACTGTAGAGTAAGGTCCTGCTGTCAATCGCCAGGGGTGCCAACTGTTAAGTATAAAAACGATAGCCCTCATTGGAATAAGGCTGTGTTGTCAACTTTTCGACCACTTAGGGTGTGACAAACTATTTGAAGCTGTAAGTAGGTACTTAAATTAAACGCTAAGTGTCTTCAACCAACACTGACCTCTAAACCTTCAGCACAGAGAGTCATTTTGGCTCAATATCGTGTACCGTGAAACCGCTCCTTTTATTAATATTCGCCGTAATTTCGCTGAAATACGCCATTCCTTAACCCGTTACTGCTCACGAGCTCGCCAAATGATTTTCGTATATGATAAAAGCGAGTCGTATCGAGGGTTAACTTTGTATTAGACGCTGCCGTTTCTGGTTAAAAGTGCCTTCAGATTTAGGGCTGCCACTTTTTTATAACGCAAAAGTGACTTTTTTAATAGTATAAAAGGTGTAAGAGAACTAAAGCCCGTATTTACTCCGTATTTGCCCGTAATAAAGCCTGTTTTACATTTAGAACAATCTCAGAATATATGCGTGAGATTAATGCTGGATTTCTATATTCAATCCTAATCCAAATTGGACGGATTTGGAATGTCAACTGTCAAATTTTAAAATGTTTTTGGCCAAAATATCTGCGGTTTTTGATGTTTTTACATTTTTATATTGTTTATAAGACTATTTAAACAATATTAAAGTGTAAATGCATCGAACATTTTGGAAATATAATCTAAAACTGAATTCAATTTGACAGTTGTAATCCGGATTTGGACAAGGATTGAATATAGGTAACGGGCGTTAATCTACTTTTGAGTGTAATTTTGTACGAGTGAGCACAGAGCATGCATCAAAGAGATATGAAATATTAATTTTGAACTCATGTTTCCGTTTCCTACCGTGGTTATACATAGAGATTAAATTAGGTGCGTTAGAACAATCCTAGGACATCTATGTATGAAGCAAATTCTCATAGGTTTCAGGTTCCCTTACCTTACTATCCGTTTATTCCAGTAGCTCTACCATGAGTTTACGTCACACGGACTTGCTATGGAGTGCGTAAAAATGTATGACACCTGTCAATCACACTGATTATGTGAAAAAAAATGTGACTGGCTCAAGAAATTATAACGACAGTAATTCGTCCAGAAAAATAGCATTTATTAAATCCGTCTCGTGCCAACCCTGCGTGGGTCATCAAAAGGGACACCGACTGTAACAGAGTGCAATTTATGTGCCTCTAGTGTCATTTTATTACGCCACCCGTAATATGTCGGCACGCCCTGTTCTGCTCAAAATTGTCGGGTCTGGTCTGCTCGTGATGTCTGCTATATCGAGACCTTAAGTTCCTTTATTTATTTAGAAAGAAAAAGTATTTATTTGGTACCAGGAATAAAAACAATACTGAGTTTATTGCGTTGCTTCTTCTCAGCACTGGCCCATTTATGGTCCCGTAGCAGTGGAAGGGTTAATACTGAGACGTGTAAAAGTGCTTTTTAAGCCTACTTGCAAAAATGAAATGAGTTTTATTACAAACCAACATAAGATTAAAACAAAATTATTGTACCAAATTAATTCGTATTTTTTATGTACGAGTATAGTCGGAAATCTGTTATTTATTTGTATTTAGTTGGAAAAGTATTATTAGTTGACTTAGGTACTGATACATAATTATTTTGAGATTGAATTGAAAGAAAGGAAGTCAATTATTCATTAACAAACTTGTCGATAGGTAAACTTGGGACGCAGATAGAAAACATCCCGACCAAAAGTCATCAGTGCTCTTATCCGAGTTACTTCGTAACAGATCGGTGCTGTGTCCAAATTGTGGTGGATGGGCAGGATGTTGATAATGAGAAAAGTTGTTGTTTTGCACAGACATAAATTAATAGTTAGGTAGTTTGTTCAAAGACAATCAACATCTCATGTTGGTTTTTAGGGTTTTTGCATTAAAATTGCTAGATTTGGAATGCATTTTTTTTAATTTAGCACGAAATCTACATGCATGCGCGTATATGAATGTCTGGTCAGATGTTGGGCTACTGATTTGAAGATGATAGTTGAAAGTACTAGTTCAAGTCATGATGAGCTATGATACTAATCCCTAGGCCTTCACTGGTTGAGTCTTTATTGACAGTCAAGCTGTAGGTCCTCACTACACAGGAGTTACAGCGGTGGGAATGAGAGGTGGGAATAGTCCCGTACTTTCAGGACAATCCTAACAAGATCGTGATGCGTGGTCACATAAAGTATAACACAATTACTACACAATCCGAACTGGAATTGCTAAACAAAGCCTTCGGTCCGACTCTCACACCGCAGCGTAACGGATTGCTAAGGAATATTTAACGGTGCAAGATTGGATTGTACTTGGGAATGGATTGAGGCCGAAATTGGGTATGTCCTTGCTGTTATGTACCATTTAGAGCAGGACTGGACATGTTTAGAAGCTCTCTATTGAGATGAATCTTCAGGAATGGGTGCTGGTTTCTTTCAGGGAAGTTTTTTAGTACAGAGTATAGACCGTTACTCTATTTTGGTAAACTGTTAGTGCGGGCTTAAAAGAAGAAGCAAGAAGCAAAACTTTTGATGACAGACAGTAAAAATGTACTTAATTATTTTAACTGATTCTGTGGTCTCGCGGTACAATCTTGGTGAATCTTGATTCTAGAGCCTAGAGAAATATTAGTTTTCTCTGGGTAGTTAGCTCAAGGACTCGATGTCCCATGTGACCGTCATATTTTTATTTAATGAAAGGAAAATTAATTTTATTTGGCACAAAACCTAGATTAAGCAGTTTGAATTTCATTTGAACAACAAAAAATAACAAATGAATTGCGATAAAAACTTAAGACAAAGATAAGACAAGACGAGACAAAGATAAGACAAGGGGCTACAAGGGTGACTCATTAATTATTTACGCGTCGGTGTGACAGCGTCCTAATCTTCAGGGTACTCGATCAAGATTTAGCGGGACGTTCAAATGGCTCGAATCAAGCAGTTAGGTGATTGTAGTGTCGGCACTAAATTATCAGCTTGCTATGCTAACGACCTGGCTATACTATGTTGGATGCAACAACAAGCATGTAGGGTCATATCACCTTTTTGTGTCCACGTCCAAACGATTACTATTTAAAATCAGTGGAAAATAAGGGTTAGTAGTAGTTTATGTGCATGTAGTATTTAGTAATATGCGATTACTAGTTCTCAAAGGGGTCGATTCGCACCCGTTTTTAATACTTTTGATAAATCCGGGCGAAACGCCTACTAAAAAAAATATTATTGAAAGGAGACGGTTCGCACATTCGTGCGAATGAAAATCGTGCGAAACTACTACTAACCCGAAAATAAACATTACGACATACCTACTAACGAAAACTGAAAACCTATGTAAGAGTTCCTGAGTCGGAATACTTGACGCAAAGATTCGTGGCAGGCGGGTCCATAACTAGTGCGAAATAAAACGTGATATGCACTGTTTTATTATTACACCGCCTGCTACGAGTCTGCGTATGCGCCGAGTCAGTCAGAATAGCTGTTATCTATTCAGTAGCAGCTGATTCTTCATACTGTTTAGAAGCCGACTAAACTATCGGCCGATAAGAACTCTGTAGTCTGCGAGGACTTTTAGTATTTTCTTAGTACTTACGTTTTTAAAGAGTGATCCGCAGTTTAGACGCGAATATTTAGGTGGACGGTAACTGGCAACGTGACCCTACTTAATTTTCAGGGAACTGTAAGTCTTATGTGGAAAACCGTAAAATATGGACCGGTTCCTCCAACTATTCAGATTGATTGATTTATATGGACAAAAGGCAAGATTAACAATGTTGCTTCTTGTGTAGTTGAAACGTTAGTTAACTTTTGCTCACGGCTTTGCCCGCGAGAATTTATTTCTGCCGTAGAAAGACATATAATATAGCGCGCCTGGTTCCCGTTTCAAAAACCGGAATAAAAACTAACCTATGTATTTCACTGGGTCCCATACGATATTTTTACCTATTTACCCATTTATATGGATTCAGCGGTATAAGCGTGAAAAGGTAACAAGATTACTTTCTCATGTAATAATATTATTTGTTACTACAAGAACGTAATGAACAGTGAATAAATTTTTCACCTTACTCCCATAGTGATGATAGCGAAACGAAGAGGGAAGAGCTTACAAGCTTGGATCTACGTGAGATTTTATAACTTTTTCTTACTGAATCGTCTTTGCAACATTTTACATAAAAACGTTCAATGATTAGTGTGTACCTTCAATTTCATAGTGTGACTTGACCAATTTCAGTTTCAGTTAATTTATAATGGTACTAACAATTAAACTCTTTAGCCGTATAACGGGCAACTTTTTATGACATCTCATTACGAAAGTGGAATTGCGCCGAAACCAGCCGTATGTTATGTAAACAAAGGATATTCAGGCCTGGCAATTTGCTGCGGTCATTCACAGGGTCCGATTCTGAAACGCTCACTATCTATACTAATCTTTACTAATATTATAAATGCGAAAGTAACTCTGTCTGTCTGTCTGTCCTGCTTTCACGCCTAAACCACTGAACAGATTTTGATGTTCGGCATAGAGATAGTTTGAGTCCCGGGAAAGGACATAGGATAGTTTTTATCCCGGTTTTTGAAACAGGGACGCGCGCGATAAGTTTTTCTGTGACAGACAAAATTCCACGCGGGCAAAGCCGCGGTCGGAAAGCTAGTTTAACATAATGGGTCGAATAGATAACCTCTTTTTTTAAGTAGATCAAAAATGTGCGGCCGAGGTGAAACCTGGCAGATTTTTTTACAAACATTTACGAAAAAAAAATCTTTATCAAAAGTTTTTTTTATTTAAATAAGAATTAACTTACACTTTGGTAATCTAATATGAGGAAAAAGAAAATCTGTAAGTAATTTTCTTCTGTTTTTCTTAGATAAGAGCTGTAGAGCCGTGTAATCTCTTTGGTAATAGCGTTAGATCCTCTTAATCTAAAGGTTTTAGGTCCCATTTAAAAGAGGAAAGAGTCTGGGAGCTTTTTTATTAACCGACTGCGCCAGAAGGAGGGTTATGCTTTTCGAGTGTATGTATGTATGTATGTATATTTCTTTGGCACGGCCTACAGCCTAAACGGCTTGACCGATTTAACCGTGAGAGGCGTCGTTAGATTCGTCTTAATCGTGAGAGTGACACTGGCTATATTAAAATTGGAAAAAATCAAAAGCGCCTCAGTGTATTAAAAAAAAAACTCAAAACCTATCGAGTGGGGTATCAAAATAAAGGGCTTTTTAAGTAGCTTATTGTGTTTAAAATAAAGAATATTAAGATATATTATTACATTGCTAATTATTGAATGTTTATCGATAAGGCGTCCAATCTTTTTATTTATGTACTTATAAGAGTGCTTGGAATTTGGCCTAAAGTACCTGTGATAAGAAGTAGTGCAACTCCAGAATCGGACCCTTTCGTCTAATTTCGCACGGACGTTTTGGACTCTACCTGTCGCGCGCTGCTGACTGCCACGTAATTGCGTTCAGGATGTGTCGGGTGAATGCTACCGTTGTTGTAATTTCGTCCTTGTTGGTAACGTTTTTATTGTTTTTAATTTAAGAGTGATAGTCATAGTGAATAGGGTGACAGTATCTTAACCAGAAAATAACTTTGCATTCATTATTTATCGCATTAAAATTACAATGAGGCGGGACTATTCCCACCTCTCGTTCCCACCACTGCAACTCCTGTGTAGCCAGGATCTACAGCTTGACCGCCACAAAAACCCAACCAATAAAGGTCAAGTTTGTCCCGGGGAAAAGTTAAACAGTCATTGGACCCGCAACAAAATTAATCAGAAGAACATAGGAGGAGTTCGAAATTAAGGATCGACTTCTCTCCATTGCGGATGACAGGTGACAAATAAAAGTTTAAAACCTTTAAGGATGCATGGACAATGAGGCATGGAAGATTGATAATTATGATCATCAGCCTAAAGTAGTGTAATGCTGGACACAAAAGCCTCACAAAATACGAGTACGTTCGTCCACTTTTCCAACCAACCATTGTAAGTTATCTTCTGGAGGTCGTCGGTCCATCAACCACGAATCCTATGTTAGATACGTGGGCTTATTCCAATAAATCAGGTCTGTAGAAATTTTAATAAAAATATACTACTCGGTCTACCTCTACATTACTAAGTTTACTCACTACAGGTCTTTTACCTCTATATTAGGTACTAAGTTTATTTACTACAATAGGTAATTATGTATTATGTAACTTAATGTAAATCAATTGAATATCAATTCTGAAACTTGAAAAGCAGCTATAACTTTTTAATTTCTTGGTTCCATGATTAATGCCACCTATAATAAACTCACCAAATTCACACCTCTCAATTACCAAATTCAAAAAGTTGAAAAAGTTTGCTAATTACCTAGGTACCTAATTAAAATGTCACTTCTCGTAATTATTAACTTCGGAATCACCGAGGGGCGGTTAACACAGTCATAATTATTGAAATGGCTTTAAAATTTTATTTTACGATGTATCGTTAAATGATAATTTTGTAATAGGGCAATCAGACTTATTGCTCATAATTTTCAGTTTTAGGTAATTTGGTAGTTGAGACTAAAACAGAGTATTTTAGTCCTAAAACCCTTGTCTAATCGGATCATTAATAAATAATTCGAATTTGAGTACCTTTTGGGGCCAAATATAGGGTCAAGTTGCCTGTTCGCGTCCTACCTTTAAAAAGTATTAAAAATTCTTGGGAGTGTGCTGTCATACATGTATGTCTGCGCAAAAGTAGAGCAAGACACTAACTACTCGATGAATCGATGACTTTAAGAGACCGCTGATAGAAGCTGAAGAAAAAAAGAGGATAATAATATCTTACTTTGTTTGTGGCGCCTCCTTAGAGAGGCTTTGCATTGGATTGTCATAAGCTGAAATAATGATACTGATGGTAATAATAAATGCTCCTCTGTTAACAGTGTCTTATGAAACGTGTGTGTATTGTTATGTTCTAGCTCCAATATACTTTTGCCTTGATAATAATAAAGTTACTCCTGCATCATAATGAACTATTAAAGGCCTATTATAGCGTCCTCCTGTCTATAGCGTCGCTATCTAGTTATAATTTACTGGGTAAATCTTGAAGTAAATTTTCGTCCCCTAACTTACAAAACTTTATAATTGTCTACACTTAACTTGTGGAAAGGTGGAATATAAATCCTTAAGTTTTATGGCCTCGTAAAATCCTGCTTTAGTCCAAGGATAATTTTATAGTTAATTAAACCGTAAATATACGAGTATCTGCTGAGTTTATGAACGTACTGAGATTTTTTCTGGATTCCAAAAGATAGAAAATTTCGAAGCATGCTCTTTCCTCAATGATTAAATCATTAACCAAACCAAAACTCGATTAAATTTCTAACATAGAGATTAAGGTACTTGGGTGAATATCAACAAAGTCGTTTTTTGCCTAATTCCGGTGGCGAATTTTAATTTCCACTTTCCAAAACTTTTTTGTGGCAGAAATAATAGTAAATAACTTGTATTATTCAATGATATGGTAGAGATCAAAATATTATTAATAGTTCTCGAGATATGTCAATTTGAAATTATCAAGAGCCACCGAAATTGTATTTGAGCCACCGGAATTAAGAACTAATCCACCAAAATTTATTTATACAGCGGNTTTGGAGAAGTAAGAGAGTGTCGAAATTGAGCCACTGTAATTGCTTTTTTTCGTGGGACAGTTTTGAAAGGCTATTTAAAACACTTAAAATATGAAATATCACATTTCTTTCATATCATTTGGAAGTCTTATTTAATGTATTTTATGGCTATACTATTTTTAAATTACTAGAATCCCCGAAAAAGAAGGAATAACACAATTTATGAGTAGAAATAGAGTTAGGACGCGCCACCGCTATTAGATTTTGGGTCTTTGAAAATTTTTTTAGTACATAAAATAACTACCTATTGTCCTGAAGACTTTGCTATCGTGTAAAACGCTGTATAAACTATATACAGAAAAAAAATCATCGCTCTAGTTACATTTCTCCCATCGATTCTCAGCTCCGCCGCGTAAAAAACGTGTTTGGGATATTCACCCACTTACTTGGTTGAATTGCAACATTCAGACCGATCACAGGGAAGGATCTATGACTACGATTTGTACAATGTACAGTCTTGAGCGTTGCTATCCTTAATAATTTTAAGGCTTGAGTTCTGTGTTAGTTTTTTTGTAGTTCGTTCGTTCGTTCGTTTCAGCCAAATGACGTCCACTTCTGGACAAAGGCCTCCCCCAAGGTTTTCCACAATGAACGGTCCTGCGCTGCCCGCTTTTTGTAGTAGATGAGGAAAATAAGGAAAGGTGTCTATAGCAGGAAAAAAATATTACGTCTTCTCCGACTAACTTCCAATCGATTAACAGCCACTCAAACTTCAACTCTTTCATTCGCATCGGCATGACAACGTTTTTGCCACTAAATTGTCACTTACATGTGCGAGTGTACCTTGTTATAGCTAATGTGACACACAACGCGTTTCCAAACTCATGAACAGAAAACGGATTTAATAACAGCTACTGAAAATCGTTTAGTGGGGCCATAGAGTTAGCGGTGGGGTATATAGGCCTACCTCCGTATTCCTCTTGGGCGTCGTAAAAGGTGATTATTCGTTAAGAATAATAGTGGGAATCCCCATTCTTCCTGTGGATATCGTAAGAGGCGACTTCCCAATACGTGGGCTGCGTGGAAAGCCAAATCCTGAATCCTCTAATAAATTATTTGTATTGAAAGCTAAGTCATCTAATAATGTATTTTATTGATAGGCCGATTAGTACTGTAAGGTATGTGTATTCTTATCTTTAGTAGCGACCACGAAATACCGATCTGGTGAAGGCCGTGGGTAGGTCCTGGATGTAGGAAGCGCAAGACCATCGTTGGACAAGGAAGGCTTATGTCCAGCTCTGGATGTTCGTTTAAAGAAAAAAAATATTGAAAAAGGGTCGAATGAAACGCTAATTTGCTGGCCCCATTGGCCTTCAAGTTAAATTGCAATCCACCCGGCGACACCACGTGCTCGCTTCTGAGATAAAAATTTACTCCCACGTACTTTGTTACGTCGGAATTGAAATTGGGAATTATCCTGTACTGTAAAAGATACGATACGATAATGATTGAATAATGTAAAGGATATTTATTTTAAGGGCAAAGGCGTAGTGGTGAAGAATTCCTGGGTATGGTTATCGGTAGGTGAATTATGAGTTTACTCAATGGCTTGGATGACCGTCTCATACACACACAGTTGTCTTCTCCCTAGTTCCTTAGAGATTTTAATAACTCGCACGGGATTAGAGGGATCCAGGGAAAACTAGTGCCTAATATGTACCACTGCTGGACTTACGAGTATATGAGACATGAGCCGGCATAAAACATAGGACCAAGTGTTCAAGGCTATTCACCGCGCCACCGCTCCAATCGTGTCATCAAATAAAGGAAGCGTAAGTTGTAACAGCAACTGCTCGAATTCCCGAACTACCCGCGACAAAAACATTTGACTCGACGATGTAGGCGATCAGCCCACCCATATCTGTACCGTATTTGCACAAACTGCCGTTTGCCTACCAATAAAATCAATAAAAAATCCCATTACCCAGAAACAAACTGACAAATCCACCGCCTTCGTTCGTCCCCATAAAAACCGGCAGACGATTTTTAACCCTATTTTTTGTGCAGCAAGAACAGATTAAGGTGAAAAGAGATCGTGGTTCGAAATAAGGAATTTAATAGAACCTCGGCAAAGAAATGCCTTGCGTCGGGAACGCGTGAGATTATTGTCTTTAGAGATAGGGCGGGAGAGAGGTGTCCCGGTGATACCTATGGGACATCAGATATGGCTGATATGGGACATCGGGATATGCGGAGGCACTGATACCTTTTTGGGTGTGCACTAGAGGTGGGCGCCACGCCGGCGCGCCGCCGCCGCCGCGAATTTTGTCACGCCGCCGCCGCCGACGACCAGCTGTCGGCGCGCCGATACTGATACTGTACAAACTATTTGAAATTTATTCCTCTCCTATACTGTACTAATTTGTGTTTCAAACGCAGAAGAACTATTTTTTTATTGAGTTGAGCGGCTATTCTAGTTCAATAAAGTCCTAGTATAGGTAACTACGACCGGTACCGATCTATTGTGATCGCCGCTATTTTCCTTACAGTTCACCTCCGAGTCCTGCATCCATTAGGAATTGCAGTATCTTTTGAGGGGNGTAATATTCTCTCTAAATAGTTTTACATGAATTTTATTCCTTGAATATCTCAAGTAAGTCCAACAAAGAGTGTATGTACAAAGGGATGATGCATCGAGTAAAACTTGGTAGAATGCAATATAACAATTTAGGTCCGTAACCGTTCGAAACAGAGGCCGATCTATTTTTACATGGCACACAAGAAGTGGGGGCAGACGTAAGTGGGGCAATTAGTGATCAATACCATGTCGGCTCTGGCGAATGACATTTATTGGAAAATACTTGAATACGAATGGGGATTCTTTCTCTTGCAGTGGGGTCGGTGCGGGCCTCAGATCATAGAAGGGAATAGATGTGAAACGGGGGCGTGGCGCGTGTCTCCGCGATATGCCCAGAAACGAACATCGGCCGCGTAGCTAGGTTAGTCGCGATTCAGTCGTACTAAGGAAATGTTCTCCGATATTTTGGATAATGCGTCGTTACGTGTGTGCCTACTTGTAATTAGTCACAATATTACATCATTTACTTTTGCACTCGGCACCACCTCCAAATTGAAATGTAAAACAAAACATAGTATCAGATTTTCTTTATTCTTTCTCGTACTAAATGTGTCACTTAGAAATATTTAACAATGTTCAATCAGTCGCACACCAACCTCTGTACATATTGGTTATCTGCAATATAATTTGGAAACCGAACATCTCTAATTATTTCTGGAGAAACCTCTCACACTTCATCCATCCACCGAGGCCAGGAAAAGTGGTGACCCCGACAAAAACCAACATTCAAAATGTTTCAACAATCAGCTCCGCAACCACCACCGCTGCCCGCAACTTCATCGGAGTTAGCTGCCGTCACAGTGTCTTCCCGGCTACCCGACTTCTGGCAAGACCAACCGCGCCTGTGGTTCATCCAAATCGAAGCCATACTCAAACCACAAAAGCTGAGCGACGAAGCAAAGTTCAACCTCATCGTGACCAAACTAGGGAAAGACGTAATCAAGCAAGTGAGCGACATTCTGCTGTCCCCGCCGGAAACGGACAAGTTCGGAACTCTGAAATCACGGCTCTTGACAGTGTACGAGGAGTCAGAAAACCGACAACTTCAAAAACTGCTGAGTGAAATCGAGTTAGGCGACCAAAAGCCATCGCAACTACTACGCTACATGCGTGACCTAGCACGAGGCAAGATTCCTGACGACACCTTAAACATCATGTGGCAAGGCCATCTGCCATCTTCAGCACGCGCCGTCCTCGCAGTTACAGACGTCAAAGACCTAGAAAGTTTGGCAACCATAGCAGACAAAGTATTAGAAAATACTAGACCNGAGTGAAATCGAGTTAGGCGACCAAAAGCCATCGCAACTGCTACGCTACATGCGTGACCTGGCACGAGGCAAGATTCCTGACGACACCTTAAACATCATGTGGCAAGGCCATCTGCCATCTTCAGCACGCGCCGTCCTCGCAGTTACAGACGTCAAAGACCTAGAAAGTTTGGCAACCATAGCAGACAAAGTATTAGAAAATACTAGACCGCTCCAAGTTTCCGAGGTAACTTCCGAACCTGTTTCATCCGAATATGCTAAATTACAAGCACAGATTGCACAACTCAGCATAGAGGTCGTTGAACTACAGAGATCTCGATACAATTATCGCAATCACAATAACTATCAGCGACAGCGTTCGTCATCTCGCGGCCGTAATCAGACACCACACCGTGACTCAACCTCTACAAATGGACTGTGTTTCTATCATGACAAATTTCGACATAGAGCTAGAAAATGCGCAGAGCCGTGCAGTTGGAAAAACAAGAAAACAACAAACTCAATGAATCCGGAAAACTAACTTCGGTGCAGCCAGCGGCGGATGTCTGCACCATCACGCCCACCCACCGCCTATGCGTGACCGACTCCCACAGTGGCCTACGCTTCTTGGTGGACACCGGAGCCAACGTATCAGTTTTACCTGCAACCAAAAGACCCTATTCAACACGCGAGTGCGACAATACTTATAAACTATACGCAGCCAACGGAAGTGTGATCAAAACTTACGGAACTAAAAACCTAGTGCTGAACTTAAATCTACGCAGACCCTACTCATGGACTTTTATCCTGGCCGACGTGCAACAACCTATACTTGGCGCCGACTTTTTAAGTCATCACAAACTATTAGTCGACGTCAACGGTAGAAAACTAATCGACGCAGTGACCAATCTGAACGTTATTGGGTCTATAGTCACACAAGACTATCCTACAATCAAAACAATAGACATCAATACGCCATATTACGACATCTTATCTGCTTATCCGGACATCACCAAGCCAGTGTGTTACAAGGAAATCCCAAAACACAATGTTATGCATTACATCGAGACTACGGGTCCACCAGTTTTCGCTCGCGCCCGACCTCTACACCCGGATAAGTACGCTAAAGTGAAAAAGGAATTCGAGTATATGCAGCAAATCGGTATCTGCAGGCCTTCCAAAAGCTGTTGGGCAAGCCCTCTACACGTCGTCGCAAAGAAAAACGGCGAAATACGACCTTGTGGAGACTACCGCAGTTTAAACGCCATCACAAAGCCGGACAGATATCCGATACCACGCATTCNTGACTGACATAGCCCACAGAATCGCTAAAATCAAGTGGCAGTGGGCGGGGCACATATCTCGTAGAGCTGATGGCCGCTGGGGCAGTAAAGTTTTTGAGTGGAGACAACGAGCTGGAGGACGTAGCGTGGGCAGGCCTCCCACTAGGTGGACCGACGATTTGGGGAAGGTCGCAAGAAGTGCATGGATGCGAGCGGCGCAGGACGTCTTTCGGCTGAAACGAAAGAACTAACGCTAAGAGAGATGGCTAAGCTAAAGAAATAGCCAAAATGGACCCTCGTAAAGCACTTGCATTTGATCTGATCACCATGAAGTCCATAGTCTTGACAATGACCACACTGAGTTAGAAGAACCTCGCAAGTCTCTTAACTTTGGAAATGATCCATAAAGCTGGCAAGTCGCCTAACGAATTCTCTTATCGCTCAATTAATCTGACATTTGTATTGTTAAAATTATGGAAAAGGATCATTCTTGCTCGTTTATTCCCTTGCCTAAGTATGACCCATGTAATTATAGTACACCCGACCATAAAATGGCAGAAACCATACTAACCATAATCAGTTCAATGTTTGGAAAAGAAAGAATCCTGTACGTCTGCTTTCGTTGCGGCTTCAGCTGGGTTTATCATAAAGGACTACTCTATGAAATTAAAAAGTACCTTCTAGCACACTTCTACTACCTGCTGATGGATTCTAATCTCAGTGAAGTAAGTCGCCTCTTACGACACCCGCGGGAAGAGTAGGGTGACTAGACTGTTGCAAAGTCAGCTGCTTGGCTGACCAAGTGGCGCATGTAATTAAGCCCCGAAGTCTCACCATATTATCATTTAAGATGTGAAACTTATCCTCCGGCCAATCTGGACCTCGACACATTGCTGCAATCAACCTGCATTAAAATCCTGGACCGTAGGATGACATGGAAAGACCATCAATATAAATAAAACAGAACTGAATATAATATTCCACCGACAGTCAGCTAATCCAACATTAACTATGTGCCTCCAAAGAGCTCAAAAATACATGTTAAAGGTACTTTTATCGGCACATTGTTACGGNAACGTATCAGTTTTACCTGCAACCAAAAGACCCTATTCAACACGCGAGTGCGACAATACTTATAAACTATACGCAGCCAACGGAAGTGTGATCAAAACTACGGAACTAAAAATTTAGTGCTGAACCTAAATCTACGCAGACCCTACTCATGGACTTTTATCCTGGCCGACGTGCAACAACCTATACTTGGCGCCGACTTTTTAAGTCATCACAAACTATTAGTCGACATCAACGGTACAATCAAGTACATTATTCGAGTTACTGCTTGGTCTAGTAAATAATTGATCGCGAGAGACGCCGGTCCCTCTTGCTGTCAAGAAAAAAATCCCCGCCTTCGTCTGGCAGATAACCCACACTATTGANACAAAGGTCAAACAAGGTCACGCCGCCGACGCCGCCGCCGCCGAGGTCAAAAAGTCGGCGCGCCGCCGCCGGCCAATTTTATATCGGCGCCCACCTCTAGTGTGCACCTACGTCACAGGTATTTAGAGTGCGGACGTTTACTAGTTTAAGACCCTTATTTTGAAAAGTCGCACGCTTAAAAACAACTCTACACTCAAGAATAAAACTCAAGACTGCGATCAAAATATTTAATCTTCGTTAACATTACACCAGCAATTCCGATTTCAGAAAGAATGACAATTTTGGAGGAACTTTTGAATTGGTAGATTTGATCAAATCTAATAAGTTATTGAAATAACTTCCTAGAGAACTGTAGCTTGTAACTGGAGATTTATTAGAAACAGATTTACGGATCGCAGAAAATTATTTTTTAGAAATTCATGTTATTTTTAAATAAACTGTCCCGATTTGAGTATCTCATATACTAGCAACACTAAACGCGATGCCAAATATCTACATAAAATAATTCAATAACTTTTTTTTGCCTACGATCATAGATATTAATAATATCTATTGTTTCTTCATATTTGTATAAAAAGTTTTACTTTTCATAGGTATCATAAATGGATTAGATCTTTTACACGTGTAGGTAGAACCTTCAAATGTACGTACATATACAGTACCAACTTTACCTTCTCAAAAATACTAAATGAAAAAACATTAAGCCCTTAAGTTACACGAAATTAATCTCAATTGTTATCTGTTTTGTGTCTTGAATAAATAAATACATTAGTAAGTATAGCCGCTATAAGTATGACAAATTATAAGAAATACACATTAAAAAACAAGGGAATGTGCAAAACATAATGTTTTTGTTCCCGTTCGATCAAGCCCTAATATCATCATTAAAAAGAGAATAAAATACATTATACACTATGTATGTATACGTCAATATACCATTATTTTAACAGCCTGGAGTCTTATAATCCCAAGGAATGAGTTAAAAGTATGACGGCGGTAAGCAATATTCATACATTGTCTTAAGTGCGGGTTTTATTACAGCGACCGTGGTAACGGCACTTTTTAATGGGAGTGTGAAGAAAAACGTGTGAAAAATAGCCTACTAGCTTGAGCCCGCGGGTTTACTTGCGTGGATTTAGTTAAAGTTAGAAATGATAGCATATAAAAGCTAGTTTAATGTTTAAAATTGTTTCGATTTTCGATATCCCTTCAGTGGTTATTGCGTGAAAGAGTAATTTAAAACTGAAACTGATAAATGAATGACTCATAAAAATACTAACTAGGTCACTACTAAAGTCGATAAAGTTTTTTTCAACTGTTTATAAAAGAGTGATCTGTCGTGATAAGGTGGTGGACGCGAATAGGCACCATGACCCTATCTTAGATAACTATCTGAAACTTTATCAGGAACCAGCAAAACTGTTTTTAAAGATTTTTAGAAATAATTATTTTACCGATTTAAAAAAAAAATACTTTTATTATTTCCCTGCCCAACTATCATTTTAGCAATAATTTTGCTAGCTAAAATCGGTTGATGTGACCATCAAAGTGTTAACATGCCGCTTATCCGCTATTCCATTAACCTTTATTATTACGGTGAACGTAACAACACTCGACGTGCGTAGCCTGAATAGAACCACCAGTCCAGACCTCACTGTATAGGCCTGATTTCCACCAAAGCGTAGAAGAGAGACCACCGGCCGGAAGGCATTGCGAACGGCAGGCCTCCTAATCGGTGTACTGACAACTTTGAAACATCGTGTTAAGCACGGGAAGCACCTGAATGTGGGACCGGTCGTAGTGGATATCTTCGTCCAGCTATAGACTTTTACATCTATCTGTTAGTCTCCTCTTATGTTCTTTTGATTATGTAATTTAGTCGTGGGTGTAATGATAGTTTAACTTTCCCCCGGGACAAACTTAACCTTCATTGGTTGTGACTTTATTGGCGGTCAAGCTGTAGATTCTGGCTACACAGGAATTGCAGCGATGGGAACGAGAGGTGAGAATAGTTAAGTAAATAATCTCCTCCTATGTTCTTTTGATTAATTTCGTCACGGGTCTAATGACAGTTTAACTTTGCCCCGGGACAAACTTGGCCTTCATTAGTTGTGATTTTATTGGCGGTCAAGCTGTAGATGGCTACACAGGAGTTGCAGTTGGAAAGAGAGGTGGGAATAGTCCCGTAACCCCTCTTGCTAAGGTAAATGCTAAGCGAACCAGCGTTCCTCGGATCACGAGTCGGCCAGTCCGACACCTTCACCGTTCGGCTTTTGTCACTTTTTCTAGATTTTTACTTCTCTGTCGTCTGTTAGCTGGCTGTTCTACTCTCCCTGTGCCCCATTTGACCTACTATTCGCTAATTACTCGGGATCTGACTAACACATACACCTCATTTGCCGATTAAACATAACTCTGATCTGCACGTGTACAATTTGTAAGGTAAAAGCTCGTCAAGTTTCACACTTTGGGCTCTTATGTAGCTGGAATACGGTCGAATTTGCAATAAAATTATGTAGTCTGGTAAGCTGTCGGTAAAAGCCTTTAATTTTAATATTTGTGATTTACTTTTAAAAACAAATAATAATAATAATAATATATGACTATGCAAAAGGCGGCGATTCTCAACACCTGTCGTATCGTCAGAAAGTTCATGCAGGACGACTCCAACTCCGCAATCAACTCTGAACACGTAACTCACTTGGCATGAGCCCGTGAGTTAACGTTATACCGAAGAACTTATGGACTTCGAGTAAAAAAAAAGCCTAAGAAACAATAATAATAATAAATAATTTATTTCAGATATTTATTATTCAAAAGGGATATTTTTGAGTGCACCCGCGGGCGCGGATTCGATACAAACATGAAAAATTGTGTGCATATTTCATCTGTTAGTATTGGCACAAATTGGTCTGGGTGTTTTCTATATAATATAAAATGTTATGTATTTTTACACTAGGTACTCATAATCCCCGTTTTGGTTAATTTGGATCTTGATATTTCAGTTTCAAATTCAAAAATATTAATAGGTATGTTAACGTTTCAAAAATTGCTTCAATCAATGATAGATACAAAACAAACAAGTAAGTATTTTATTCCTCTCCCTGAGTTGTTTGGAAGAAATCGCTTACCACAGCGGTAAGACCGCTTAAATTTTGCCGTTCATTTTTATGAGTTGTACTAGCTTTCCGCCCGCGGCTTCGCCCGCGTAGAATTTTGTCTGTCACAGAAAAACTTTATCGCGCGCGTCCCTGTTTCAAAAACCGGGATAAAAACTATCCTATGTTCTTTCCCGGGACTCAAACTATCTCTATGCCAAATTTCATCAAAATCGGTTGCGAGGTTTAAGCGGGAAAGCGTAACAGACAGACAGACAGACAGACAGACAGACAGACAGAGTTACTTTCACATTTATAATATTAGTTGGGATGGTGTAGGGACCTTAAAGTATACCTATCCTATCTATCTTTCTGTATACCACAGAATAATAATAAGAATACTTTTACTGTCAACACTAAAATAATTTCACACTAATAACTAAGAAATATGATGTTCTAATTAGCTATTCATAGTTCGAGGAAGCCTTAGCCATTTTCCGCGTGATGTCTATCGTAATAAGCGCATCGTATTGCACTAATTACTGCCACTGCACTACCTATAGCTTAGTACAGAGCTATGGATGTGTTAGAGCTGGCATTTGCTTTTATTAAAGCCTGGTCCGTGAGCACGTAGAATTTTGTCCAATGACCCCAAGCTACCCATCTTTATCGCTCGCACGTAATTATATTGCTGTCGCGACTGTGCGACGGGCGCCCGCAGTGAGTGTGAACAAATAATTACGCGCGAGTGATAAGGATGGGTAGCTTGGGGTCATTGGACAAAATTCTACGTGCTCACGGACCAGGCTTTAGTAACCTGTGGCCTTTTAATGTAGATGTAACCATAGGCTACAAAACAATAACCATCGAGAAATAATCATAATCATCATAGGACGTCCACTGCTGAACATAGGCCTCCCCAATGCTTTCCATGTTGATCGATTGGTAGCGGCCTGCGTCCAGCGCTTCCCGCTTCGAGAAAAATTACCAACTTATATTTTGTACTACTACTAAATTATGACCTATATTGAGGTAAACTTGATTTCTTACTTTCTACAGAAACCATGTCTTTGTAGCTCTACGGAAAGAATAGAGTCTCGGCAAGTGATCATAATCTTCATCATTTCATCCATAGGACGTCCACTGCTGAACATAGGCCTCCCCCAATGATACGCTCGGTTGGTAGTGGCCGGCATCCAGCGCCTTCCTGCTACCTTTAGGAGTCGATAGAACGTCGTTATTCTCTCAAATCAAAACAATTTTTCAGATCATCGTCATCGTATATTAATTTAGTCTACATTAAAAGTGCACGTACGTAACCACCCTTCCTAATTTTCCAAAAGACAAAAGAGGATTTGTTCTGCACCTCCACGCATATCGTGCTTCTGCAATGAAGACTAGATGCTTTATGCCCTGAAGAAGATGATGATGATGAATCAACCGAGTCTGTGGTGTAGTGGTAAGACCACCTGCTTCAGACGCAGAGGTCCCGGGTACTGTTCCCAGTGGGGGCAGATTTTTCTGTTCGGTTTGGTTGGTGGTAAGGCTTGTTCTAAGTCCGTCTGGCTAGCTACCACCATCTTACCTAAGTCTGTCGCCATAACAACAATGCTACAGCATTGTTGTGTTCCGGCAGTTAGAGGTAAGATAGCCAGTTCCTCCGCGTGGTTGAGGATTCCGGGTGAAGCTCGCTTCCACCTTCGGCCTGATCGTCACTTACCATCAGGTGAGATACAGGCCAAGAGCTTCTTCGTTGTGGATAAAAAAATAATTAAAAAGTATAAAGTTTTATTATAACCCAGGAAGGTCTAGAACATTCTCAGTCCGTCTGCCTAGACGCTAATGAGATTCCAGGCTAGAACCGACAATGAGAAGTCCCCCATTGTCTTTCGAGTGCCTTTTCAACTCGATCAGTAATGCCTAAGATGTATGAGATATGCGAGTCAATGAGGCATATGGCTCAGTTTGAGATGGTGCAAAGGTTAATTAAGAAATTTACGCTGGAATGTTTATTTATATTCTGAGAATACACAATTTTGTGTTGATTTTCTAGAGCTCGGTACCTATTTCTTTACTAACTTGCATTTGCACATGGCTTCACCCGCGTAAAATTCAATTTGTCACAAATCGTTGTAAATTATAGCTTTTATTATGTTATTCAGATGTAAAAACAATAAATTCTGTATAGTTTTATGAAAATCCGTTTTTTTTTTAAGTATTTTTTGTGTGAAAGAGTAACAAACATAGGTACTGCAACCATCCTCATCAACTCTTACATTCATAAATTAGTAGGATACATTTTCTGTGACAGATTGATAACCACCCTTGGCCATACGTCGATTATTAGTTTAATAATGCTCCCAATAACTTAACCTAGGTAGGTACTTTCCAAACTGTTATTAAATCTCAAAATAGACTAAGTACATAAAGCATTCAAGAACAACTTGAGACTAAAAATTCCGAGTAATAATTCGAACTCTTCAACTTAAAGCTCTGGCCCACTCACCGTTGGAGTTACATCGTATAATTTAAAATGTTTCACAAACATTTGTCCAAACATTTGAATCACAGTCAACATTATGAATAATTCAGCGGAAACTTTGGCAGTGAAAATTGCATAATGCGGTGTTGCGGTCAAATCCAGGGCACAGTCAAAAGAGAAAAGCAAAATCATTCCTAAACGTTTTTTGCTTTGGCGCAAATTAAAATGAAGCAGAACAGTCGATGGACAGCCAAATGTTTATTTAGGAGGTTCCTCACACCAAGTGAAAAAAATATTATAATCCTGAGTACAAAGCCTCAGATATTTGCCAGCCTTTGAAGTAAAACCCTTCACGGATCTAGTTGTTAAAATATTTTTTTGAATACCGTTAATTCTCTCTACGTGGAATAGCATGTTGCTACAGACGACAACACATTCAAAGCTGTTGAATTTTATGAAAAAGGAAGATTTTATGCTGTGGGCCTTAAGTACCTATTACCTAACCCATTTTTCAATGCATTTATTTTATTTAAAAAAATATTTTAGTAAACCGTTCTATCTGGACTATGGCCTTGGTGTGATAGCGCCATAATTTGTTGTTGAACAAATTTTACTACACGACGGAAATTAGTTTATTTGTTAATTTATAGCTTAATTAATGGCGTGTTGTATCTAATTATGCGATAATGTTTATGAAAGATCGTTTAATTTTGTTACAAATGTTTTGATAAAGAAAGACTTTTTCAAATAAGACCTTTTGGGCAGGAAGTTAATAATAACGTTTAATAGACCGCATCACTGTGGTAATTGTAGTGTATAAGTTCCCTAGTAAGGGCCTATGTACTGAATAAACTATGTGAATTTGAATTTGAAAAACTTGAATTTTATTGTAATTTTTATTCCAACGAAGTTGTTATACAATTTCCCGATCGTAAATTAAAGCGCTTTCACATTTAGGCGACTTTAGCAGCGCTGCAAGCGCACAGACGCGCTGCCGATAATTTCATACATATTGACAGGGGATGCCTGCCTTCACATTATAAAAACCGCTGCCGCACTGCTGTCGCGCTTCTGATGCCCTAATGTGAAGCGGTCTTAGTGGCTTACGCCCGTATTCACAAACATTACTGTGAGGTCTCACAGTGCGCGTGGACACACAGGGTGACACACGAACCAATCACAGAGCTCTATTTAACGCTGTGTGTTCGATTTGCTGCTTCACTTAAGCAAGCATTGTTTGTGACTACGGGCATTAATGCTAAATAAACAATAATATTTCTTTCAAAAAGTACCTCTAGCTACTCTGAGATGAGTGACATCGTTATACTATAAGACTGTGGCTGTACTAAATGTATGGAATTGGAAACATTGAATTGTCGGATAGATCGTTTAATCTGTGTAACCTATTTATTGATACCGTTAGATAGAGCTCGTGAAGCACTTTCAGGATAATCAACCAGATTTTAAATATCTTGTATGTTTTAGAAATAATTGAATGAGATCACTTACCGTTTCTACCCTGTATAAGGCTCATAGAGATAACCATACGCTTCAATTCTCTAAGCTGGCACCAAGCTTGTATAACGCCATGCAAATAGCACACAGACCCTGTGCGGAATTCATCGGTTATTATGAACTTATACGGATATATCCTGGCTATGTGTTTTGTGTACACTGCTTCTCAAACTGCGAACTCCAACCCCTAGGGGCGATAAGCTAATGAGGGTTTTCGCGTATGAAAGATCCGCTAGATGGCGGTACGTGGATGTGGGGTCTGACTGCTGCGTGATTGGTGGATTTTGACATATCTGTCAATGTCATGTCAAAAATAACCAATCATGCAGTATTTGGACCTCGCGTCTACGTATTGCTATCCGGCGGATTTTTCATACGCGAAAACCCTCATTAAGATAGTAGAGCACGAAACCGCAATTTTTCACACTTTCTTTCACAATGTGAATCATCTTCATTCATTACGCTCGCAAATAACTACACATAATAGTAAAAAGTATCGAAATATAGTAATTTATTTAACACTGTTTTCTCGATGTACTATGGTCTTGGGTCAGGCTGTTGATCATTACGGAGATGTATGAAAGTGCGCACTTTACACCGATTCGGCCGATTCTTCATTCAAATTAGAATCGGTTCCAACTGAGGTTCCAACAATCGGCCAACTAAAAGTCGGTGATCTGCGCCTAGGCTAATTCTATCAAAAATCACTAATCATGATTGTTGATTATAACGTTAATAACTAACTAGGTATACGTATTGAATTCGATGTTCTTTATCTTGAAAACTGTTGTATTCATAGTTATTATCAACATGAGGTAATTTTGTCTCCACTGCAGAACGATCCTCTATTTTATTTACCAAAGACAAATGGTAAATGTCGAGGAAAGTACTTGGATGTGGGCAGCACATGACCGGATTGATCGGTCGTTGTGGGAACCCTGGGGCGATGCATTTTTCTATAGTCTGGTCCGGGAGCACGTAGAATTTTGACCAATGACCCCAAGCTACCCATCCCTATCGCTCGCGCGTAATTATATTGCTGTCGCGACTGTGGGACTAGTGCCCGCCCGCACGCAGACTAGTGTGCGAGCGCGACAGCAACATAATTACTCGCGAGCTCCCGGACCAGACTATAGCAGTAGACGACATTTGGCTGAAACGAACCAAATGCAGAATTTATATTATTGTAAAATGCTTGGGGGAAAATTGAAAGAACATTTGAGAACCTCTGGACTAACTTACTGCCTGTAATGAGAACAAAAGTTACCCGGGTACTTCTCATTTACAGTCAAATTTGATGGTCACACAGTAATAGTTCATAAACGGTATAAGTTAGAACAATAACTTTGAAATCAGATGATAAAATATCTATTTAGCTACATACAAAATAAATTTTATCGTAATAGAAGCAAAAATAATAAGAAAAAATCACATGAAACGATAAAAAACGGGGTAATTTTTCGCGTTCTCATCGTGTCACACCTTCGGTTGCAATGAAACATTTGGTTACTGCATTCACAATTTTCATTCAATTTGTGTGTATCATATACTAAAATCATCGTAATTAAATATACTTTCCACACAACAGTCAAAAAAATATCTTCTTATAATTATTTTGAATTGAGAAAGCGAAATACGTTGGTCACACGATTTTAGGTACCTAAAATTTTGAGTAATAATACAAAATTGCTGTTAAACCGAACACCAGCAACCAATCACAGCATTATATTCGGTTAACGTCAGTCGCGCTTCGACCATTGGGGAGGTGAGATAGGTCGATCGTCGCTCCGCGAAAAAAATACGTAACTTTTTGTGATTATCCATAGACATACCGTCGCTTGCTTGAACAATATTTTCTACCTCTAAAATTTAAACAATTTAATTGAAACTTTGCCATTGAAAACTCAACATGTTAGACTTATTTGTGTAGTATTCAATTTGAACCGTTAAATTCAAATTTAAGGATAATTCATAAAAAACTAAAATTTTCGTCACCTTCGTGGCATCACCTTCGTGGTGTTTTATACACGAAGGTGATTTTAGGCCACGAAAGTGATTTCTTGCTTTGGTTTATTTCAAAATATAGTGACTGGTGTTTATGTTTTTACAATATTTTAATACCTAATAAATTATACGTGGTTGGTAGAGATCAGTAGATCAATAAATAAATAAGGGCTTCGTATTTTTGTTGTCTGTCTGTATGTATGTCTGTATATGTGACTGTGTAGGTATCTGTTTGTAAGATAAATTTAATCTGAAGTTTGAGTTATAAAAGATTGGAATAAAAATTATTTAAGAAAAACAAGCTTTTAATGCGCTAAAAAGAATAAAATAAAATATAAATTGTTTCAAACCCATCAACTTATTACTTTACTCAATTTATATGACTAAAAGCTAATCGCGAGATTTACTTGTACAAATAGAGGCTTGGTGACCCCACAGGGGGTCGCGNATTCACTGAATAATACACTCGGTACATTGTTATAATTTATATTTTATCTATTAGAAAAAATACTTTGCATTAGCAGTTCTATCCTTGAATGCGAATTCACTATGAATGGTAAGCCAAAGGTAAACGCAATACCCTGAAATTTACCTTTACCTCAACGATTCTACGATTGCATAATGAATGAAAACAATTTTACGGTCATTTTATTATCGTAAGGAATCTATTACAGCAGTTTAAAATTTTGATGTAAATGGAACCCTTTATTTTTTAATATTATTGTAAAAAGGTGTATTACGACAAAAACAGGTACTTACTCACTACGAGGATTATGCTCAGTATAATTAAAATACATGTCACGATTAGAAAAATGTAAAAAGAAAAGAAAACTATGTCCATTTTTATTTTCAATTAATCATTAACATTTGACATTACAGTTGACTAACTAATCTTTAACTAAATTTACTATCACAGTCTGAATAATGATGGTGGTTAGTCCAAAATATTTTTAATCACTGACTTATCTTTTGCTGCATTATTTAATTTATAGATGGGATGTTTTATGGGTTATCTAATCGCAGTTACGTGCAAAAACTCTCGTAATCTTTTTGTATTTATTTTTGGTTTGCGTTACATAAAAAGGATGCAAATTACAAAGTAATAAACACAATAAAATAGTAAAAACGGAAATAAAAAACGTACGTAATTTTTTTTCCTACACCTGGAATCTTTTAAACTATAGGTACATTAATATAATTATTACACTTTGTCACTAAAATAGAAGATACAACTAATCGCATCGTAATATTAAGTGTATTTCGTAATTGCAACAGTATTTTGCGTTGACTTATTTGTCATATTATTTCTACCTTATAGTAATTAATAAAATTTACAGTATTTATTTTAACAGTATCTTATCAATTAAGAGTACCTATACTACGTCATTACATTATCAACATAGATACCTCCTGCACACCTGATAGACGTTGCAAGGATAAATTTGGCCGCAAGTTGCTAAAATTATGAATTAAATATTTATAGGTACTGGATAATTTATTAAACCTTTATTTAATATTTCTCTTAAAGCTGTTTAAAAAAGATACTTACGAAATCCCATGAGGATTATTCTTAATATCACTAAAATAAATATCACTAATAAAAAAAAGTAAAATGGCGAAAAACTGGAGTAGTACATTGTATTTTTTACTTATTTATTGAGACACAAACACGATATACTTCAACGATAAATCAGTACTAATTAGTTTTTTGTAACACAATCTTATCACTGAAGAAAGATGGAGTGACAAACGCAAAATATATTTAATCACTAATTATCTTTTGCCAAATTATTTAATTTACAGATTAACTGTTTTACGATTTATCTAATCGCCTTTTTAATGTACAAAAAGTTTTTCTAAATCTTGTTTAATTTAGGTGCTTTTGTACCCAATTAAACAATGAAAGAAATATTACAAAGTGTACCAATATGGACCAGACAAAATTTACAAAAATAAATATTTAAAAAAAATTACAAAAAGTATTCGTATTACCGTGTTACGTGCATTCCTCATTTGCAAAATTATTTTGTTTTTTATTTATTAACGTCACATTTCTATTTAACAGTGTTTATTAAAATGTATATCTTATCAATCATACTACGTCATTACTTTAATAACATAAGTGCCTCCTATGAACCTAATCTATGCGAGGAGTCGTTGATCGCTAATGGCCATGGATGAAATTTATCTAAAGATTTGGAAATAATAATAACTAAGAATTACATTTTGAGCTAAAAAAAAATAATGAAGGAAGAAATAATTTTGACATAATAATTTGACATTCATAGACACAGCAATAAAATTGATAAAGTATCTAATAGAAAGTGGCTACAGTTTATTACTTGACATCACATACAGAGGAGGTGAATCACAATGTATTCAACATTGTCTAACTTTAAAAAAACACAATAAACACTGTACTCACATTTACACACTGACGTAATTATAACATAAATTAGTGCTCCGATCATAAAAGCTATCCAAAATATGAAAGAAGGCGACATGTACTTCATTTTATTTAACTTTGAACTGTAATAATTCAACTTTTAAGTTAGGTCACTTTATCACTGGTGCTCTTTTACAATAAAATACAACCATTTGATCGCGAAGCAAAATCATTACTAGTTTTGACGAATTTTAATCGAAAAAGATAAGTCGATATAACATCTTATCAATTTTTATGGCGGCACCAACTAAAAATTAAATATTTATGGCCTGTCACTTTAGTAGAAAAACAGTGTCACAGTCTTAGCAAAGAATACTTAATAACTACAAGTCTAAGAGTCGACATATGAGTACTTAGTATTTAAGGAAAATGTTAATAGAAACTTCCATTAATGAGTAAAGGAAATTCTAGAGTAAAATCCATTGCGGTTTTTTAGAAAAATTAGTAATAATGTAAATCCAAATTACTAATAGTCCCGTTAACCCCTCTTGGTAAGCTAAGCTTGTGTTACAAGTGGGTTTACTACACCTAGCGGCCATAGCGGGAATCGAACCCGCATTGGGATCCAATCCGACCCGACACCAATGAGCTCTTGTCACTTAAAATTTGTTTCAAGTTTAGGAAAAAATACTTTATTAAAATTAATAATTAATTCGCTGGCCACATTGCCACGCTGGATGGCCAGGCTAATTCGTTTGTCAAGTTATAGGCCAGCCTTTGGATCGTGAAACAGTTTTTGGGCGTTTGGTCCCCACGGGCCCAGAGTTTCAACTCCAAACGGCCCAAATAATATATGTATGTAAGTCTCATTGCAGCACCAGCAGTCCCAGGGTGGTGTCGGGTTTATCGTCCACAAGTCCCTTGTCAACAACGTGGTCCAGATCGAGAGTGTTTCGGCGAGGGTAGCGTACCTTATACTCAGAATCACCAAACGGTATTCGCTGAAGGTCATACAGGTATACGCACCGACCACGGAACACCCCGACGACGAAGTGGAGACTATGTATGAGGATATTTCCAGAGCCATACATAGCTCCCGGTCCCATTTTACCGTTGTGATGGGGGACTTCAACGCGAAGCTGGGTAGACGAAGCGATAATGAGCTGAAAGTGGGGCAATTTGGGTATGGAGAGAGGAACGCACGTGGCCAACTGCTGGCTGGCTTTATGGAGAGGGAGGGCCTCTTTATGATGAACTCCTTCTTCAGGAAGCCAAAACAGCGAAAGTGGACATGGCTGCATCCCAATGGCGCTATAAAAAATGAGATCGACTTCATCTTGTCGACGAAGAAGCATATATTCAATGATGTCTCTGTGATCAACTCGGTCAAAACAGGAAGCGATCACCGAATGGTAAGAGGCACATTGAATATCAGACCCAAGCTCGAGAGGCGTCGACTGATGAAGTCTACGCTCCGCCCAGCGCCCATCCAACTCCAAAACCCCGAAAGCTTTCAGCTCGAGTTGCAAAATCGTTTCGAATGCCTAGGAGACTGCGAAAATGTGGACGAATACAATGACAGGTTCGTGGAAATTGTCCAAACGACTGGGTCTAAGTTCTTTAAAACCCGTCGTCCAAAAGGAACCAAAAAGATCTCTGACCTCACCAATAAACTTATGGAAGAGAGACGAAACTTGGTTCTGCAGTCCTCTGAAGATGCTGCTCAGTATCGGCATCTTAACAGACAGATCTCCAAGTCTTTGACTCGCGATCTACGCCAATTTAATACAGATCGTATTAAAGAGGCGATTGAGCGTAACAAAGGCTCTAAAGTGTTCGCTAGGGATCTGTCTGTTGGCCAAAGTCAACTGACCAAGCTGAAGACCGAGGATGGCAGAGACATCTCGTCGGGGCCTGAGTTATTGGAAGAGGTTGAGAAGTTCTACGGACAATTATACACGAGTGTACGTACACCTGTCACAAATCTAGCCGAAGACCCAAGAGCTAGACTGACCCGACACTACACCGAAGATATCCCGGACGTCAGCCTGTACGAGATTAGAATGGCTCTCAAACAGCTGAAAAACAACAAGGCACCGGGTGATGATGGAATCACGGCTGAGCTTCTGAAAGCAGGATTTCCTATGGCCACCTTCCGGCTTCATCATCAGACCCCGGTTACCATATAGGATGGAAGTTCTCATCAATACAAATCAAATGAGCCCAAACTCTATGGGGTTATGTCGTTTTATTGCAGAGCTCCTATGGCTACCTTCCAGCTCCATGTCATCATAATATTGCATTGTCATCCAACTTACACATGCATGAAAAATTTCAGCTCAATGGGAAACCAGGAAGTTGGTCAATTTTAAGTTGCAAGATTTGCCTACACCAGACATGTGAAAGTAAATAAAAGCTTGCAATAATAACAAAATACGAGGCCCTCTGGCCAAAATAAAAAAAATATTTTTGTTGAGGGACTGATAATCAGTAAGAGTTCTTTTTTATTGAGGTACTGATAATCCGTTTTTTGCTTCTTTAGCATTTCAGAATGCCACCAGTGTCACCCTTAAAACCAATTGCGTAGAATCTTGTAACTTAGTAGATAACTCATCTACTAAGTTACAAGATTCTATCGGTAAAATTGTATCTTGTATTTAAGTAGGTACCTATTTATATTATGTTATTGCTATTTATCTATGAAAATAAGACAAAATATGTGTTACATAAACACTTAAGAGTCATTTACAGTAGTAAAGTTTGAAAAAAATATTGCTGTGAAATACAGAATCACTTTCGTGGCATCAAAAAATTCAAAACGTTAAAGCTTCCAAACGAAACTCACTATTTGACTGATTTACTGAGAATACAATCTTCACATCAAGCGCTACAATTATTGTTTACAAAAAGTTCAAATAAGTTAGAAATAAAATTCGCCACGAAGGTGACGATGAGAACCGTGGCGATGAGAAATACCCACCCATGTTTGCCCAAGCTTCTTCGTCTTACCACTTATTACAAGGATTCCGAAGTTCCTCTCTCTGGGTAAAGTTCCTGCATTTGTATGTTTGTTTGTTCACGATTCACGTCTACTTTATTAGCTTAGGGCTGGGTTTTCAACTTTCAGACTTTTTCTGTGTAATGGATTGAAAAAAGGAAGGTATTGGAAAGAAACTATGGCGAATTTAGTATTTAGATTAGAATAACGTCATATTGGCGGTTGAGGATACTACGAGTAAAGGCCGTAGCACATTTATCAACCCGGAAAGGGATCGTAACCGTATCAACTCGAGGCGGTCAGTATTCTTTGTATGAAATTCCATACTTCAAAGCATACTTATCCGCGCCGTAACGTAAAATAGAGCGCGAAAGGCAATGACAGCTCGCAAAAGGCGATACGGTTTTGATCCCTTTCCGAGTTTGTATGTCTGCTATAACCTTAATATTCAAGTCAAGCGGAGAATATCCATTAGCAACCAATTTGTCGATGGCTTAATGATCCGCGTACTCATTTAAGCCCGAGGTCGCGGATTTGATCCATGTCATTTTTTGTGCATGATTATAGGAATCTATTTTCTATGTCTTGAATAATATTATTATGTTATGAAGAGATATTTATTTATGTATTTGTGAATAGATACAAATAGATATTACAATAAAAATTATGACTTACCTCGTGCGTGGACAGCGTTTTGTTCCGGGTCCCGGTTGTTATATTTCACTTCATCACTTTTCACTTATTGTACACACACTGACACTACACTACACACTCACACTACACTACACTAACGGGACTATTCCCACCTCTCGTTCCCACTGCTGCAACTCCTGTGTAGCCAGGATCTACAGCTTGACCGCCATAAAAAACCCAACCAATGAACCAATGAAGGTCAAGTTTGTCTCGGGGGAAAGTTAAACTGTCATTGGAGCCGCAACGAATTTAATCAGAAGAACGTAGGACAAGTTCGAAACTACTATACACACTACAAATACACTACACTACACATAATGTTCTCTCCGATTAAAATATTCCTTCGGAATCAATAATAAAATACCCATTAGGTGAGCGTCGCGCGACTACTGAACATTCACAACTACCGTCCAAATTTTATAATAGCTATAAAATATACTAGTTAACACCTACCTACTTCAACTAACAATATCCGTTCTGTGATAGCTCACATCCAAAGGACTAGATTACTAAGAAAATTAATAATTTCTTATCATCATCATTTTAGCTACAGGAACGTCCTCCTCTAAACACGTAATACTTAAGCTGGGTTGCACCATCTTACTTTAACAAACGTCAAAAATCTGTAAAACTCCGTACAAAAACATCGGTTATCCTTAAAGTTACGGTCAAAGTTATGTGGTGCAACTCAGTCTTGGACTTCCCTCAATAATTTTCAGCACCTTTCTGCAAATTTTCTATGATCATCAGTCTACCTTTGGACGTACTCCCATAAGTGATGTGTTATAAGCAGGCTCAATGAATAAAGGTCAAAGCACACTTATCAACCCGGAAAGGGATCAAGACCGCCTTTCGTCGCGAGGCCAGACGTTACGTTACAGTAAGTATGCGTTGAACTACGGATTTTCATATAAAGAATACTGACCGCCCCGAGCTAAACGGTTACGATTCGTTTCCAGGTTGATAAGTGTGCTTCCTTAATGAAGTTCACAAAAGATAACAACAAAAAATATAATCAAAACCACTGCATCAAACACAGTACAAAAGCAACTACAAAGAGCATATCACGTAGACACAGCCGTATGGCGTTGCTTGCGGGTGCAATGTTCATCAGCTTTGAGAGATGGTGCTTGGTGGGCCGAGGGTCGCCTTCGGGGCAGTTTGCATACATCATGTTTGAATCACAGTCCTGAAGAAAAGAGAAAATTTACTTAGTCTTTAATTATAATTACTTTTTGATGTGTTACATTTAAAATACAGTAGGCGGGGCACATAGCTCGTAGTGACGATGGCCGTTGGGGCAGAAAAGTTCTCGAGAAGCGACCACGGGACGGAAGACGTAGCGAGGGCAGGCCTTCCACAAGGTGGACCGACGATCTGATGAAGGTCGCCTGGATGCGAGCAGCGCAGGACCGGTTGTTATGGAAATCCTTGGGAGAGGCCTTCGTCCAGCAGTGGACGTCATTTGGCTGAAACGAATGAACGACCGAACTTTTGGAAACCGTATGTACCGGCTTCGAAACAAAATCTGGGATAACTGGGTGGAATTTTCTGAAGGGAAAGTACTCTTAAAACTGTGCATAAAAAATATTACTCAAAGAAAACATTCCTTTATTTTTGAAAAAAAAAGAGAACTGCATTCAGAGATTTCCGAAAATTCACTTACTTGATCCGGAAATCAAACCGACTAAAATCTGTTAAAAGTTACGGAAAATACAGGGTATTTTCCGTTTTCCGAATTTCCGTTCTCACATGAAAATTGAACGCCCGTATTCACAAACTATGCTTGCTTAAGTGAAGCAGCAAATAGAACGCACAGCATGAATAGAGCTCTGTGATTGGTTCATGTGTCACCCTGTGCGTCCACGCGCACTGTGAGACCTCATAGTAATGTTTGTAAATACTGTTAGTCTTCATACTAGTGGATGAAACTCAATTAAAATCCAGCAGTAGGTAAGCAATTGAAACCGCCCGTTTCATTATCACCCCCCATTCTACAAAATGGCGCCGGCAAAATATCTTAACGAAACAACGCGAACGCTAAAAGTTGTTATCGAGAATTCGCTAACATTTCCCGGAAAATTTAAGGAGTGCAACTTCAACAAATTGTTTTCGTGTTACCAACTGAAATCAGAGTTTTCCTCGGTGGTAAAGGCGGTTCGCGATGCTACTGAGACAAGTGACTTGACTTTCGGCTCTTGTATCGGTATCTTGTCTCGGTCTTTTGTCTCGGTCTTTTGTCTCGGTCCTTTGTCTCGTTCTTTTGTCTCGGTCTTTTGTCTCAGTATCCGTCTCGGTCTTTTGTCTTGTTCTTTTGTATCGGTCTCTTGTCTCGGTCTTTTGTCTCGTTCTTTTGCATCGATAATTTGTCTCGGTCTCTTGTCTCGTTATTTTGTATCGGTCTTATGTCTCGGTCTTTTGTCTCGTTCTTTTGTATCGATCGTTTGTCTCGGTCTTTTGTCTCGGTATTTGTCTCGGTCTTTTGTCTCGCTTTTGTCTAGATTTTTTGTCTCGTTCCTTTGAATTGGTCTCTTGTCTCTTTCTTTTCTCTCGGTCTCTTGTCTCGGATTCGGATTATTTTCTCGGTCTTTTATCTCGGTCTTTTGTCTCGTTCTTTAGTCTCGGTCTTTTGTCTCGGTCTTTTGTTTCGGACTTTTGTCTCGGTCTTTTGTCTCGGTGTTTTGTCTCAGTCTCTTGTCCCGGTCTCTTAAGAGATTTTGTCGCTTTGTCTTTCTTGTCTCTGTCACGGCACGAACCTTCACCTTTACTAGACTAAGGTTCAACAGGTTTACAGGTTTACAGACGTAAACGCATTGATCGCCATCGCGCACCCGTTGGTTTGGCTGAACCTTTAAGAATCGCCAACGCTTCGCCATTTAGAGCACTTCAGTGAAATCGTTAATAAGACACGTACGGGTTGAACATGAGTATTTGATATTTGAGTTTGTTAAACTTAATTTCACGCTGAAATTTTCAACACCAGCCAAATATTTGAATGAAATCGCTGCTAAGAAAAAATGATAATGAGACATATGAAGGCTAGAGACATTTTTGAGTATGCCTCATTTTTTGGAATAAAATCTTTTGTACTTTTAAAGGAGTTAAAGGTTCATTGATATGAAAAAAAGTACATTTAAACATTAAGTCTAAGCTTAAAGTTACACAAATCTAAATTTACTATGAACAACTACGATCAAGTACAAACTTTATAATAAAGGTATCTTCAAAACTACTACATAAAATATCTTGTTACTTCGTCTGAGTGAACAATTTCAAGATTTTACAATTTAAAACTAAATAGCAACTATAGGTCTAGTGCTTATGTATTCTGTGGCTTAACGCAGTTAGTGCCTGAGGTATGGGAGCGGCACGGGAGGTATGACATTGACACATTATGACGTGACAGAGCATATAAATCTGAAGGAGATCTGAAGTCTCGCTGACGTTTGACGTTACAAAAACACACCCGTACCGCTCCTTTACCTCAAGCACTAAGTAAGAGTAGGCGCACACCGTTGATTTTTAGTTGGCCGATAGTTGTGCCCGATTTTAAATTGTATGAAGAATCGGCCAAATCGAATCGGCGTAGTGTGCGCACTCTTATACATGCCCATACTGATCAACCGCCCGACTAAACTATCGGCCGACGAAAAATCAACGGTGTGCGCCTACTCTTTGCGCTAGACCTATTACTTAAAATTGCTTAATACCTCGCCTGAGTGAAGAATATCAACTAACAAGATACAATTTAAAACTTTCTTAATCGCAAAATAATTTTATTGTTAGCAAAAACTCCTATAATTACTTCTCTCTACACATCAACAGAATTCTAACGCCCGTATTCACAAACGATGCTTGCTTAATTAAGTGAAGTAGCAAATCGAACGCACAGCGTTGAATAGAGCTCTGTGATTGGTTCATGTGTCACCCTTTGCGTCCACGCGCACTATGAGATTTCACAGTAATGTTTGTGAATACGGGCGTAAACACTCTACCGAAACAGACAGCGATCAAATTACACACACCAATTGTTGAAAATAACGATACCTGAAACACATCACCTTCGGAGACGATTACTGAGAACTTTTGGAGGGTAGTCGACTGCTCGTGTGTGCACTTCGAGTGAGAAGAGAAGAGTGATTCGAGCGTGCACCGGCGGAATTGAGCGCGAGCGCTGTAAGCGGAGCGAGCGATGTTAGTTTGTTGGACATCATCATTTTAGCCATAAGACGTCCAGCTGAACATAGGCCTCTCTCAATTATTTCCATATTGCCCGGTTGGTAGCGGCCTACATCCAGCCTTCCTGCTACCTTTATGACCTTGGACATAGTAAAAGATAATAAGATAGTGTAGAGACAGAGTAGAATAAGATTAAACGCAGGACGTCCACCCACAAGGTAGACAGACAACTTCGTAATGGTAGCTGGAAGGGGCTGGATGCAGGCCGCTACCAGCCGGCCAATCTTGAAATCATTGGAGGAGGCTAATTTTCAGCAGTGGACTTCATGTGGCTGAATTTTTTTAACAAAAAAAAATAGGTACGTAACCTAAACGCATCAATTTAAAAAAAACACAAACATTTCAAAATTAGAAAAAAAATCTAGAAATTTCGGCGCTTCTATAAAGTTAAATGAACTGTGCGACCTGTCACAAAGTTTTCATACTACCCCCAATTTTAGTAGAAAAGTTTAACATATTCCAGCAACCCGGGGCTGCATCGCATAACCTGGTAAAGCTGGAATCTCAGGTGAGCAGGGCAGGATTTAGTTATTTTACTAGTTTTTCACTACAGCATTTAGTTATTTTACTACGCTAAAGAATAGCTGTGATAAAAACTATTACCTTCCCCACTAGAACAGAAGTTTTGTAATGAAAATAATTACTAAAACATAACTTATCAATGACAATTATAATACAAAAACTAGATAACTGGGTGATCATTAACTCTCTCAAAAAAAACTCTCTTTGAAAATATGCGTTTAGGAACACAATATGTTTTTAAGACATTTAACTAGTTTTTATTCATAGAATTACAATATTATAATAATCTTCCGGAACTCAAAAGGAGCACGTTTTTGATTTTGATTCTAAACTGGAAATTATAAACTAACCCCCTTACTAATAAAAAGTTACACAGTTGTTGATCACTGTTTTAAAATGACATTTCCATACTAAACGTCACTTTAAAACACAGATCAACGAGCGTGTAAGTTTTATTAGTAAGGGGGTTAGTCTTTTAGAATAATACTTTTAAAATGTTTTTCTGTCTTCTCTTGTAGATTAAGGTTTAGTAGCTGCCCCTTAATCCGGTTCTGGAGGCGAGCTGCATTTTTGATCTGGGATTCCTCAATTTTAAAATTTAGGAGGAAATATTTAGGTGGATTTTGCGGAGAATACCTAATAAGTGGAAGGAAGATTTTGTTTAAGGTAAGATATTTTTGCACCTGTCTGTGATGTTTATGCTAGTAACATTTAAAAACAGTTATTTGTTGTTAAGACATACGTATACAAAGCATTTTCAATGAGTTGGGCTCATCATAAACATAAAAGTTTATTATCTACAGGACTCTTCATACTCGTACCAAAATCGCCAAGACAGCCCGGTTTCTAAAGAATCATGTCGGCGACTTGTATTATTTTAAAAGGGTGGGTTGCACGTGCACCATCTTACTTTGACAGTAATTATGACGATAACCGGTGCTTTTTGTATGGAGTTTGACAGATTTTTGACGTTTGTCAAAGTAAGATGGTGCAACCAAGCCTAAGACTCAGCGGGACAGTCCATCCCAAAAAAAAAAAAAAGCCTAAGACTTTTAACAACATGTCGGCGGGTTACAGGGTCATTATTCATTAAGCTTCATCACCATCATCATTATCACCAAGTCATTTATTTAGTCTACATTGCAGGAGGACGACCCTCTCTAATGTATTAAAGGTAAAAGGAGGAATTATCTTATGTTTACAATCTTACTTATCCTCTTCTTCTTTTCGTGTCGACAACAAACCTACACACACAGTGTCAGCCCAAAACTCCGCCACAAGAGTGGCGTTGTCAGTAGCACTCATCAAATCCTCCTGAGTGCAGTTGTTATCTTAAACAACTGTCATCTCCCTAGGTTGTCTGGAAGAGTCGCTTAAATTCTACTCTTTTGTGTATTTTTTTATTATTTTGTGTGTGTGTGTGGTGTACAATAAAGTGTTTTTTTTTATATTACCAGCACAAATAGAAGTGTGTCTCAAAATGCGTCCATTCCAGCGTTTTATTCTTCTGCTCGTCTACCTGCTGCTTGAAGACCGAGTAGCAGGCTTCCCACTCGTCTGACGTGGCTTCTATGCACATGGGGAGATCGTCGTACCCTGAGAAATAAACATTAAAACCATAACATATAGATGCAATTTTTGATAACTTAAAAAAAAATGCCTAAGGCGGAATCGAAACCACGCCTCTTTGCTTGCCAGACGACTGCTTTGATTTCTAAACAATGAAAGACGCCATTGTAGCTTTTTGTGTCTTTATCTTCATACGAAAGTTGTTGCATGTAATGTAAACTAAGTTTTAAAAAACATTTTTATAATGATAACCTACGTGTATAAAGCCTCTGTCATACAGGGCGTGAGAGCAGAGCGTAGCAAGTGTGCGCGGCACAAATACCTAATATTTCACATTGGGGTAAGGTAGTCCGGTCACCGAGGACGTAGAATTTCGTCCAATGAACAACTTTATAAGCGATAAGGATGGGCAGCTTAGGGTCATTGGACGAAATTCTAAGTGCTCAGCGACCGGACTTTAGCTACTTCTACTACAGTCAATTACTCACTCTTAGGGCTATCATATTGTATTGTATGGATTTGGATAATAATTAAAGCCACGTTCATATCACGTCACTGTCACGCTTGCTGTATACTTACTAGAGTCTTAAATGTAAGTTGAAAACAAAGACTGCAATGGATGGAGAAGAAAAAGTTGAATTTAAAACCAGCGCCGTGGCCTTCGTCACCGTGGGCCACGGCATATGCTGAGTGGCCTGGCGTCCCGTTGCAGTGGGCATCTTGTTTGTGAATGGGTGGCACTGCTCAGTTTACTCCTGTTTTTATTTTTTCTTCCATTATTATGTGCCACTATCATGTCTATGTCATCATCATCATTTCAGCCATAGGAACATAGGCCTCCCCCAATGCTTTCCTATGTTGATCGATTGGTAGTGGCCTGCGTCCAGCGCTTCCCTGCTACCTTTACATGTCTATGTAATTGCCTGTATTTGTGTGATGTCCATTGTAATAAATGTATCTTTCTTTCTTTCTTTAATTTGATATCATCATGACTACACTCGAATATAGTTACTGCCGACCAGTAGACAGTGGGAAATGTATATCTGTTCGTGTTCGCGTACTAAACTTTTACAGCCGTTTTTTGCTTACTCACGCAATTTCATCAAAGTGTCAATTTGCAAGTCAGATGAGTGAATATGTTACGACTGCGAATTTGAGAAGTCAGCCGTGAAATCCGAAATCCTGTGACCAGTATAGGCTTTTAATCGCGCCACGATAAGTTTTTATCGATTTTACGCGATAAGTCCATACATTTGTCGTCCAAAATTGTCGATAAGATGTTATCACGGCGTACATCCACGAAGACACGCTCCACCAATTTTCGGTCGAGGGAAGCACGGGGTGCGGGAAGTTTGATCCGACCGAGCGTCATTATTGTAATGTGTGTGTGCACTCATGGATGATTTAGCGTGTACCGATAACATTCAAACATTAGCGGAAGAATGGTGGGGCGCGTCTAAGTGAATGAAACGATCTATATCAGGTGGGTCAGGTCATGACCTTACATCGCGAAGGTCATAAGAGTTGACTATGACAGCTCAAAGAGAAAGAAACATCCATAATAATCATGAACAAATCTTCAATAACAAGTGATAAAATAAGCGTTATAAGCCAACTACAAAGGAAGCTTCACAACAATAAAGTACAAATAGCTACCTACTTATAAATAAGTCAGCCGTTGTTAGGGGTGTCTTCCTTATACTTTTTAAGTAAAAAGCTTTACAACCGGAATGAAAATGGGCAAAAAGAGGCTTTATATAGTAATAAGTTATAAGAAAATTATCTTGAGGATTACATTTTTCTGCGAAAGCGTAGGATCGAATTCCTTTAAGGTTTTGTAAGTGATTTTTTTTATACCACCAATAGGCATTTGCTTGAAACTTCTTTGGTCACATTAATTACTTATACAGGACTAGCTTTCCGCCCGCGGCTTCGCCCGCGTGGAATTTGTCTGTCACAGAAAAACTTTATCGCGCGCATCTCCGTTTCAAAAACCGGGATAAAAACTATCCTATGCCCTTTCCCGGAACTCTATCTCTATGCAAAATTTCATCAAAATTGGTTCAGTGCTTTAGGCGTGAAAGCGAGGCAGACAGACAGACAAACAGTGGCTTTACAGTTCATAATGAAAAATGGAAAATATAGAGAATGCTCTTTTGGATTCTCCTATCTCTATAATATTCTTTGGGAAAAACGCTTACGAAGTTCGCAATGTTAATGTCCTTGGTGTACAGACGACAGCACATTTCTGTTGCAAAATGACCTCTATCACAACGACATAAGAAGCCACAGTGAAGCTTGATGTGCTATAGTCTATACTGGGAAACTTTCGAGGCCGGAGTTTTAATTTATTTTCAGATTAGCATGTCGATGCTTAAAATAGAGTTTCGGATTAAAAGATCACGGAAGTTGGGAGCACGTGGCGCCATTTGTAAGTCAATTTGAGATACTTTATTCTGAAATAATTTGTAAAATAAGTACACACTATAAAAATATAAGGTCGAGCGCTGCTGCGTTCTCCCTGCTGCCGGACTTGTGGACTCCTTTCTCCTCTTGCATCTCCGTCAGCAGGGGTACGCCGTGACAACAGAGGGCCCCCGCTGAAAATCAGTTTCAAGACAAGCCCTGGCGGTCTTAATGTACGCTGAGTGGGTGCCTTTTTGTCAGAGGGGCACAAGCAGTTAATTGTCCACTTGTTTATTTCTCTCTGTTTTAATCTATGTCTTACCTGCTTGTATACCTTTCTTGCAAATAAAAAGTTTTCTATTCTATTCTATTCTAATAGACGCAGTGCCTGAGGCATGGGAGCGGCAGGGAAGGGGTGGCAATGACATAATATGACGTGAGCGAGCATACAAACCTGAGCACATCTGAAGTCTCTCTCCCATACCTTCGAAACCGCGTTCCTTGGATCCTGCCTGAATCGTTGGGCTATAGTCGCCTTCATTTTTAAATCTTCATCTCACTGATTCTACAGTCACAATACTTACCACTTCAATTTGAGAAACCTCGTCGCCAATTAAGCATCTTTAACCTAATTTCAACTCTATGTAATTGCAATAGAGTGTAAAATGGCTTACGCGACAGGAACCACTCATCGTCGCAGATGTTGTCCACGACGTGCATATGCCCTTTGATGCTCTCTTCGTCAAAGAAATAGTTGAAAAGTCTTTAATTTATACCATTTTAATATTAATAAAGTTAATCCTAAAATATCTTTATCCCACAGATTTCACAGTCGCAATACTAACCACTTTAATTTGAGAAACCTCGTCGCCAATTAGGCGTCTCCATTCTAATCTCGACTTTACTCAAACACAATGAGGTTCAAAATGGCTTACGCGACAGGAACCACTCATCGTCGCAGATGTTGTCAACGACGTGTATATGCCCCTTGATGCTCTCCTCATTGAAGTGGTTCTCGGTCACTTCGCGGCAGTCTGAGTTCCAGTCTATGGCACAGTTCGTAAGATGCCGGATTGCTCTGTGGAGGGACCATTAGTTGATGAGTTTACGCCCGTTCACAGACGTTACTATGAGGTCTCACAGTGCGCGTGGACGCACAGTGTGACACACGAACCAATCATAGCTCTATTCAACGCTGTGCGTTCGATTTGCTGTTTTACATAAGCAAACATCTGTTTTTTACTTAACAAGCAACTGTTATTGAGAAAAATCTGTTTGAAAACCTGGACTCTTTTTTCATTGGTACGAGTAGGTATATTAAATGCTTTTTATATGCTTTGTTTGTTGACAAATAAATTAAATACCTGGAAGTGACATCAAACATTGATATTTCCACACATTTCGTATCTTTGAGAGCTCTTTTTAACACGAAAACAATTTAATCCATCAATATTATTTTCCGTTCCACGTTCTGAGAACATTATTTATTTAGGAATATTTCCTAAGGGTGTGAAACTTGCTCTGATAGAGAAAATGGCGCAAAATGTGTGTGAGTTTATGTGGCACAGTTTATTGGAGTCAACGAACGTTTCATACGGGCAGCATATTACAGGTCGATCACCTACAAGCTCCTTGATTATGAAAAAGGAACAATATACGTATTATTTAAATTTTTTAGGTTACAGAAAGAAACAAAACAAAAAATCTAACTTTTATGTTTACTTCATAAAGTGATACTCGTTGACTTTGAGAAATCAAATAATTCTCATGATCATGTTTTTCAAGAAATCATGAAGTAACAGAAGTAGGATATCATAGCATAAATAAAAGAAAATAGCAATTTGTAACTCTACATAATATTTGGCCATTAATATAGAAGAAAATGTTTTCTAAGCCAAGGTTTCTCAGCCAACATTGACACGACACACCACCCTACCGATCCAACCACTGGGAAGCGGGCGAAATTTCCTATAGGTGAGTCCCGAGTTTGGGAACTTGTATTAGATGAGTTGTGACCCAGACTACTTTGGGAACCACTGTTCTAAACCACAAATTAGGAGATAAATGACAATTACGGAACCCTCTGTGGGCCAGTTTGACTAGCTCTTGCTCAGTTTTTGTTACCCGCGGTTTTGCTACAATAAATATCTATTATTAAAGAATGTTTTTCCATTACTCGTTTACCCCATTCCATAGATCTAAAAAGATTATTATGTACGTGTGTGAGTACCATTTGTTTCCTAGAGATTTTGTAAACAGGTTCATTCACCTTTAGTTGTAAAGAATTTTCTCTACACATTGAGGCGCTAAGCGATTCGGTAGCGACCTAGGGCTTAGACAACTAGTAGTTACACAATGAATCATCATCATTTCAGCCATAGGACGTCCACTGCTGAACATAGGCCTCCCCTGATGATTTCCAAATTGACCTGTTGGCAGCGGCCTGCATCCAGCGCCTTCTTGATACTTTTACGAGATCGTCTGTCCACCTTGTAGGTACACGTCCTACGCTGCGCTTGCAATAAAGCGTTATTAGTTCAAGGTCGAAGGAAGGCGCTGGACGCAGGCCGCTACCAAGCGGGCAACATGGAAAGCATTGGGGGAGGCCTATGTTCAGCAGTGGACGTCCTATTGCTGAGATGATGATGATGATGATAGTTCAAGGTCATTAAAGTGACTGATCTCTTATGACACTCCGCAGACTACATACTTTTACTTTTTGTCGGCCGACAGATTAGACGGAATGTTAATCATTATGAACATGTATGGAAATACGCACATTATTCACTGATTTGGTACGTATCGGCCGATTCCTCAGACAAATTAGAAGTCGACCAAACTATCGGCTGACAAAAATTCTGTAGACTGCTGGAATTCTAATAATAGGAAGCTGGACCTACTTGCACCAATCAGCCACCTTCGCTGGCATCGGAGGCGACTTCCTACTGGAGTTGTACACTATAGCAGCTTCCACGGTACAGTTCAGGGCATATCTAACAGAAATAGAAAACTTTATTGACACAGTAATTAATAAACAACAACAATACAAGAAGAATAAAAACAATTACTGAGGCACTGCATCAATAGGCTCCTGCTCAGCATTTATCAAGAAGTCGTAAGGGCGTGTCAAGAAGCTGGTCTTCAGCAGACGCCCTTGCTTTTGGCATCGCGCATCCCTTCGAGGAGATACCGACTCTAGTTCGATATACCTCAAAAGGGTGCGCAATCCAGGGACGTTTAAATACCGTGGTACCTATCTTCGTTCGTTTCAGCCGAAAGACGTCCACTGCTGGACAAAGGCCTCCCCAAGGTTTTCTACAAAGACCGGTCCTGCGCTGCCCATATCCAGGTACCTCCCGCGACCTGCACATGATCGTTGGTCCACCTAGTGGGAGGCCTGCCCACACTACGTCTTCCGGTTCATGATCGCCCGAGAACTTTTCTGCCCCAGCGGCCATCAGCTCTACGAGCTATGTGCCCCGCCCCCTGGCACTTGATTTTAGCGATTCTGCGAGCTATGTCAGTCACGTTGGTCAGTTTGTCCACCTATCTTACGCTAAGCATTTTTATAAATACCTGGAGAAGTCTTCGCAGTTGATATTCTTCATCAGTACCATCTTCTCCTTATCCTTCGTGAGGGTGGTGACAGGTTCAAACTCCATCTCTTCAGACGTGGGGAAGGTCCGGCGCGTTGACTCGTCGTCGTAAAGATCTAGGTGGTAGAGATTGTAAACTACTATAAATATAACTAGCTGTGCCCGTGACTTCGTACATGTGAAAATAGTTTGAATAATATTTCCCGTTTTGGCAAATTTTTTTTTACTGCTCCGCCCCTAATGGCTGTTCCTTCCTCAATAAACGGGCTATTCAATACAAAAATAATTTTACAAATCGGATTAGCAGTTGCTAAGATTAGCGCGTTCAAGCAAACAAAATTTTCAGCTTTATAATATTATTTATTTTTATTTTTTTTTTATTTAAAGACTTTATTGCACACACAACAATGTTCTGTACAAAAAGGCGAGCTTAATGCCATACGTCATTCTCTACCAGCTGACCTTGAGCAAAACAGAGATATTTAGTAGGCGGTGCTAAAAAGCTACAAAAATGTACACAATATAATACATAAAATATTATAATATATATTTATACAAAATATATAATACATAAATACATACATATAATTTATATAAAAATGGATGACGAGAGGTAAGGGAGGATAGGAGAGGACAAGGGAGAAAAGGAAAGAATAAGGGAGATCAAGACGACATGATGCGTTCAAGAAAATGTTTGCGCACAGAGTGTTTGAAAACAAACTTACTAGGAGCCTGCCTGATGTTCTCGGGAAGAGCGTTCCAAAGGCGAATGGAATTGAGGAGAAATGAATTAGAGAGGAAACCAGTGCGGTGGGAAGGAGTGGAGAGAAGGAGCGTGTTGGACGAACGAAGTTGACGTGCGTGCGTCGAACTCAGAAGTTTAAACTGTGTTTTCAAATAGGAAGGGGAGTTAGGGTCATTTAAGATGGTAAAAAGGGTGGTAAGGATTCTAACATTGCGCCGTGCAGGGACAGGTAGCCAATGGAGCTCAGACCGGTGGGAAGAGACATGGTCATATTTGCGAAGACAAAATATGAACCGGATGCAATTGTTCAGAAGGCGGTCCAGTTTGTTGAGGAGAACTTGATTAAGGTCCGGATAACACACATCAGCATAATCGATGACCGGAAGAATAAGAGCGTGGACAAGCGAAATCTTGGTTTTAACAGGGAGAAAATACTTCAATCTCCAAAGAGAGCGCAGCGTGGCGGTGACCCTTCGACTAACCTCGGAAACATGTGTCGTCCAGCTTAGAGTAGAATCGAGATATAGACCCAAATTTTTAACACTGGTACAGTATGGTATATTGACACCGTTATAGGCGACAGAAGCGACACCATCCAGATTTAAACGGCACAGTTGACGTTGGCTACCGATAATTATCGCCTGGCATTTGTTAGGGTTAACAGCGACGCCGTAACGATATGACCATACCCTGATATGCTCAAGGTCATCATTTATGCGTTGGACAGCCTGGTCAATTTCATCGAAGCGACAGTGCCGGTACAGTTGGAGGTCGTCGGCATACAGATGGTTACGTATATTAGTATACTTTTTATGTAGATGGATGTGAAGATCAAGTAACTTGAGCAGGGTACTCATTTAGCCGTGTAGCATGTAATATATCAGAGCTGCTTGCGCGTGGTTCGCAGGGAGATCGTAGCGACCCGCCGAGTGGCAGTATTACTGCGAGCATAAAGGCGGCTCGCAGTAGGATCCAGGAGCACGCAGCCAGATACGCAATGACCGTGGACGAGCCGTACTCACTTGAAGGTTGCTTACGTTACATGCTAGGTTACGTGAAACATAGCAGGTGAGTACTCTGCTTTAGTCATAGTCATAGTCATATGGGTGTGGTTAGAATGTGGACGGGCAAAAAGAACCCTTTGAATTACTGTCGTCCTTCTGATGGGTTGAACTACACCTTTTTATTTAAGAAATCGTGGACCCAATCAAAAAGTTTGCGTCATTAACAAGTAATTCAGAGCCAATAAGGTACGTGTCGCCACTCGAGAACTTTTCTGACCCAGCGGCCATCAGCTCTGCGAGCTATGTGCCCTGCCCACTGCCACTTGATTTAAGCAACCCTGCGGGCAATGTCGGTCACTTTGGTTCTCCTCATTTTTGATTGAATCACGCTGCTTTGTGCTTTTTCTCAATAAATTTGAATGTAAAGAAGAGTCAAGCTTTTTTCAGGAAGTTTCAGGCTATGGTTTGGGAAAAGTCTTAGCTTTTTGCAAGAGCTTTTTAGCTTCATAAAAGTGGTACTTACAGGCCGAGATTACTATGTCACAAACCATAGTTAAAACAAGCAACCGTTTGATCATTTCGTAAGAGATTCCTTTTAAGAAGCATCGCTACAATTTATTATTTATTTTCACTGGTACTCATGTTGTCAGAATTGTCAGTTTTCTTGACGTTTTGTCGTAATTTTTTCCTCTTTTAGCGCGTCTCATTCCACGCTGTTGCTATTTGAAGGGACACCAATTTCTGAAATAAGAAATTGTCTATGATATTAATACGCGACATATTAAATCTATTTAGGGTCACCGACAAAATTAAATAATACAAACAGACTGTTCGTTTTGTACCATTTATTACAACTAAATCAAATTGCGCCTTCCGGTACAAGGTGGACCGACGACATCGTGAAGGTAGCAGGGAAGCGCTGGATGCAGGCCGCTACCAATCGATCAATGTGGAAAGCATTGGGGGAGGCCTATGTTCAGCGGTGGACGTCCTATGGCTGACATGATGAAATCAAATTGATTTGGTAAGTTATTAAAGTTTCAGACGAGACGCGAATATGAGTAAAAGAAAAAGTCATGTGAGTAATTTGAAAAATTAGACTTTATCTTTTGTATAATTCCTGTATCTCCTAAATTGCTAGACTGATTTTGATGACCGAACTGTTTGTTGTTGTAGTGTGAGTGTAAGTAGTAGAATGGCATAAATAATGGTGCAATCTCTATGAAACACTGCTTTAGCACAATTAAAATTATACACCGTGTCCCAAAATTCAACGATAAGCCGGCGCCGTAGGTTTACTTACTTTTCCTAAGGTTTAAGAAAACTTACTAGTTAAGTAAAATAAAAAAAAAATGTTATTTTTTCTTATTTTTACAAAATTAGTCATGACCATGTTATCAACGGCTTATCGTTGAATTTTGAGACAGAATGTACCTATCATGTTCGTTTAACGTACATTCACATACAAATCTATAACAAAACAATATTTTACCCTATAATGGGAAACCCTAATCGCGTAGAAACAAAGCCAAACCACGGTTCACTTCAGTTACAGTTACAAATAACTGAACCGTTAGATTAACGGTTCAGATAAACGTAATTGGATGTGCCCACTAGCCTTATAACTCAAAAGGGTGGAAAAACAAAGCTATTGTATTGTACTTTATAAGGTCGTAGTTTACTCGTATTTATTTATTTTTAGGCACAGTTGACTTAAGGTCCTATGTCCCCTAGATGGAGCAGGGGGCGTCCACAACAGTCTGCCATCGCGTTCGGTCTTGAGCTTCGCGCTTGATCTCGCTCCAGGTCTTGCCGATTTTCTTCGCCTCATCTGCTTAGGCACAGTACATAGATTTACCAATTTACCAGACTCCGTTTTACCCCCTTAGGGATTGAATTTTGCAAAATCCCGTCTTAGTGAGCACCTACGTTCTAAAAGGAACTCCCATGCAAAATTTGAGACTCCTATAGCACTTGTAGTTACTGAGATTTCGTGATGAGTGAGTGAGTGAGTTATATAAATAGATAATGCATGTTATTATTTCTAAAATCAAAAGTCTTTAACCCAAAAATCACTGTCATGATTCAAACCATACATGGCTTTCAAATCACCAGCTCCAAAGCCTTCTTTCATAGACGACCATTGAGAGGATCCCAGATCTTAAATGACCGCTCATTACCATCAGAAACCTATTAGATGTGGGGCCGCTTTCAATAAGTTGCGCTGAATGGGGGCTAGATGTAGGAGGGGCAGGGACGAAGTTAGGGCTAACTGGCTAAGTCTAATACAATTAGGTACTTATTAAACTTTTTTTGTAGGCTTTTATATTGTGTAGATTTTATAATCCTTTCGTATGTAATCATGTACCTAATTCGTATGTAATATTTTCGTATGTAACCATGTGTAGGTCCTACCAGAATAGTATAATTATTCGCTCAGATTTTCTGTGATCACTTGTATTCTGCCGATGCTAAGGTTGATGCAAGTAGAAAATAATTTTGAAACTTTTAGTTTAAATCAAACTAAGAACAAGTAGGTACTTAAACGCGATCGTCGTCGTTGTGGTTTCAGTTCAATGACGTCAACTGCTGGATAAAGGCCTCCCCCAAGGATTTACACAGCGATCGGACCTGCGCCGTCCGTATCCAGGCATCTCCGTGACCTTCAGCTTACCAAGATACCTTTAAATGAGATATTTGTTATGAATATAAAAATTCTTGATACAATTTCAATGTAGTATTTACATGAGTATTTATCTACCCTTGAAGTTTCAGCTTTATTGCTAACCATGGTCACAATTGCAGTAATCCGTAAAAACCGTGCACTTTCATAGAAATGGCACGTTTGAGAGCCCTTGTTCTGTTTCAAATGCAACGCGAAGACAGAAAATCTTATTTTTTTCTGTTCTTTTAGCCCAAGTCCGGCCCTGCCCAGGATTTGACGGCAGCCATTGTGCGGGCTGCGTTGTTTACCCCGGTGTAATATTCGCGCTCTTTGTGCGGGGCATGCCGCCGAACTTTTGTTCGGAGGTTCGATTCCTGCCAATATCGAATAGAAGCTTTGAAAATTCAGTTTTAGGATTGCACACGATCTGTTTGTGCTGGCTCGTACATATATGTGACATAGCACTTTGTTTTTTTTTGTCGCTGAGGAAATGCTTTGCGCGGGACTCCCGGCGCCCTGAAAAGGGCGCTGCTTCGTCCTGAAAAGGACAAGGACGGGGTATACCCACTAAAACCTCCGCGGCGTTTCGTCATCGCCCGAGTGGGGGTGTCGCGAGTATTCGGCCGTAGCCTTCGACTTCCGCTACACATGTGAATAGCGCTTTTTAACTGAAGTCTGATAAAGTCTTTATTGGGTGTCAAAAAGCCCAAGAAAATGTTTTGTTGCGCTTGGTTTAGTACCGTATCGTTTCAGCTAATCACGTCCACTGCTGGACAAAGGCCTCCCCCAAGGATTTCCATAACGACCCGTCCTGCGCTGCCTGTATCCAGGTATCTGCTTCCCGGGACCTTCAGATCAGGGATGTTATGGATATCCGTAACCGTAACCGAAACTTTCGGATATCCGAAATAAAAATATACCCGAAACCGTAACCATAACCGATTCAAAAGTTTCGGATAGTTTCGGATGTAGGCAGTTTAAATTGTTTTTTGTATAGCATTATAATTATGTAAAGGCATAACAGCCTGATTTTAGTATCAATTTTGTTTTTTTTTTTACTTTCTATTCGATGTAAAGTGTGCGGCCATGAATGAACAGTGTTGGACAACTATTGCAAATTGCATTTTAAAGCACAGATATCCGTAGCCGTAACCGAAACTTTCGGATATCCGAAATAAAAAAACATCTGTAACCGAAACCGTATCCATAACCGAAACTACATATCCATAACATCCCTACTTCAGATCGTCGTTCCACCTAGTGGCGGGCCTGTCCACACTCTTTCGGCCCGTGGTCGTTACTCGAGAACTTTTCTTCCCCAGAGGCGTATTAATTATTGTAAATACTGTCTCGAGTGTTAGTTTAGGTAAAGCGATTTATCATCTGATTCACCTGTAATCTATAATTTACATTAATGCTCAATAAATCGTTTTAATCGATAGCAATCCATGCGTGATGAATCGAGGCGATAATTGATGAATCGATATGTGATTCGATTTGTAATTAACGTCTGATCTGACTTGATTGTGTTGGCTCCTCCCATAGGAGAGGAGATCTCGTTTTATCTCGTAAGTATGTTTTAATCTTAATAAAGTAAGGCATTTCAATATGACTATAGTCCGCGCCAAAAGTAGTGGGCTTTTGTAAAAAATAAATACAAATACATTGATACTGGGCTGTCTATGTTTTTTAAGTTTTCCGGCTCATCATCATCATCATCATCATCATCATCAACAGCCCTTTACAGCTTTGGACTATGAACCTCCTCCACTTTAGTGGAGGGTTTTGCCATAATCTCCACGCTTGGCCGACGGATTGGAGATCGCAGTTTTATCAGAGATCGTTGCTGTCCGTTCTCTGTTTGATGTGTAGTCCCTAAGTCGCCTCTTACGACACCCGCGGGAAGAGTAGGGGTTGGTGACAAATGTATTCTACTCTGCCGTCACCACACGGCGTTGCAAGTTTACCGGCTGTTCTCTCAAAAAATGGCAATATCTTGTGAAGACTTGATACAAATAAAACAAAACAACAATTAGTACTAGGTAGGTATTTAGAAGTCACCATTTGAATTAGACAAGTTTTTTAATACCTGAGAATTGAGTTTCTTATGGATAAAGCAAATTATTTTGCTTACACGAGTCGTCTTAATAAGAGAAGACATTTACAAAAGTTTTTAAACACGTGTTAAGCAAGCCTTTTACAAACTAAGTTCAACGCTTTCTTAACTGAATAGGGTTCAAAATTCAAAAGCAAAGTCGAACGTGATATTACTGGAGAAACCTAATTTGTACCCTGAAAGGGGTGAAATACTATTCAGGACGAAGCCCCTTTTGAGGGAAGTTAGAAACTGAGTAAGACTGAATAAACGGGTAAAAGCTAAGTAGAGATATTGTCTTAAGGCGTATAGACTTTTATACCTGCATTGAGCTATTATTATAAAAGTTACAAAATTACAGTTACTGCATTTTGGGACTTGAACTGGGGTACTATCGTCATCATTTCAGCCATAGGACGTCCACTGCTGAACATAGGCCTCCCCAATGACTTCCGTAATGACCGGTTGGTAGCGGCTTGCATCCAGTACCTTTATGAGGTCGTCAGTTCACCTTGTGGGTGGACATCCAACGCTGCGTTTTCCAGTACGTGGCCTCACTCCAGAACCTTGCTGCCCCATCGGCCGTCAGTTCTGCGTACTATGTTCCCTGCTCATTGCCACTTCAGCTTGCTAATCCGTCGGGCTATGTCAGCGGCTTTAGTTCGTTTACGGATCTCCTCATTTCTGATGAGATCTCGTAAAGAAACGCCGAGCATAGCCCTTTCTTTTATAGGCTGAATAAAACTAAATGTGGCAGGTTATTTGTAACTTCAATAGCAAAAACTTATACAAGTCGCATGCGACAGAATATGCTGGAATTACTTGAAATTAACACCAATCTGTAACCAATATTCTTGCAAATAAATGATTTGTTACTATTTCTAGCTATCAGTCCACGGCATCGCCCCCGTGGATTTTTGTCTGTGACAGAAAAACTTGATCGCGTGCACCATTGTTTCAAAAACCGGGAAAAAACAATCCTATGTCCTTTCCCGGGACTCAAACTATCTCTATGGCAAATTTCATCAAAATCGGTTCAGTGGTTTAGGCGTGAAAGTGACACAGACAGACAGGCAGAGTTACTTTCGCATTTATTATATTACTATAGATTAGATACTGAAATGAATTCTGAACTTTCATAACCCGGAACAAACCTAACTCAAACACAAACTTCATTACAAAACTTGCAAGCGAAACCGATCCCTATCAATTAGAGCGAAAGGGCCAAAACTGTTCACGGTTAATTGGTTAAATTGATCTAACCGTGATTCTTGTCCTGGGGGATCCAATAAATTAATCCTGAAGTGAACACGAATTCATTAAATCACACACATCCATTCATTAGTGAAAAGTTTGAATTTAACTTTTGTGACAACCCTACGTAGAGGGAATATTACTAATAACGAACCTAAAAGTTATGATAATAAAGTTGAATATCCTTTAGTTTTTAATTTTGTGTTAGGTGGATATGAAGTTGAGGTTTTTAGATTATTTTGTCAAATTATTTTGACTACTTTTACTGTAGTTTTTTTTTCACACATTTCAGGCTTGATTGACCCGAATATAATTATGATAACAACATTAATACAGGAGGGTCTAAAATGACCATAATGGATGCAAGACACGGATGGTACACCTATGCCCCCAGAAACACACTCGAAGGAAAAGTGCAATAAAAAGTTAAAAAAATAGTTATTTTTGGAGTCGGTGCCGGCAATTTTAAGTTTCTTAACCTTGGCACTTTTCATCAAGTGCTTGATACCAAAATTAAGGATGAGTTGCACCACCTAACTTTAACCGTAACTGTAACGATAACCGGTGTTTTTTTGTATGAAGTTTGACAGGATTCTGACGTTTGTTAAAGTTAAAATAAGATGGTGCACCCCAGCCTAAGCTAGCTTTTACACGTCAATGTTTTCTCTTTTCTTGTAAACCAAATGATACGTTGCGATACGAAAAAATACAACAAGGCCCAACCTAATTGAGGGTAGGCAACGTAAAACAAGGGTCGCTCCCTACAGCGCCATCTGTAGACCGCTAATGAATTAACTTGGGACGCGGCGCCGACGCGTTTAAAAGTAAAACTTTTCGCTATTAAAACTTGGGTGTAAATTTTTTAACACGTTTGACGCACTTTGTTTTGGGAAAAGGGGATTTACACGGTGCGATTTGCGATATGACAGAGCGAGCTAATAAGCCTGTGTCTCAGGATTACTACAAAAATGCGAATAATAGACGCAGGACCTGCCTGAGGTCCAGGAGGGCTTTTAAGTGTTGTGGATATTTATTTACTTTTTAGCAATAAAGCAGACTGGATGAATGATGAATGCAGAAAAAGGATGTGCGTTCTGCACAAATCCCTTTTAATCGAATTATAAATTAGTAGATCCACAGGAAAACCAACGTAACCGATATAAGCCGCAGAATTGGCATATTTAAGTGGCATTGGGCGGGGCACATAGCCTGTAATTGGGGCAGAAAACTTAAAATTTAATGGCCATTGGGCCAGACAAGATCAAGACTTTGTTGAACAAAATATTGTTTCAATGTCAGGCAGCACAAACAATTCTTTACATCTTCTATTAGTCATCTTAGAACTTAAAAAATCTAAAAAAAAACATCGTGTCGTGTAAACCGCCCTTAATAATGCCAAAAAGTTAACCCGTAGTGTGTCAACGAGATTTGTTTTTATTTTCCTTTAGCAAGTTTTTTAACGGCCGAATTTATTACGCTGTCCTGCGTTTGGTATACAATTAATGTTCTTAAGTTTATTCACAGCGGGGGAGAGGTTAAATCAGATTTTTAGTCGGTTTGGTAGAAACAACTATGATTTAATTCTGCAGCAGATGTGTGTATAGCTTTATAATTTATGCTCTTAACACTTAAAAGAAAAGTAGTAGGTACCCACTAAAATCGTTATTTTTGTTTAAAACGTATGTTTATGGTTAATAGTTGTTTAAAACAAGAAAAAGTAATTTTAAATTCGTCCCACCCAAAGTATTTAGATGATCAGAAAATAACTTTTAGCCTGTGTTACAAGAAAAAAAAAATTGCAAAATTATCGTCGCTTGCCTCTCTAACTGACGTTACTGACATTTTGCAAAATTTTCAGGCGATTAGACAGATCGATTCGTCTTGCAAAATTGATTAAGATGGTTTAGATAACTAACGGCCGAATACTGAAACACTACTCAAATCTGTCACTCAGCAAGCAGCTCTCAAATGTTTACTTACTGGCAACATTTACCAAAAAAAGTATGTTTTCATTTACACAAATGATAACTTTACGTTTTTTATCCATTACACGCAGCATCGTTTGGTAATGTATTGTATTTTATGGAAATATACTCAATCAACTTAACATAGAACAGTTTATTTTTAGTTTCTATTATATATAAATCTAGTTTTATCATACAAAAAAATTAATGCTTGCATTTTTGTTTAATTAAAAAAATAATTTTAAAGGTGATACTTTTTATTGTTGAAATCTATTAAGTGGCGATCGTGGACCGAAACGTAACCACAATTGACATTTATCATTGTTGACAGAGTATCAAATTGACAAATCAACAACTCTTGGAAATTGTCTTGGAAATGCTGCTATGCGATGTCCCCTTAATCCTCAGAAATAGGCATGTTTATGTAAAGCGATTTCATAGCAGCTATTTTGGTTGTTACTTCGTGCACTATACGATGCACAGTTGGCTGTTAGATGTGGAAGATACCTATCACCTAGTACACGTTCATAACTTCCCGTTGCGTAGAACAGTAGGGTTATAAATAAGTATTTGGTCCACTGTTTGTATGGCATTTGGTGAGGGGTTTCAAAGAGCTTCCAAATTATGAATCCAGAAACAACACCGTTTCTTTAGAGACGCGGAACCTCGCTCGGAACATGTCATTATAATAATATTTTTCAATAGCGTTCAGCCCTATTGCGTTCCTGCGATTAGATTTAGGTATTTCCTCGAGGCTCGAAAGAAATGATAACGATGACACACATTATTTACCACTATTTAGGTCGTTTTAGGTATAACAATAGGATTTAAGATACCGCGCAAGCACTCTCAAATTTAACAGCTGCTTAAGACGATTTGACAGTTGTTTGAGTAATGCTTAGCGTTGAATGGCGTTTCAGTATGCGAAAATTCATTTAAGTGGCGTTTGAGTGCAACTTAATTTGAGAGGTGCTTAAAAATTGAGAAAAATTGCTCAGATATTGTTTTGAGTATGCGAAATGTAAGTTTAGGAGCTGCTTAACTATTTGAGAAGCCGTCAAATATTTAAATGGCGTTTCAGTATTCCGCTGTAAGTTTCGAAAAAAATGTCAGATACGTCAGTTAGACAGGCAAGCGACGTTATGTGTTCTCTTTATCTAAAAACTTATTTACTTACTTCATAACTTTTCATGATGATTCTAACAGGGCACATCACTAGACAATAGTAAGATGGTTACAATAGATCATTAGCAGAACTCTCAAGGGTTAAACAACAGGTGGTTACTCCGAAAAACGCTGAAGTTTCGAATGTTGCCATCCCTCTCACACAAAGCGAGATGCTAGCATGAGCGAAGGTGATAGATAACCTGAAACTACCTAACAGCGTTCCAGAGTAGCGCCTGGATGGAACGAAATTGAAGTTTTATAATTGCAACAACTTTAGGGTAAAGTTATACTCAAGAGAAGTTGAGAGAAAGTTCAAGTTCTTTTGAGTTATAATAGTAGTATGGTATATTTTTAAGTTTAAAACATAATTGGGACTGCAGATGCACATGGAAAATGATTTTTGAGATAGAAACTGTCTCTACAAGTACTTGAACCTAGGACTGTGCTTGCCGAATGATAGCACATCTTAGGTACTAAATAAATCAAATTGCTCAGAATTTATTCACCTACCAAGTATTTCCTCACACCCGAAATATTTTTAAGAGGAAGAATGATTTGAATCACTCTACCTTGCCTACTATTATTGTCGCCCGTATTCACAAACAATGTTTGCTTAAGTGAAGCAGCAAATCGAACGCACAGCATTGAATAGAGCTCTGATTGGTTCGTGTATCACCCTGTGCGTCCACGCGCACTGTGAGACCTCATAGTAATGTTTGTGAGTACGGGCATGAGTCACTGTCTAGACTGCTACGTCATAGTACCAGTTCCACTCTAATTTGATGTAAACACGACCTTGGTCTGTTATTATAGCATTCTCGAACTTTGGAATTTGGACTTTGTTCTATTAATTTGGGCCTTTTCGTCGCGTGGATATCACCTGAGTGAGGTCACTATACTCGTGGCAGAATTTTTGAGCTATAATATGTGCGATCACCTATACAGGAGATGTTGAAAACTTATCAGACATAATACATACAATACCTATCAGGGGAGACCGAGGAAAGTTGTAACAGAGGAGAGTTGTGATTCATTGTCGATTTTTCACAGTACCGTACATTTGGTAGGTCAATACTTGAACTTAAACTCGACAATTTTACACTCACAACTCTCCTCTGTTACAAATCACCGCGGTCTCCCCTCAATTTTTGCTGTGTGCGCATTACTTTTCATTTATAATATCTGACACCAGGCATTAAAGACATCCAAAGAGTTTTAAAATAATTAATCTTTTCTACAGATTCACACAGTGCCTCAGATTCATTACATAATTTTTCTTTGAAAAACTTAAAATCACGCGAGCAGAGCCAGGGAATAATGCTTGTAATACACGTGTTAAAAATATCATAATATATTTGTCTATTAATAATACTGGTTCCAAATTAAACTGTTCATGGTTTGGCTGTACTTTGAACTTTCGAAGATAAATAGGTAGAGTAGGTACGCAGCTACGTCATTTTACTGTATGATACGATATACCTAAAGATGACGTACTTTGGTCCATTTAATGTCCCGAAGCAGTGGTAGGGTTAATACTGGGACGTGTAAAAGTGCTTTTTAAAAGCCTAAATAAGTTTTATGAGTTTTTGAACCAAAGATAGTGCTGTTAAACTGTGGACCTGCTGCAAGTTGCTGACTTGCATAATTATAACTTGTTTCAACGTGACGCCACAAAAAATTACAAGTCATCCCGTATTATTGGTTACCAATTATATTATACCTTTATAAAGGACATGAACTCAAGAAACACTAGTATTTGTTGTGTGATTTTGAACGATGACATTCGTCACGTATTTTGTATTAGCTCTAGTATTGAGTGCCAGTGAAAATGAAGGATCTAGGATATTGGCAGTATTTCCAACTCCATCTATAAGTCACCAAGTAGTATTTAGACCTCTAGTTCAAGAATTAGTAAAGCGAGGACATGAAGTGACAGTTGTAACTACAGACCCAGCATTTGCTAAGGGCGAAGCACCAGCCAACTTGACAGAAGTGGATGTGCATGATATGTCTTATAAACTATGGAGAGAACACTTCTTGGCGACGTCTACAGGGAATAAGAACGATTTGAGGACACAAATGAGAGTTGCTTTCGAGCTTTTCACGAAAATATTTGGATCTCAAATGGAAACTAAAGAAGTGCAAGACATTATCAAGCATGGAAAGTTTGATTTGCTGATGGTAGAGGCTTTAGTAAGACCGGCAATATCTTTGTCGCACATTTTCAAAGTGCCAGTGATTCAAGTGAGCTCTTTTGGTGCAACGTATTGGAATTGGGACGTAGTAGGAGCACCAGTCCATCCATTTCTGTACCCATCGATGTTCCGCCAAAGAATTATGAACCTTACCATTTGGGAGAAAATTTCTGAACTGTATAACCATTATACTTTCAAGAATTTGGCTCACTCGGTTGAAGAGCGAGAGAATCAGATGATCAGAAGGATTTTTGGAGAAGATATGCCAAGTCTTACAGAGTTAAGTAATAATGTAGATATGTTGTTTGTGAATATGCATCCGATTTGGGAGGGCAATCGCCCGGTTCCTCCAAGTGTCCTTTTCATGGGAGGACTTCACCAGAAACCTGTGAAGGAACTTCCAAAGGTAATTACTGATGTATTTAGTTATCTACTTCTCTAAACGACCTCTAACCGTACTAAACTGTAATCATTAACTTTACCTTTATTATTATGAATGAGTACACATACACAAATTTGGGGGAAGCCTATAAACTAAGAGCTAGTGAACGCCAGACCTACGTCATTTTATAAAAGCTGAAAGTTTGTCAGCGTATGCTCCCAATATAGGTTAGAATGTTGGTGCATTATGACGTTTGGGTCATCGTGGCTTTGGCTACCCTCAAAAGATTGTCTGGCAAGGAGTTGAACCTGTCAAAACTGTTTGGCTGATGAGGAAACAACTTCTAACGATTTCCCAAATACTATACATAAAAATCAGCCGTATCAATCAACGTAAGCCTAACATTTACGGTGGCCTTTGCTGTATATTCATTGGACTGTAATTCTACTTCCGTTGAAATTATGATGATCAAAATACAAAAATTGCAATACCCTTACAGGTCTCTTCTTTGTGTCTAGACATATTTATTTGTAAACACCTAATTGTACAACAGGATGCAATAAATGAATATAAAAAAAACATTACATGAATTACATTGAAATAATTCTACATTACTCGTAAATACAGTTCATTACAGTAAGATATGTACCTTCCTAGACATAAACAGGAAATTACCATTGAAATTATAGTAAATTATCTTAACGTATTATGTTGCTATTATTACAGAATTGTCTTTACAACGATTTTCTGAAATGATTTGACATGTCTTTGGAATTATAGTTCGTCATGTGTGATTAGATGCTTTACAATTTTATTGTGTATCAAATATGAAACAGATTAAAGTAACAACTTAAAATTATCGAAGTAATATTATTAAGTAATTTAAACCACAGAAAGCCCCACAATGTTTTTGATTGTGACTACTAATAAAGGCGTACCTATAATAAATGATTGATACGAAGAAAATTATATTCAACTAAAACTCCTATTATAATGAGTCTTGATCCATGATAGAAACATCGCTCTAATTGCGACCTGAATTCAAGCCTATAAATATTTATCTTGGAATTATTTCTATATTTGGGACAATCACAGGCTTCAGTCCTTTCGACCGTCCTTAATAAAAGTTTAATGATACTTTATATGATACTAGCGGCCGCCCGCGACTTCGTACGCGTGGACCTCGTTTTACTCCATTAGGGGTGGAGTTTCGTAAAATCCGCTCTTAGCATCTATAGCGCATACATTTTAAATTTCAACTCTCTTACTTTAAACACATAGGACTTTCATAATATAAACTTCCAACCCTCCTTTTATCTCCTTAGCCCCCGTGGTTGATTTCTAATGTTACATTTTCAGTGTATGTACCACCACCACCACCACCATTTCAGCCATAGGACGTCCACTGCTGAACATAGGCCTCCCCCAATGCTTTCCATGTTGATCGATTGGAAGCGGCCTGCGTCCAGCGCTTCCCTGCTACCTTTACGATGTCGTCGGTCCACCTTGTAGGTGGAAGTCTCACGCTACGTTTTCCGGTACGCGGCCTCCATTCCAGAACCATTCTGTCCCATCGGCCATCAGTTCTGCGTACTATGTGCCCTGCCCATTGCCACTTCAGCTTGCTAATCCGTCGGGCTATGTCAGCGACTTTGGTTCGTTTACGGATCTCCTCATTTCTGATTCGATCTCGCAAAGAAACACCAAGCATAGCCCTCTCCATAGCACGCTGTGCAACTGAGCTTCTGTATAAGGCCTATAGTGAGAGGCCACGTTTCCGAGCCATAAGTTATCACTGGTAACACACATTGGTTATACACTCTAGTCTTCAGGCATTGAGGTATTTTGGACGAAAAGATGTTGCGTAGTTTCCCGAACGCTGCCCAGCCGAGTTGGATTCGACGATTGACCTCCTTCTCGAAATTGGACCTACCTAGCTGGATCGTTTGTCCGAGGTAGACATACCTACTTGTCGACAATCTCGAGAATTGAGCTCCCAACTGAAACTGGGTAGGGCGCAACATGGACATTCGACATAAGCTTCGTTTTGTCCATGTTCATCCTCAGGCCTACCTGTTGGGAAAATCGATTAAGGTCTTCGAGCATTGTGCCAAGATCTTCCAACGATTCTGCCATGACCACAATATCGTCGGCAAACCGATGTGTACACAGTACCACAGTGTACCGAACAGTATATGTACACCTCCACAATATCTAGAGATCATAGTGAGCATACACTTTAACTTTCAAGTCTCTTACTTTAAAAACCGAGGACTGCAATACAAACTTCTAACCCCCTTTTTAACTCCCATAAGGGTTGAATTTTGCAAAATTTCGTCTTAGTGACTACCTACGTTCTAAAAGGAGGTGTATTCCACTTTGATCACCTGGCTTTGATCAGCCAGGTGATCAAAGTGGACTTACAGCGACAATTTAGTGTCCTTTGAATTTATTCTGTGCCTTTGATCACCCACGGATACGATGTCCTGGGTGAGCCAAGTGGACTCTAGTTAAATTATTATTTTAGTGTCCTTTGATCATCTACAAACAAATCACACCTCCTCTGAATAGTCACATGTCCAATTGTTGTACTACATATTTTGTTTTGTAACATTTTTGATATTTTCTAAAAACCGCAATAAACAAATTGGACATGTATGTGACAATTCAGAGGTATGATTTATTTATAGGTGATCAAAGAACACTAAAAAAATAATTTAACTGGAGTCCACTTTGATCATCTTGGTGATCAAAGCCAGGTGGAATAGACCATTAACCCCTGAGAACTCTTTTGAGACTTGTAGTTTCTGAGACTTCGTGATGAGTGAGTGAGTCACTTAGTCATTCAATGACCTTTCTTTCTACTAAAATTATACGTACCTATAGTAATTATCATTAAAATCAAATAAGTAAGTACCTACCAACCTAAGTAATTAAAATAAAGACCCTACCAAAAAATTAACAAATTACATACAGAAAATAAAAACGAAGTAATTCTTATCCTATTTAACTACAATCGCCCACGCGCCCATCCCATTTGTCCGCCGCTGAACCGTACCCTAATATTCATCTCGGTAGATGGCGGCACATAGTAAGAATTTGCAAGGAAGTTTGTAAAAAGTCACTAATTAACACTTTGATTTGCTCGTTTAAACACAGTGAATGATTCAAATAGGTACATACAGTGAATGGTTCAATTACATAAAATATCTTTATTTATTAAATTTTCAATATTATTTACGAACAGCGCTATTCATAGTACATGTAATATTTAGTTACTAATTTACTAATGATGTCGATAGATGGCGTTTGACAGCTTTGCCTTCATGAATATTTACGTACCTCAAAAATTTTTGTCAGGCGCAAGAAGATTTTAACCAATGACGATAGATGGCGCTTTTCCACGTCTTATGAAAATCCCAAATATTTTACGGGACCCTATTTTTTTCCAAAATAAAATTTAGCCTATGTTACTCGTGAGTTATGTAGCTTTCGAATGGTGAAAGAATTTTTAAAATCGGTCCAGTAGTTTTTGAGCCTATCCATTACAACTAAACAAACAAACAAACAAACAAACAAACAAACAAAGTTTTCCTCTTTATAATATTAGTGTAGATTGATCGTTTAATTTTAATAATAAGTACTTACCTACTGTAAATCTAAGATTATTAGGTGAAAACTTTAGGCATGGACAACATGAGTTTTCCAGTGACTTGGCCCTCTTTTAGCTTGGTCCACGGGCCAAGTCACTGGATTGTATTTTAAAATTTTTCTTCCAGTAACTGGGCCCACTCTAACGCCCGTATTTACAAACGATGCTTGCTTAAGTGAAGCAGCAAATCGAACGCACAGCGTTGAATAGAGTTCTGTGATTGGTTCGTCTATCACCATGTGCGTCCACGCGCACTGTGAGACGTCATAGTAATGTTTGTGAATACGGGCTTAAATCTAAGATTATTAGGTGAAAAAAACCTTAGGCATGGACAACATCACATCAAGCTAATTAAACACTAGTATCTTATGTAGTTGTAATAGGTCTTATTTTGCAATAAAATCTGATAGTCCCATGTGCCGTCCTTAACAAAGTGAACACCCATACATTACATTGTCTGAACCATTCAAAACCATTTCAGGAACTCAAATCGTATCTAGATGCTTCAACTAAAGGCGTAATTTACATTAGTTTTGGAACTAACGTAAACCCGTCCCAGCTACCCCCGGAGAAGATCCAGATCTTGGCTAAAGTGTTTTCCGAACTTCCATACAATGTACTGTGGAAGTGGGACAAAGATGTACTGCCGGGACAGAGCGGGAACATAAGGATCTCTAAGTGGCTGCCGCAGTCGGATCTTTTGCGTAAGTTTATTAATTTTTAAGAGATCTCAATTATTCAATTAGGGCTAACGTATTTGCGGTCACCAGTTACCGCACAAGATTAAGGTCCTATCATTCATCGCCATAATAGTAGCATAGACAGTAGTACCACAAAATAATAATAAGTATTGTAGTACCAATTGGTGAGCGCTGAAGCAGTAGTAGAACTGTAGCATTTGCAACCACTGTCCTTCTTAAGATTGCGCCAATTCCTGTCAGTATATATTTACTAGTAATGGGACTATTCCCACCTCTTTTTCCCACCACTGCATCTCCCTTGTAGCCAGGATCTACAGCTTGACCGCCAATAAAAACCCAACCAGTGAAGGTCAAGTCTGTTATTTACTATGTAGTAGCACAGAATAATAATAAGTAATAGTAAACCTTACAGAAAAGATAGTATTCATGAATAAGGCAGAAAAGGAACAGTCTTTGTGGATATTCTTGGGGGAAACCATTTCCCAGAGGACGTTGTTTGGGTGAAATGAACTTCAAAATATGAATATCATATATCCAGGCCACCCAAACATAAAGCTGTTCATCACGCAAGGAGGTCTGCAGTCCACTGATGAGGCCATCACCGCTGGTGTACCTCTCATTGGTATGCCGATGTTGGGCGACCAGTGGTTCAATGTGGAGAAGTACGTCTACCACAAGATCGGCATGAGGGTAGACATGGAAACGTTGACAGAAGAACGGTTTAAGGAAGCAGTGGAGAAGATCATTGGGGATGAAAGGTCAGTGACACTTTTTATGTTATGATCTTTTTAATTGTAAGTTCAGTGCATTTAACCACAGTTAAATTTGACGGTGAATCCAGCTCCTGGATAAGTAAGTATGCAATTTCATGCAGCTAATCACCCCTCAAGGTCCATCTCATCATCATCAAGTTATTGAATTTAGCATATTTGGTTTCATATGCTGGCCAGACGGGCCTGATATTGCATATTTATGTCTATAGACAAGGCGGATTGGGAGCCTGATGTTTGCACACTTGCTTTTAGTAGCCTTTTATAACATCCACGGGAAGGTTAGGAGTGGACCTATTGTTAAAACCATACAGTACCTTATATGACCAAAAACGGGACTAATCCCACCTCTTTTTTCCGCCACTAAAGCTTTTGCGTAGCCAGGATTTAGTTTTTTTCAATGAAGGTCAAGCTTGGCCCAGGGGAAAGTTAATCTGTCATAGGACCCGCTCGCAACGATAGAAGTTAATCAGAAGAACATAGGAGGAGTGTCGTAAAGGATTTTAATTGTGAGTAACCATTATGTTCTTTCCACAGCTACCGTCAAAACATCAAACGTCTCGGTGTCCTTATGAGAGACCAGCCTCAACCACCGCTACAACGAGCAGTGTGGTGGACAGAGCACGTGATCCGCCACTCAGGCGCACGTCACCTCCGCGCAACTTCAGCTAATATGTCCTGGTACGAGTACTTGGAAATGGACGTTGTACTTACTTTAGTAACCATTCTTGTTGCTGGTATTAGTTTTATTGTAGTGATATTGAAGTTTGTGGCGAAGAACTTTATGGTTGACGTGAAAGTGAAATCTAGTTAACTATTTATTTGTGTGTGGTGTGTTGTGTTTTAATTTATTTGTGTGTGTTAAATAAATTGTTTCAACAAAGTCTATAGAGTTTTTCATTTCTTAGGATAGGTACAGTGAAGCTTGATATCATAAAATGGTACATCTTGCTGAAGATCCGGTAAAGAACTAACCTAACGTCGGGCTGATCTACTCGTAATCCCTAATAGTCTCAATGCCGTAGGTCCTATCTAATAAGCTTATAGTCTGCTTAATTTTATTTTATTTTAAATAAAACTTAATGAATAAAGACCTTATGGAAGGCCTCTGTCCAGTGGACATATTTTAGCTGAAACGATAACGAAAAAAGGAAACAAAGCAACAAGTGCTTTGACCAGATTTCAAGAGAAACATTTAATAATTTCTATTTGGGAGTAGGTAGTGACATAAATAAAATTCTGACCAACATAATATTCACAACCGTCCAAAAACATACAGTTGTTCAATAAAGCACCGAAAATCATCTAAACTGAAATTCCAACAAGCATTTCCACGTTAATACTCATCGGTCACAAGAATTTTCATATTGAAGACCAAAATAACTCTCGTGAAATACTATCGCAGTTAAACTCGACCCTCTACTGACCCCTAAAGCTCAGTTAACGATTTGCCACACTGGATTCATTCTGCGGTCTGCGGTCAGGTCAAAGTGACCGGCTGTTGTCTTTCCCGAAGACTATAATCCGGGCCTTTCTAAGGCGAGAGTGAATAGGCACTTACAGGTAGGGTTGCCAACTATACTGTTTTGAACAGTATTATACTGTTTTTCACTAAATTATACTTTTTACTGTTGAACAAAAATAAAGTATACAAAATACTGTTTTCAGCTAGCATCACTAGTATCCATATATATTTTTAAAAGTAAATGCCCAAAACCACATTTAAGTACGCGTTGTAGAGCTATACTGTTTGTTTTTTTTTAATACTGTCTGTTTTCCTTGCCCGACCTCTGATATACTTTATATTTTGAAAGAAAAGTTGGCAACCCTACTTACAAGGCAGATATGTACCATCCTAGACTGCATCCCACTTAACACCAGGTGCGATTGTGGTCAAATATCTGCCTTGTTATGCATAAAAAAAAGTGAACGCAGCCCACTTCATGTATAAACAACATTGTAGGCCAGGGCAACGTGACAATGAAATCTGTTAGCAGTGCGGTTTTTTGCTCAATACAGATATTTGACCGCAATCGCACCTGGTGTTAAGTGAGATGCAGTCTAGGATGGTTTGCGTTCTTTTTCGTGCCCGTAGATACGGATGCTCGCATCAATAAGGGTAGAGACTGAAAAAGTTGTTCATAGCTCGCAGAGCTGATGGCCGCTGGGGAGAAAAGTTCTCGAGTGGCAGGCCTCCTACTTAGTGGATCAACGATCTGGTGAAGGCCGCGGGAGGTTCCTGGATGCGGGCGGCACAGGACCGGTCTTTGTGGAAATCCATGGCGGAGGCCTTTGTCCAGCAGTGGACGTCATTCGGCTGAAACGAACAAGCATATTAGCAATATTAAATATCGAATTTCGTACCACACAATACCTTCCAAGGGTCCGCGATATGAATATCGCAAAGGTCGCTGTGATAGTATCAAATTGTTGTTGGTTCGGACTTCGGAAGTATTTAGATAGTACTGATAGTACGGAGAACTATTCCGAAGCGCGTGTAATCAGATTGGGAGTTCTATGGCATTACTGGTTAGTTCCTGGGTTTAATGACGTCATGCATAGTTAGTAGAAGAGTATATCGCCCGTATTCACAAACGATGCTTGCTTAAGTGAAGCAGCAAATCGAACGCACAGCGTTGAATAGAGCTCTGTGATCGGTTCGTGTGTTACCCTTTGCGTCCACACGCGCTGTGAGACCTCATAGAAATGTTTGTGAATACGGGCGTAAGTTTGTTACTTCACCTGAACAATACTAGGTGGGTTTTGAAGATGGGAAAGTCCCTAAAGGACGTTGGTACTGTTGTAAATAGAAATAAAATTCTGTAATGAACTTTGAGTTTAAATTGGGTTTTTTTTCAGTTTCAGTTTTCAGAGGTATCTTAAAACTTTCATTTTGGGTCAAACCCTTGTGGGTCTTCTATTAGTTTTGGAGTTTATAGATGAATATTAGATACTTACTTATTGACGATAAGGCTGCATTTCCATCAGAGATGTGCGAGGATGCGTAGCGAGGGATATATTTGTAAAGAACCAATAGAATCGCTTCATTTACCTCGCTTCGGTTCACATCTCTGGTGGAAACGCAGCCTACTGTTATTTTATTATTTTGCAGCCATAATTATGACGTGGATGTACTACCCTCACGTATTAGTATTTGTCAAAATAAGAAAAAATGTCTGAGTACATGACAAATAGCGAATGAATTCCCAAAACAAAGGTATTTTTCAGAAGTCCTCTTCCGAATAGAATGCCCCGTTCCATGCTCTTTGTCTCTATAATTTCAGGACTATGGACTTTTGCTTCCAAAAAGACAACGGGTTTGCTATTTCCACAGAAAAAGGAAGAGAAACAGCTCATTAAATTGACTTTTTACCTGGAAAAGTGCTGTGAAAATAGGCAATTACTTAGTTGTCACGACTCACGATAATTATTCGGCGCATTCCCATCTTCCCCCAACAGGGTCGGGGCAAGATGGGAATGCCCAGATTTTTCTAGTTCTGTGATGGCCGAAATATTTTAGCTACTTACATCGACGTTCTAACTGACGCACTGTGATTCGTGTAGAACAAGCTAGCTGGACAAAATTCATTGTTGAATTTCTGATTATCGTTTATAAAAAACGATAAACAACATCCCAGACATTAAGGATTCCACAATTTTTTACTTTGTTAATTACCTAGTCGTGAGTAATTAACATGGTAAGTGAGGATATGAGGATAGTGTAATTTTTAATTCCTAATTTTGCTCGACTTTCGACAACACCTGACATTATTTTTTATTATGGTGACCAAATATTTGTGTGATGGATTTTGAAGATAAGGGTAAGTACTTTTTATTTTCTGTACAATAAGGTGCATAATAATGCACATAGTTTTAAAAAGTATGGCGAAATGTTGACCTTTATATTTTTCTCAAAATTTTATGTTTGGAAGACTAGAAGTTGTATGCCCCCACTTGACCCCAGTCTGGAATTTATATATATTGTAGCTGTAACCCTCTAGTATTCAAATATACCAGTTTCAGTTTGCACACTTTTGCACAACAATTTTATTTTTTCAGATTAATAAAAAATCAAGTTTTTTGATTAATGATTAAAACATTGAAAAAGTGACCAGAATAGCATGATTTTTAATTTATATTCTCAAAATGTGATGTATTGGGATCACGAAAATTCGCTGAGAGAGTTGAAGAATAGCATCAGTCGCATTTCAATTTCATTTCAATGGACGAAATACGGCAAAACAGGGAACGCTTCATGAAAAACAAAACTGAGTGGATTCCCGGAGCCATAGTGTTACATGTTTCTGTTCATAAAGTTCAGTCTTCCACGTCGAAAGATTCTACACCTGGACGACCACTCAAGGAGTTCGACGAGTCCAGCAAAAAGACGAAAAGAAGAAGACTTTTAGACCTCATTTCCTCAAGAAGTACTTGAGAACTGATATTGGCTGCTGAAGCTGCAGCGCAAATGTCTGCTGGCCACAGCAACTTGGCAAGTCATTAATGTTGTCCCAGTCAACCCACTAAATTAAAAAAAAAACTGAGATTCTTTGTTCCATATAAATCGCAAAAATATTTATATCGAAAAATTGATTTTCATTAAATTCTCCATAAAAAACGGGAATTTCATACTTTAACACCTACTACATCATAAGACCAATTATTATTATACTGTAAAGTTAGTTTCTTCTTTCCTTTTTAGTCTGTTTCTCTTGATTTTAGGAAATAAATATTTTATTACCAAAAAAATTTTTTTTTTCAAACCTACCTATAATAATTATAATAACAAGCCTAATTAATCTTAAATTGCACAAAAAAGTAAGTAATGCGTGTATTAAACCCATTAAAGTAAAAAAATAATATTGTCCAGCTAGCTTGTTCTACTCGAATCACTGTGTGACGGGCATAAGGCAGAGGATTCAACTGGACATTCTGAACCCCTTTTCCAATTCGATTTTACTTTCCTTTGATTTGAGGTTGGATTTTAAGCGCTCCTGCACACGATGCCGCCACCGCGCCGCCGTCGCACTATGGATCGAAATTGAGATTTATGGACATAGCGATTTTTTTCACAATTTCTATTTTCTTACTTACTTAAATTTTCATTTTTCGGAACCTCATAACTTCTGAACGGGCAAATTTGGGCGCACGCTGTTAGTGTAGGATTATAGTCAACAAGCCATAAAACAAGGCTCAAGTAGATTTAAAGCAAAATCTCTCAAGGCTTAGTTGAAATCGACCACTTTATGTTTCATTCCATACAACAAAAATGGAAAATATTTTTTTCTAGTCAAACTATTGGTTTTAGAGAAAAACTTGTGCTGCATTTATTCATCAGAATAACGTAACCTATCGATATGTATTTTGTTCAAATAGAAATTGTGAAAAAAATCGCTATGTCCATAAATCTCAATTTCGATCCATAGTGCGCCGCGCCGTCGCCGCGCCCCTACATTGTTCATACGCACCGAGTAAAGCCCGCCGCGCGCCGCCACCGCGCCATCAAAGCATAATTTTTCAAACGCACCGTGTGCTTTGCCTTTAAATAAACTCTATTTAACTAAATTATCTTGTTATAACCTAACCTACAAGCCTAGAAAAGCTGAATCATTTTTCACGGATGATTGAGCTAGTCTGGGATATTTTGATTGCCAGTTACCGAACTTGTAAACCTGACAAATGGACCTGGGTAATCGACAGACCCGTCCATGTAATATTTAGTTAACGTATTAACAACAACAAATAACATTAATATCATCTGACGGAGATTGATGTAGGTAAACTTGGTAAGGGGGGCTATTCACGCGTAGACTAGTGGGAGTTTATTATTATATCTCACAATGGTGATTTCCCGATGGGGTTTAGAGATGTTTTTTTTAATGTCATTATTATTTCAGCTATAGAACGTCCACTGCTGAATTTAGGCTTCCCCTAATGATTTCCAGATTACCTATAGTCCGATTTTTAATTCGACGGAATTCTGACAGCTGTCATTTTTTGACAATTCAGATGTAATAAGCCTTTTTTGCTTTGAATTAATAATAAATAATATGAAATGAAATTTCATCAAGTACAACTTACAAGAATGTACTATTGTTTGTTTTGTCAATTCAATGTACACTAATTATTATGTACATTTTAGAGATTAAATAGAAAAAAAACGTGTTTTAACACAGTAAAACAACATATTATCATAAACGAAAATATGTATTGATCATCAATAATCATTATCGTCGTCATAATCAACTTGCATTATAAAATTGGCATCTTGTTACATTGGTTATTTTATGAAGCTAAGATTTTATTAACAAAAGGATTTTCATAAAAAAGGTTTGTAACCCATGGATTATTGGCCAGGGAGTCCAGTAATAGAAAAATAATTTTCCAATTTTTTTTGTAACTTCAAAAATATGATAATAAAAATTCAAATAACCATTTTGAAATGATCAGTACATTTTTAAACCTTAGTTTTTCAAGTGAAACCTTAAATTCAAGAAAGGATTATTTTTTAATTTGTGAAAATGCTCTCCATTCATAATGGGAATGTTTCAATGTTGACAACACTTCTGAAATGTCAAAATTCCGTCGAATTAAAAATCAGAGTTTAGAACTAAACTCTTTTACAAAACTTTAAAAAAAAAAAAAAGATTATTAGTAGTTTGGTAGCGATTTGCATTTTTAAATGTACCTAAACACTCATTGTGTTAGATTTTTAGTTGGCCGATAGTTGGGCCCGATTTTAATTTGTATGAAGAATCGGCCAAATCGAATTGGCGTAATTTGCGCACTTCCATAATAAAATATGCTCATACTGATCAACTGCCCCACTAAACTATAGGCCGACCAAAAATCGATGGTCTGCCCCTAGGCTAAGTCGTACCCCGAATCTGCTCCTTTAGCGATCAAGATTAACACATCGCATTACAAGTAACATTACAGGCAAGTGCTTGATGAATCTTTAATTCGTTTAAGAGGATCCCAGTTCGCAGATCTCAGATAATGGACGGAGAGGGATTAAGGACCAGCCTACAGAGGTATTACGCCATCTTGGAAAGGTCAGGTTATTGTGGACAAGCTGGTTGGTACCATATTGCTGTATGAGTAAAGGAATATTGCGATCTGTGAGGTCTACCTAGGTACAGGAGGATATACTTAATGGGTCACCCCAAAAAAATTTTAACAAGTTTAAAAAATTCGACTCAAAAAGATTCTTTGACAGACACGTCATCATTTTTTGTTGCACACCACATAAAACTGTCAAAAGATTTGAGATTTAGGTGCTATTAAGACTGATGCCCGTTTTCATCATCAATCCCTAATATTTAAGTGACCCCTTTGAAAACAAAATTCCTGTTATGTGTTACCATAAGGGTCACTTATAAATTAGGGATTGATGGTGAAAACAGGCATGAGCATACTTTCAGCCTAAGTGGACTCTATGTACTACCAGGCCTGTTCATCTCCGCGAGTTTGCATCGAAAACAAAACACGCGCGACTACCCCTCCTGAGATATCAAATCGACAGGACAATCACGAGCGAGTATTGACGCACGCACGTATTCTTCACCCATTTGCATTGTAAAGAGATTAAATTATATGTAAAAACGGTGGTGCAATTGATACTGTGCAGTATTTTTTAACTGACTGAATAATATTAGAAACACAAAATATAATTCATGCTTATTCATGTATTTCCTCCGCCATTTTTTGCAGTTTGGCACCTCACGTCACACATCATTTTACCGAAGTCAGCCCTATGTCTTCGGTGCAGTACCGATCACTGACGTCTGTCAACAAAATGGTGCTCGACTCTTGAGACAAGATAAATTACACCATATTGTTAACGACATTGAGCATATTTTTTTTTAAATACCTTCGCGAAGAAAATCTTCTGTACGAAGTACTTATTATTATTCTGTGGTACTACTACAAACACATTGTACATTTTGTGCACTATATTTGCAAAAACTGTACTAAAATAATTGCAAAACACGCATGGGATGAAAAGTAATTGCCTAAATATTTCCAAAATATTTAGACATCCTAACAAACATGAACACATGTCTGAGAGCGGCAAAAAAGTGCCTAAAAAACAGACATAAAACGTATTGGATGTATTTACCGAATATAATTAATTATTTAGACCTTTGCTTGTTTATTTGTGACTTCGTGCATATTAATTGCTTTTCAACGAGCTTTTCATTGGTGAAATCTCGTAAAAATATCTTCCAGTTTCTAAGAATTGCTTTGAACAAATTTACTGTCATCACCCACCTTCGAGAATTACTACAAAGGAAGCTTCTAAGAATTGAACGTTATGAAATGGTGTTTGCAATAACATGTTCATTATGAAGACATGTTCCCTTATGAAAGGTTAAAGTTATAATAAAGGTAATATGAATATATGAAACGATGAGGTATATTACCTCTTAACTGGTATCAAGTTAACATAGGAGTTTGGGTTTTGTTCGTTTGTTAAACCTTTGATATTAGGTCATATTTTGAAAGGCTTTATCTTGGAAACTATGATAATATTAGTTTCATTTAGCCTTAAATAGAAAGACACGGGTTTTAACGCGACATTTATGAATGAGTTACATTATGTACTCACGGCTTGTCTGCTTGTGACCTGACCACGGCTACAGCATAGCAGTGACGTGAACTTCGTGAACGCGAAATGTTTAACAGTTTCATATTTTAGTCTACTTTTAAATCGCCCAAAGTTCATCTGGGTTCAATCGCCAAAATTAAATAAAAAACTAATTCGGATTGTTCGATTTTTGATAAATTTTCAAAGGAATTTTGTTCTAGAATTAACTGCTAAAGTAGTAGTATTGTTTCCTTTCTAACAAAAGATGATATTTCATATTTCTCAGGTAGCAACTACAGCAAAGGCCATTACGGATCCATATCGTACCGAAGTAAACAAATCTTATAAAAAGCTTATCGATCCTCATAACCGGCTTGAACATTACTCTTCGTCAATGCCGTCGTAAACAACGCGAGAACCAACAAATTCTCGTGTACTGCACATCACACAATCATCAACATAAAAGTGAATATCTCAATAAATTTGAATACACCAGTCGTATATTTCACTTAGCCCCAGATTCGGGGCTTTGCAAATCCCATAATAAAATGGGAACAATATATTTTTATCACTAAAACGCGTGCAGTAAATATAATTTTGCTTTAGATGGGTAAACAGGATTTGTTAGTAACCCGTAAGTAGATCTATAAATTGGGTATATGAGGACATTAACGTTTATGACTGTGCTCTCAAGTTCCGAAAATTAAATAAGTTTGGAATAACATCATCATGCTCTGAAAGGACCAAGTCTTAATGTTTAGTACTGCTTTGGGATTATTAGCACTTCGTTATGGGATTAAGTATAATAATTTTAAGGGTAATTTAGTGAATATGGAATAATGACTGTATTTCTTGAATAACATGGCGGCAAAGGAAGTCATAATTTAACTAATAACTAAGCTTATAAAAATATATGAACTCGGGGTTAATTTTGTTTTTATTTTTATTAAAATTTAATGGAAAATAAAGATTGTCTACTTTAATATAAAGATTTTTTTTCTTTATTGTAGGCACCGAAACTACAACACCGTTTTGAAATTGTTTTTCAGCAGTAAAATTGGGATTAGGGTTAATGGGGGCATTATCCTTGATGATTTTCAAAAAGGGCGGTACAAAGTTCGCCAGGTCAACTAGTAACACATAAAAAAACGTGGGCAATAATGCAGAAAATTATTATAAATAGCTAATAATAAATTAATAATGTCTGGTTAAGTGCAGTGTATAAGCAATAATTATGTAACTTACCACCCTGTGTACTCACATCGCGGTGTAAATAATTGATGAACTGCCATGACAAAAGTC